>NC_061514.1:212279306-212296003 GCF_022539505.1 Lolium rigidum
TTGTCTAAGGATATTTTTGTTGATTACATTACGCACTGATACGTCTCCGACGTATCGATAGTTTCTTATGTTCTATGCCATATTATTGATGATACCTACATGTTTTATGCACACTTTATGTCATATTCGTGCATTTTCTGGAACTAACCTATTAACAAGATGCCGAAGAGCCGCTTCCTGTTTTCTCGTTGCTTTTGGTTCCGTAAATCCTAGTAAAGAAATATTCTCGAATTAGACGAAATCAAGACCCGTGTCCCTATTTTTCCCGGAGCCTTCCGAACACCCGAGAGCCGCCGCAGGGAAGCCCCGGGGCCCCACACCACACCCCGGCGCGGCCGGAGGGGCGCCGCGCCGCCCTATGGTGTGGGCCCCCGAGCCCCCTCCGAGGCTGCCCTTCCGCCTATTTAAAGCCTCCGTCGCGAAAACCCCGATGCGAAGAACCACGATACGGAAAACCTTCCGCAGCCGCCGCCATCGCGAAGCCAAGATCCGGGGGACAGGAGTCTCCGTTCCGGCACCCTACCGGAGCGGGGAAGTGCCCCTGAAGGCTTCTCCATCGACACCGCTGCCATCTCCACCGCCATCTTCATCACCGCTGCTGCTCCCATGAGGAGGAGTAGTTCTCCATCGAGGCTCGAGGCTGTACCGGTAGCTATGTGGTTCATCTCTCTCCTATGTACTTCAATACAATAATCTCATGAGCTTCCTTACATGATTGAGATTCATATGATGATGCTTGTAATCTAGATGTCACTATGCTAGTCAAGTGAGTTTTACTTATGTGATCTCCGGAGACTCCTTGTCCCACGTGTGTAAAGGTGACAGTGTGTGCACCGTGTGGGTCTCTTAGGCTATATTTCACGAATACTTACTCACCGTTATGAATGGCGTAGTGAAGTGCTTATTTATATCTCTTTATGATTGCAATGTGTTTTGTATCACAATTTATCTATGTGCTACTCTAGTGATGTTATTAAAGTAGTTTATTCCTCCCGCACGGTGTAATGGTGACAGTGTGTGCATCCGTGTTAGTACTTGGCATATGCTATGATCATGATCTCTTGTAGATTGTGGAGTTAATTATCATTATGATAGTATTGATGTGATCTATTCCTCCTACATAGTGTGAAGGTGACAATGTGCATGCTGTGTTAGTACTTGGTTTAGTCGTGTTGATCTTTCTTGCACTCTATGGTTATTTAAATATGAACATTGAATTGTGGAGCTTGTTAACTCCGGCATTGAGGGTTCGTGTAATCCTACGCAATGTGTTCATCATCCAACAAGAGTGTAGAGTATGCATTTATCTATTCTGTTATGTGATCAAAGTTGAGAGTGTCCACTAGTGAAAGTCTAATCCCTAGGCCTTGTTCCTAAATATCGCTATCGCTGCTTGTTTACCGTTTTATCGCGTTACTACCGCTGCGTTACTACTACTTGTTTATCGTCCTGGGCAAAGCACTTTTCTCGGTGTCGTTGCTACTATTTATTCATACCACCCGTATTTCACTATCTCTTCGCCGAACTAGTGCACCTATTAGGTGTGTTGGGGACACAAGAGACTTCTTGCTTTGTGGTTGCAGTGGTTGCATGAGAGGGATATCTTTGACCTCTTCCTCCCCGAGATCGATAAACCTTGGGTGATCCACTTAAGGGCAACTTGCTCGCTGTTCTACAAACCTCTCGCTCTTGGAGGCCCAACACTCGTCTACAAGAATAGAAGCTCCCGTAGACATCAAGCACTTTTCCGGCGCCGTTGTCGGGGAGGAAAGGTAAAAAGGCACTCATACTCCGGTTCCTGTGTAACGCACTTTTCTCGGCGCCATTGTGTTTGTGCTCGAAGCTATTTCCTTTAGATCCCGCAATTGCATCTTTTTGTTTTTTGTTTACACTAGTTTGGCATAATGGACAACAATGAGCTTCTTATTCTATTTCCTGATTTAAAACATGGATTGTTTGATGCGAAAATTAAAAAACCTATGGAATATTATTTGCATGCTGGTAGTAATATTAGTATGAACGCTTTGAACACCATTGTTGATAATAATGTAGAAAGTTCTAATCTTGGGGAAGCTGGTTTTCATGATCTTTTTAGTCCCCCAAGCATTGAGGAGAAAATTTTCTTTGATGATACTTTGCCTCCTATTTATGATGATTATAATAGTGGTCTTTTGGTACAACCTACTATGGAGAGTAAATTTGATTATGATTACAATATGCCTCCTATATTTGATGATGAGAATAATGATGATAGCTACTTTGTTGAAATTGCTCCCGCTATTACTAATAAAATTGATTATGCTTATGCGGAGAGTAATAATTTTATGCATGAGACTCATGATAAGAATGCTTTATGTGATAGTTATATTGTTGAGTTTGCTCATGATGCTACTGAAAGTTATTATGAGAGAGGAAAATATGGTTGTAGAAATTTTCATGTTACTAAAATGCCTCTCTATGTGCTGAAATTTTTGAAGCTACACTTGTTTTATCTTCCTATGCTTGTTACTTTGTTCTTCATGAACTTGTTTATTTACAAGATTCCTATGCATAGGAAGCATGTTAGACTTAAATTTGTTTTGAATTTTCCTCTTGATGCTCTCTTTTGCTTCAAATACTATTTCTTGCGAGTGCATCATTAAAACTCGCTGAGCCCATCTTAATGGCTATAAAGAAAGAACTTCTTGGGAGATAACCCATGTGTTATTTTGCTACAGTACTTTGTTTTATATTTGTGTCTTGGAAGTTGTTTACTACTGTAGCAACCTCTCCTTATCTTATTTTTATGTTTTGTTGTGCCAAGTAAAGTCTTTGATAGTAAAGTAAGTACTAGATTTGGATTATCTGCGCAGTTCCAGCATTTCTTTGCTGTCACGAATCTGGGTCTACCTCCCTGTAGGTAGCTCAGAAAATTAAGCCAATTTACGTGCATGATCCTCAGATATGTACGCAACTTTCATTAAATTTGGGCATTTTCATTTGAGCAAGTCTGGTGGCCTAATAAAATCCATCTTTACGGACTGTTCTGTTTTGACAGATTCTGCCTTTTATTTCGCATTGCCTCTTTTTCTATGTTGGATGAATTTCTTTGATCCATTAATGTCCAGTAGCTTTATGCAATGTCCAGAAGTGTTAAGAATGATTGTGTCACCTCTGAGCATGTTAATTTTTATTATGCACTAACCCTCTAATGAGTTGTTTCGAGTTTGGTGTGGAGGAAGTTTTCAAGGATCAAGAGAGGAGTATGATGCAATATGATCAAGGAGAGTGAAATCTCTAAACTTGGGGATGCCCCGTGGTTCACCCCTGCATATTCTAAGAAGACTCAAGCGTCTAAGCTTGGGGATGCCCAAGGCATCCCCTTCTTCATCGACAACATTATCAGGTTCCTCCCCTGAAACTATATTTTTATTCCGTCACATCTTATGCACTTTACTTGGAGCGTCAGTTTGTTTTTGTTTTTTGTTTTGTTTGAATAAAATGGATCCTAGCATTCACTTTATGGGAGAGAGACACGCTCCGCTGTAGCATATGGACAAATATGTCCTTAGGCTCTACTCATAGTATTCATGGCGAAGTTTCTTCTTCGTTAAATTGTTATATGGTTGGAATTGGAAAATGCTACATGTAGTAACTCTAAAATGTCTTGGATAATTTGATACTTGGCAATTGTTGTGCTCATGTTTAAGCTCTTGCATCATATACTTTGCACCCATTAATGAAGAAACACTTAGAGCTTGCTAATTTGGTTTGCATATTTGGTTTCTCTAGAGTCTAGATAACATCTAGTATTGAGTTTTGAACAACAAGGAAGACGGTGTGGAGTCTTATAATGTTTACAATATGTCTTTTATGTGAGTTTTGTCTGCACCGTTCATCCTTGTGTTTGTTTCAAATAACCTTGCTAGCCTAAACCTTGTATCGAGAGGGAATACTTCTCATGCATCCAAAATCCTTGAGCCAACCACTATGCCATTTGTGTCCACCATACCTTCCTACTACATGGTATTTATCCGCCATTCCAAAGTAAATTGCTTGAGTGCTACCTTTAAAATTCCATCATTCACCTTTGCAATATATAGCTCATGGGACAAATAGCTTAAAAACTATTGTGGTATTGAATATGTACTTATGCACTTTATCTCTTATTAAGTTGCTTGTTGTGCGATAACCATGTTCCCGGGGACGCCATCAACTATTCTTTGTTGAATATCATGTGAGTTGCTATGCATGTCCGTCTTGTCCGAAGTAAGAGAGATCTACCACCTTAATGGTTGGAGCATGCATATTGTTAGAGAAGAACATTGGGCCGCTAACTAAAGCCATGATTCATGGTGGAAGTTTCAGCTTTTGGACATATATCCTCAATCTCATATGAGAATAATAATTGTTGCCACATGCTTATGCATTAAAGAGGAGTCTATTATCCGTTGTCCATGTTGTCCCGGTATGGATGTCTAAGTTGAGAATAATCAAAACCGAGAAATCCAAAATGCGAGCTTTCTCCTTAGACCTTTGTACAGGCGGCATGGAGGTACCCCATTGTGACACTTGGTTAAAACATGTGCATTGCAAAGATCCGGTAGTCCAAGCTAATTAGGACAAGGTGCGGGCACTATGAGTATACTATGCATGAGGCTTGCATCTTGTAAGATATAATCTTCATAACTCATATGCTTTATTACTACCGTTGACCAAATTGTTTCATGTTTTCAAAATAAAAGCTCTAGCACAAATATAGCAATCGATGCTTTCCTCTTTGAAGGACCATTCATTTTACTTTTATGTTGAGTCAGTTCACCTATCTCTCTCCACCTCAAGAAGCAAACACTTGTGTGAACTGTGCATTGATTCCTACATACTTGTATATTGTACTTGTTATATTACTCTATGTTGACAATTATCCATGAGATATACATGTTACAAGTTGAAAGCAACCGCTGAAACTTAATCTTCCTTTGTGTTGCTTCAATACCTTTACTTTGATTTATTGCTTTATGAGTTAACTCTTATGCAAGACTTATTGATGCTTGTCTTGAAGTACTATTCATGAAAAGTCTTTGCTTTATGATTCACTTGTTTACTCATGTCATTACCATTGTTTTGATCGCTGCATTCATTACATATGTTTACAAATAGTATGATCAAGGTTATGATGGCATGTCACTTCAGAAATTATCTTTGTTATCGTTTTACCTGCTCGGGACGAGCTGAACTAAGCTTGGGGATGCTTGATACGTCTCCGACGTATCGATAATTTCTTATGTTCTATGCCATATTATTGATGATACCTACATGTTTTATGCACACTTTATGTCATATTCGTGCATTTTCTGGAACTAACCTATTAACAAGATGCCGAAGAGCTAGTTCCTGTTTTCTGCTGTTTTTGGTTCTAGAAATCCTAGTAAAGAAATATTCTCGGAATTGGACGAAATCAAGACCCAGGTCCCTATTTTTCCCGGAGCCTTCCAGAACACCCGAGAGCCGCCGGAGGGAAGCCTCGGGGGCCCCACACCACACCCCGGCGCGGCCGAGAGGGGGCCGCGCCGCCCTATGGTGTGGGCCCCCAGTGCCCCTTCGAGGCTGCCCTTCCGCCTATTTAAAGCCTCCGTCGCGAAAACCCCGATGCGAAGAACCACGATACGGAAAACCTTCCGCAGCCGCCGCCATCGCGAAGCCAAGATCCGGGGGACAGGAGTCTCTCGTTCCGGCACCCTGCCGGAGCGGGGAAGTGCCCCCGGAAGGCTTCTCCATCGACACCGCTGCCATCTCCACCGCCATCTTCATCACCGCTGCTGCTCCCATGAGGAGGGAGTAGTTCTCCATCGAGGCTCGGGGCTGTACCGGTAGCTATGTGGTTCATCTCTCTCCTATGTACTTCAATACAATAATCTCATGAGCTGCCTTACATGATTGAGATTCATATGATGATGCTTGTAATCTAGATGTCACTATGCTAGTCAAGTGAGTTTTACTTATGTGATCTCCGGAGACTCCTTGTCCCACATGTGTAAAGGTGACAGTGTGTGCACCGTGTGGGTCTCTTAGGCTATATTTCACGTAATACTTACTCACCGTTATGAATGGCGTAGTGAAGTGCTTATTTATATCTCTTTATGATTGCAATGTGTTTTGTATCACAATTTATCTATGTGCTACTCTAGTGATGTTATTAAAGTAGTTTATTCCTCCCGCACGGTGTAATGGTGACAAGTGTGTGCATCCGTGTTAGTACTTGGCATATGCTATGATCATGATCTCTTGTAGATTGTGGAGTTAATTATCATTATGATAGTATTGATGTGATCTATTCCTCCTACATAGTGTGAAGGTGACAAGTGTGCATGCTCTGTTAGTACTTGGTTTAGTCGTGTTGATCTTTCTTGCACTCTAAGGTTATTTAAATATGAACATTGAATTGTGGAGCTTGTTAACTCCGCATTGAGGGTTCGTGTAATTCTACGCAATGTGTTCATCATCCAACAAGAGTGTAGAGTATGCATTTATCTATTCTCGTTATGTGATCAAAGTTGAGAGTGTCCACTAGTGAAAGTCTAATCCCTAGGCCTTGTTCCTAAATATCGCTATCGCTCGCTTGTTTACTCGTTTTATCGCGTTACTACCGCTGCGTTACTACTACTTGTTTACTCGTCCCGGGCAAAGCACTTTTCCGGTGCCGTTGCTACTATTTATTCATACCACCTCGTATTTCACTATCTCTTCGCCGAACTAGTGCACCTATTAGGTGTGTTGGGGACACAAGAGACTTCTTGCTTTGTGGTTGCAGTGGTTGCATGAGAGGGATATCTTTGACCTCTTCCTCCCCGAGATCGATAAACCTTGGGTGATCCACTTAAGGGAAACTTGCTCGCTGTTCTACAAACCTCTGCTCTTGGAGGCCCAACACTGTCTACAAGAATAGAAGCTCCCGTAGACATCACGCACCATACTTAATGCAATTGTCTGTTGTTTGCAACTTAATACTGGAAGGGGTGCGGATGCTAACCCGAAGGTGGACTTTTTAGGCATAGATGCATGCTGGATAGCGGTCTATGTACTTTGTCGTAATGCCCCGATTAA
Organism: Lolium rigidum; assembly: GCF_022539505.1. Classification (NCBI taxonomy): domain Eukaryota; kingdom Viridiplantae; phylum Streptophyta; class Magnoliopsida; order Poales; family Poaceae; genus Lolium; species Lolium rigidum. The sequence goes on from NC_061514.1 coordinate 212,286,390, forward strand.
ATCTCATAGTACTCATCATGATATATGTATGTGCATTGTTATGCCTTCTTTATTTGTCAATTGCCCAACCGTAATTTGTTCACCCAACATCTGCTATCTTATGGGAGAGACACCACTAGTGATCTCGTGGACCCCGGTCCTATTCTTTACAACCGAAATACAATCTGATGCAATTGTTCTTTACTGTTCTTCGCAAACAATCATCATCATACACACTATACATCTAATCCTTTGTTTACAGCAAGCCGGTGAGATTGACAACCTCACTGTTACATTGGGGCAAAGTTCTGTGATTGTGTTGTGCAGGTTCCACGTTGGCGCCGGAATCCATGGTGTTGCAACCTTGGTTCTTGGCTTGGAATCCATGGTATTGATGTGATCTACACTCCTCCGCCATCAACCTTCAACGTGCTTCTTGGCTCCTACTGGTTCGATAAACCTTGGTTTCTTTCTGAGGGAAAACTTGCTACTGTACGCATCACACCTTCCTCTTGGGGTTCCCAACGGATGTGTCGACTGCACGCATCAGGCTCCTGCCTCTCTTGTGTGTGCATTTCCTTGCCCCTGGCTCGATCATGATGCATGATCCTTGCATTATGCAAGTGCCAGTGCTCCTGGTGTGCTATCCCTTGTGCTATAATTCCTGGAAATGCTCCATTGAGCATGTTTGTTGGCTAGGCAAAGACCATCCAGTGATGGTGTGCTTCTGGATACAATTGTATTTAGCTCATTTGCTTATCTGTGTTGCAATTCATTGAGACATATGGCTGTTTAATTCATATAGTTATGTATTGATGCTAGAGTTGGTTCTAGCATGCTTTAGCATGCTCTAGCAAGCTTCTGATGATCATGTGATCATCAGTTGCTTGTAAAAGCTGCTGTGTTATTACTGTGCCTTATTACTGCTAGTCCTTGTGTCTGTGGGACACCAAAATCTGTACTAGTGCATGCTTTTGCTTGCTCAAGCAGTTGCTGATGCTTGTAATGATCCATTGGATCATCTGCAAGGTTCTGATGCTTTGATTACTTGTATGATTCACTTATCTGTATTACTTGGATTTACTAAAATGGATAAGTGATGTGAACTGCTTACATTAATGATCATTTCATTGAGTTTGGCAGGGCTAGATGGATGCCAACACTTGGTTGTGTACCCTAGCCCTCCTTTTGAACCCTACAGGGTGATGATAACTGTGCATGGCTTATCAGTTTGGACTGATTAAGTGGTTGAGGTGACCTTGACAACGAATTCCTTGCTGTTTAGGTAGCTCCCACCCTTGTTGGCTTGGTGTGGCTTAGTGAATGCATTACTGGATAATTCCATGTTGTATTTCCAGTGATCTTTGATGTTGACAAACAAGAAGACACATATTGTCTATCTGTCTGATGGTGTAGTGGTCATAGGTGCTAAGTAAATCTGGCTAGCTAGATAGGATCATCTCCTTGCTGGATATCTTTGGTTATGCCACTGGTTTGGCATAACCAATGTTCCCTGGTGATTTCCTATTGGTTCTTCTCATATTTGCTTGCACCAATTGGCTATTAGCCGGTGAGATTGACAACCTCAACCTTGGAATCCATGGTATTGATGTGATCTACACTCCTCCGCCATCAACCTTCAACGTGCTTCTTGGCTCCTACTGGTTCGATAAACCTTGGTTTCTTTCTGAGGGAAAACTTGCTACTGTACGCATCACACCTTCCTCTTGGGGTTCCCAACGGATGTGTCGACTGCACGCATCAGGCTCCTGCCTCTCTTGTGTGTGCATTTCCTTGCCCCCGGCTCGATCATGATGCATGATCCTTGCATTATGCAAGTGCCGTGCTCCCGGTGTGCTATCCCTTGTGCTATACTTCCCGGAAATGCTCCATTGAGCATGTTTGTTGGCTAGGCAGACACCATCCAGATGATGGTGTGCTTCTGGATACAATTGTATTTAGCTCATTTGCTTATCTGTGTTGCAATTCATTGAGACATATGGCTGTTTAATTCATATAGTTAATGTATTGATGCTAGAGTTGGTTCTAGCATGCTTTAGCATGCTCTAGCAAGCTTCTGATGATCATGTGATCATCAGTTGCTTGTAAAAGCTGCTGTGTTATTACTGTGCCTTATTACTGCTAGTCCTTGTGTCTGTGGGACACCAAAATCTGTACTAGTGCATGCTTTTGCTTGCTCAAGCAGTTGCTGATGCTTGTAATGATCCATTGGATCATCTGCAAGGTTCCGATGCTTTGATTACTTGTATGATTCACTTATCTGTATTACTTGGATTTACTAAAATGGATAAGTGATGTGAACTGCTTACATTAATGATCATTTCATTGAGTTTGGCAGGGCTAGATGGATGCCAACACTTGGTTGTGTACCCTAGCCCTCCTTTTGAACCCTACAGGGTGATGATAACTGTGCATGGCTTATCAGTTTGGACTGATTAAGTGGTTGAGGTGACCTTGACAGCAATTCCTTGCTGTTTAGGTAGCTCCCACCCTTGTTGGCTTGGTGTGGCTTAGTGAATGCATTACTGGATAATTCCATGTTGTATTTCCAGTGATCTTTGATGTTGACAAACAAGAAGACACATATTGTCTATCTGTCTGATGGTGTAGTGGTCATAGGTGCTAAGTAACTCGGCTAGCTAGATAGGATCATCTCCTTGTTGGATATCTTTGGTTATGCCACTGGTTTGGCATAACCAATGTTCCCTGGTGATTTCCTATTGGTTCTTCTCATATTTGCTTGCACCAATTGGCTATTAGCCATATGATGACTCACACAGGGTTTCTACCCTTTTCTGTTGCTGTGATGTATGCATGTGCTTATTTTATGAGAAAAACCATGGCTTGCTTATGATTATCTGTGTATACCTCACTCCAACTCCTAGAAAGGTTGTTGGTGTAGAGGATTGCTTCTGGTTTGGTTGGTTTGCTTGCCCTGCTCCTCCTTGCAAGCTTGTGATGCTTGGTTAGTTTCGTGTTTATCGGAATAGGCCGAGCAGCTCTAGCTGTTCACCTGTTCTTTGCCGTTCTTGCTGTGTTCTTACCCTAGTGCTGCTTGTCGATGGAATGGCTAGGGTTTGGCTGTGAAAAGTTTATATATGCCCCTCCTCTGCTTCTTTGGTCGACAACCAGGCCTGGCATCCTTTGGTGACTCCTCTGGCTGTGTGTGTGTGTGCTGTTGTGAATGCACACCCATGGCTTGTTGTTGAGCATGCACTCAAGCTGTGTGAGTAGCTTGTGTGTGTGTGTGTGGGACTTGTGCAGCTGAGTGGATCAGCTCGGCTGATTCCTGTCATATCATTCAATTCTACATTCATTTGCTAACCTGCCAAGTGGCAATGCCACTTGGCATAATCTCTTGTTTGATCTTTGTGTGTGTGCAGGGATCAAGAACTGATCATGAAGAAGATCAAGATCATCTTGCATAAGCAAGCTTATGAAGATTACTTGTGTAGTTTAGGATAGATCATTTACTTGTAATTTTCTTTCTTTCTTTTTCCAATTATTCAATTCTTGTAATGTGTTGTAATATTTCATAATTCAATTCTGGATATTGCAAATGACTTTGTATCTTGTGTGATTATCAATAAAGCTCAAAGTTTCTCTAATGAGCTTTACTTAATAGATGTACTATTTATACTAGTAACTTATGCATGACACTACCTTATGTTACTCCCCACTATGAGCAGCCTTAGCATGTTCACATCTTTTCTTTACTTCCTTCTCATGAGTCGCCAGCATTTAATTTTCCAAAGAATAAATTTGGTCTCATCAATACATCAAACTATTTTATCTAGGTCTAGCACGTTCACATCTTTCCTTGAATTATTCACATGAGACATCAGTCTTTAACTTTACAGAGAAGCATTTGGGCTAATCATGAGGGTTCAGCGTTGGTCTTAATTACTTGAAGATTATATTCTGACAAGATCTTCTTTATGTGAAATAAACTGAGAAATTTTGGAACTTCTCTTGGGAAAATGCACATTAACTTATGTTGGTTTTCATCCTTTGTAACTACTACCTCTATACAAATAAGTGTTTCACTTTTGTCTAGATACATTCATATCTAGACGTATTTTTGTCATAGATACATCCGCATCTGTGAAATAAACTGAGAAATTTTGGAACTTCTCTTGGGAAAATGCACATTAACTTATGTTGGTTTTCATCCTTTGTAACTACTACCTCTATACAAATAAGTGTTTCACTTTTGTCTAGATACATTCATATCTAGACGTATTTTTGTCATAGATACATCCGCATCTAAAAAAGTAGAGACACTTGTTTTAGAATGGCGGGAGTGTGTCTATTATTCTTTTCGCTAGATCAAAAACAACTTGTGTACGTAAGAATTATTACTTGCACTTAACTAACACACTGAACCTTAATCTCTAAGCATTTAGAATGCTATAAAAAGACATGAAGCTGGCCCACATGTGCATATTTGTGTTCTGTGCAAGAGTCTTCGTCCATCTAGGATGGCATGCGCGTTAACATTAGTGTGTAGACACGTATGTGTAGCAGTGTAGGGACAAGGGGCCCAGTATGCATGTTGTATGTGATGCGGTTACTAATTCTACATGCAAAGGCATGTTGTATGTGCTGTTAGGTGCGATCAATTATTGGATCGATCTCATCTTTTTTTTCCTCACGCAGATCCGATCGACCTCAGGCTGCTTAGTACCCTATCTACGTAGGGGTGCAGGTTCACGTCAACCGTCATGGGAATGTACAGTGTCGCTGCACACGTTGTTGAGGAAGTCTCGGCAATGGGACTCGCGAAGACCAGTGTGTTCTTCCCACACCTGATCGAACTCTAACCGTGAATATTTGGGACGCACTGTCGTGATCGACTGAGGGGAGTCTGTCGTAAAATTTTGCGAGCCTTTGGTTATCATCATGAACGGAATCTGGAAAGCGGAACAAGCGTCGTGCCGTTTAGCCCGACCAGACGACCAGGGGCATAGCACTGGTTGTGTGAAAACTTCTTAGCAGCTCCATGCCTCCATCCAGTGCGCAGACACGGGCGGCAAGAAGCAGCAGCCATGGTAGTGAAAACTTCTCCTACCTCAAACCGGCGAGAGCCGCGAGAAGCGTATGTACTGAGACGCCGGCGAAAAGTACAGATCTATGGTGCGACTTTGTGTCTTTGTGCGAGAACGGCTCGATCGGAATTCTACATAGACTCGGATCTAAGGAAAACTCCTCGCATGTTGGACCTATGAGGAAAACTATTTGGCCCGTTTGTGACACCAGTTTGTTGGCCCGCTTGTGACACCAGGCAGCCACCTATTGCAATTTAATAGTAAAGATTCTTTCGGAAATTCAATTCGGCTCCCGGGTGCGTATGCTCCCTATACCAACAAAACATATTTCGAAGTGTGGAAAAATTTTGACAAAAAATTCTACATGTACATCTCCAGAATATATGTGTATGCGTCAAGTTTCACGAAAAAATAATATTTTTTGTTGACTATGTAAAAAAGAGAAAACTTATCATGCGAAAAGCATTGTTTTCAGCATTGAATTTTGTCTTTTTTACACACGTCACATGATAAGTTCATTTTTTATGAAACGACTTTGTGAGCACGTAGCGAATTTTTTGTTTCAATTTTTTTGAAATTTAAAATATGTGTAAGATGCATTTCAAAATATAGGGAGCATATGCTCCCATGTTCCAAAACATCACTCCCAGATTCTTTATTATTCATATTTGTTTAATGAATTACCTCAATTTGAAATATGAAATAATCATGTGATGTGTGAATTTGAAATTCAAACACAAGTTGTTTGAATTCAATCATGCAACTTAAAGTTGTGATGCACTAACCTCTCTCTCTCTCTTCTCAAAAACCTAATTGAGTTAAGTGAGGTCCAAATTTATCGCACTCTCGAAACCCTAACCCTGTAAGGTGTCGAGAGAGAAACTTGTCCCCCTTCGATGCAGTTTTCTTTTAAAAGCGCGAAATTTCCCCAGAATTTACGATGCAATGCACATCCCTTTCTAAAATCTACCCCTCGATCGTCTCTAAACCTGGGATATTACACTCCTTGCCGGGGATGCGGCACCAAACTTCCTCTGGTATCCTCCGGGAGAGGTAGAGCCAATCTATCTCGGCTTGTGTCACATCAGAGCCCATCCAGGCCCCACGTGTGTATGAATCCAGATCTACGCCGGCACCCTGGCTAGAGCTGCCGGCTTCTCCTTGGTTACCGGTAGCTTGAGCTGAGCTACCGGTACCTGTGTCGAGGGTACTCCTCGGCAATGCCCTCCGATTGGGGCTTAGGGTTGATGAAATCCTGCAAGCTGACAGGAGACATCGGTTCACAGACAAGCGGGGAAGAGCGATTTACCCAGGTTCGGGGCCCTCGATGATGTAAAACCCTTACGTCCTGCCTGTCTGTTCTTGATTATGAAGATAATAGGTTACAATGGGGTGCCGAATAGTTCGGCTGAGATCCCGTCGAGAGGCTAAGCGCTGTGGCAACCTAGCTCTGGACTTTTGGTGGCTAAGGCTGCTAAGATTGATTGTGTGTCCCTCGGCTGCCCCTCTCCTGGCCTTTATATAGGAGGCCAGGTCTCAAGAGGTCTAACCAAGCACGACTAGGTTTACAATAGTTTTAAATCTAATCTTTCCTTATTCGGCTGCTTCTTTGTCTTGCCTGGCAAGGAATCTTCTGGTGCGCCATCCCAGTGGCCCGTCTTGCCTCCAAATGCCTTCATGGGCCTCCAACTAGACAATACGGGATAGGGCAATGTCGGTTACCCGAAGGGTAATTCCCACGTCAATAGCCCCCGAGTGTCCAGCCGAACATAGTTCGGGTGGAGACTGAAGCATGTCTCCTTCTGATGTTCTTCTCCTTGATTGTCCTTGTCATCTTGAATCAGCATCATCTTCTTCTGTCAGTTGCGCGTCAGCGCTCCCGATGGGAGTAGCCCCCGAGTCTAGGTACGGATGCTTGCAATCCGTGCGTAGACTCAAGTTGTACCACTCGAACATTTTGCTCTACCGAAGTTTTTCTGCAAGTCTTCACAGGTCATCCGATACATTTTCCGCATGCAAGGTGATATGGATATCTGACGCCACCCTTTTTCTAGCAGACCCACACGCGTTGGGGACAACGCTTCTTGAAGAAGGGGAGGATGATATGGATATCCAGGCCTGGTACACTAGGACAGCCATTGATATGATGATTAAGTCTAAGGTTGTACCAGTATTTTATCATAGTCTTGTTATTAGGAAATAATAATGTTGCCAGGTCATGTGGTGGGCCATTAGGGTTTAAATTAGTGTTTGTTTGACTTGGGCCTGTCCGAGTCAAACTAGGTTAGGCCCAATAGGGCTGGCTGGCCACCTCTCCCTCATATAAGGTGGAGGTGCGGCTAGGGTTAGGTTTAGTCTAGTTTTGATTCAAGTTATGTAGAACCTTGGGTTCCTCCAGTATCACCATCCCTAAGGGGTTGGCCCTATGACGGCGTCTTGGACGTTCGTCTAGTTATCCAATAAAGATGTGTGAGTTCTTGAGTTGTCAAGAGTAATCATATGTGCTTGAGTATCCTTGAATCTGTCAAGGGAGTTCAAGATCTATCGGTCCTATGGATCAACAAGGTGCATCGTGAAAGATCGGGAAACCAGTCCCTCATCATGTGGTATCAGATTGCTAGGTTGATCACGGTGCAGATTGGTTTGTTGCTCAGTTGTTTCTGCTTGATTCCCTACAAGAAAAGTTGCCATGGCCGACGAATTTGAAGTCGCACCGTGGTTGCTGGTGTACCATGGCCGACGATTTTTGGTCTCTCCGTTGTGCATGTCCAAACGTTTTTTTTTCTCGTTTTTGAGGCCACCTAGCCCGACGAAAACGGCCAAAACGTGGTGTATGGTGTCCCGCGACGTGGTGCATCTCGAATTCTCGGGTTCGCTGGCCGAGTCAACGCAAATCCGCACTGTCGAGGGATGTAGGGCCCAGATGGCAGCCTCTCTGGCATTGTTTTTTTTCTCGATCGCGCCATCTCGTTCAACGCTCTCCGATCGAGTCGTTTACGATGCAGGATCATGGGTCCCGCATGTCATCCTCTATGAACCAAAATTCTTTCTATTCTTGGATTTTTTTGACCCCCTGATTTCTGGCTACTTCCTTTTTCTTTTGATCCCTTGCCGCCTTGGAAACGTTAGACCGCTGCTGCTAATTGGGACCCGCATGTCATCCTCTATGAGCAACCAACTTTCTTTTCTTGGAGTTTTTTGGCACCTCAAATTTGGTCACTTGCCTTTTTCTTTCGATCCCCTGACGCCTCTCAAACGGTGATACCGCCGTCGCTAAATGGGACCCGCATGTCATCCTCTATGTACTATAAAACTTTCTTTTCTTGGATTTTTTTGGCACCTCATATTTGGTCACTTACCTTTTTCTTTCGATCCCCTGCCGCCTCTCAAATGGTGAGACCGCTGCTGCTAAATGGGACCCGCATGTCATCCTCTATGTACTATAAAACTTTCTTTTCTAGGAATTTTTTTGGAACCTCATATTTGGTCACTAGCCTTTTTCTTTCGATCCCGTGTGGCCTCTCAAACGGTGATACCGCTGCTGCTAAATGGGACCCGCATGTCATCCTCTATGTACAATCAAGTTTCTTTTCTTGAATTATTTTTGGCTATTGATATTTGGTCACTTGCCTTTTTCTTTCGATCTCATGCCACGTTGAGGACCCTGCAGGTTCATGGGACCCGCATGTCATCCTCTATGTACTCTAAAACTTTCTTTTCTTGGATTTTTTTTGGCACCTCATATTTGGTCACTTGCCTTTTTCTTTCGATCCCCTGCCACTTCTCAAACGGTGATACCGCTGCTGCTAATTGGGACCCGCATGTCATCCTCTATGTACAATCTAGTTTATTTTCTTGAATTATTTTTGGCTCCTCGATATTTGGTCACTTGCCTTTTTCTTTCGATCTCATGCCACGTTGAGGACCCCCGCCGGCTCATGGGACCCGCATGTCATCCTCTATGTGCTATAAAAGTTTATTTTCTTGGGTTTTTTTTCACCCTCCGATTTTTGGCTATTTCCTTTTTCTTTTGATCCCTCGCCGCCTTGGAAACGTTGAGTAAGCTGCCGACTCATGGGACCCGCATGTCATCCTCTATGTACAATCAACTTTCTTTTTCTTTTGATCTCAAGTCACATTTGAAACGTTGAGACCGCCGTCGCTAATTGGGACCCGCATGTCATCCTCTATGTACAATAAAGTTTTTTTCTTGGATTATCTTTGGCTCCCCGATATTTTGTCACTTGCCTTTTTCTTTCGATCTCATGCCTCCTTTGAAACGTTGAGTAAGCCGTCGGCTCATGGGTCCCGCATGTCATCCTCTACGAACAATAAAAGTTTACTTTCTTGGAGTTATTTTTGACCCCTAATTTCCGGCTATTTGCCTTTTTCTTTTGATCTCCCGCCCCTTTGAAACGATGAGGACGCTCGTTGCGTGGTCGGTCCCACATGTCATCCTCTCGTGAACAATAAAAGTTTCCTTTGATGGATTTATTTTGAACCCCTAATTAATTTCGGGATATTTCCTTTTTTTCTTTGATCCCCGCCGCCTTGGAATCGTTGAGG
>NC_061514.1:212296103-212450286 GCF_022539505.1 Lolium rigidum
GGGTCTATACCTCGGACCGACTCGAGGCCGGCGAGTCTTGCATGAGAAGGAACTCGGGTAGGTGGTCCGGGTTCAAAGGTCCACGCCGACCTCACTCACCGTAAAGCACGGGGCACCGTAGAGCAACAGGTGCCACGCGGCGGACAGGCCATCATCGCCTACGCCGGTCCGTACCGGCTACGAGGACATGATGGCGGCAGGGACATCTCCTCGCCATGCCGCCGACTCCTCTCGGCGGACGGGACAGGCCACTACGCCTCAACGGCTCCGTGACGTCAACGCCTCGGGAAGGAGCGGAAGCCGGAGCCGGCCAAGCCGGCCAGTAGACCATAGGGACTTCTATGTAAAGTGCCAGCGCCTATATAAGCTGGGCTACCCCCCCTCGTGCGGGGGACGATCGATCATTCTTACATCACTCTAGACTTAGCGCTACTCGAGGAGAGAGACCTTCGTCTACCTTAGCCTCCCCGAGCAGCCGGACACAGCTCTAGGAGCACCATTGTATTGTGTGACTACTATATACACTCATAGCAGGAGTAGAGGTGTTACCTCCATCGGAGGGCCTCGAACCTGGGTACGTCGCCGTGTCGCTCGTGCCCATACCCGCATCCGGATACCGCCGTGAGTCCACTAGGAACCACCTCGATTAGCCACCCTATGGCATATGCCGTGACGATACCACGACAGCCTCACTTCCTATAGTCAAGAAGACTCAATCCCATTGTTGTCCCCGTATACTCCTTTCGATGCCGATCATCCACCACCAGAAGTAACTTCCCTCCTCAGATTCTTCTTATGCTGCTATTTACTTAATCAACATGATTACTGTTATTCTCATCCATCTTTTCTTCTACAGACCCTCGTAGCTTCCGGGAGTTTTCACAACTTGCCAAATACTACTTCCGAGGGAAGAGGTTCTTCAGAACCTGTTGACTCTCGTACTGTCGAGCATAAAAATCCAACAAGCGATGACTTGATAGATTCTGAGACTGCTCACACCAATCTCCCCCCATCAGTCGATGATACTTGCGACACAGAGGGATCAGTGCGCGATGATGATGCTGATCGCGATGCCTTTGTTAATGCAGCTGCGGAGGAGATCAGGGCTTCACCTACAAAGAGGTCAATCGGCGGCTTTGCCGATGAAGATGATCTCCTTGATATGTAAGTGTTTTCCTTCTTCTTACTATTTTCAGCTCCTTGGTCTTTTCATATTTTCCTCATAACTTACTCGATCAAACCTTCCTTGTAGTGACGATGATCCCATTGAGCCTCCACCTAAAAGGGTCAGACCTGATGCTGTCTCACCAGCCGCCGCAGCTTCCGAAGCTTCGGCTCCTAAGGCGGCTCCCGCGACGCAAGCATCGACTGCCTCCTCCCTTTCCAGAGGGAAGGATGCTCCTGCTGCTGCCACAGCTTCTCCTTCTGTAAGTCTTTGTCGATTTTAGCAAGAATCTTCTGGGATGTCTCTTTGCCTAATGATTTTTATAAAACATTCCCCTTCTTCAAGGATCTACGAGGTGTGATATCCTCTTTAGAGGCCTTCGCCTCTCAATTCACCTCTCTGGAGGCGGACAAAATTCGGCTGCAGGAGGAGGCTAAGTCTTCCTCTTCAAAGCTGGATGGCGCTATCAAAAAGGCCGCCATGGCTCGCCAGGTTGTCGACTCCCTGAAAGAAGAACTGAACAAGATGAAGGAGAGGCTGAAGGAGGAGGAAGCTCGGGCGGCAGAAAAGGATGAACTCCTTCGTCAGTCTGCCCTGGCCCTGCTTGGTAAGTCCTTTCATCTCTCGAAGATTACCACGTTTTATGAATCAGTTTCTTTGTCAACGATTCCCTTTAATTTCTTTGCAGAAGCCGCCAGCATCCCTGCTACTGCTTTGGACAAAGTTCCAAGCAACTCCCCGGCGAATGGTGTGTCAATGGTTCTCGCCAGGAGTTGCTTGACAAGGGAAAGGGTGCACTGGCGCGAATGCATTCAATGATATTCCCCAAGGCCAAGCAGGAGAAGACTCTGGGGCAGCTGATCGATGCCTTCGCAGTCGATACTAAGGAGGTCATCGAGGTATTCAAGCGCACCTCACGTACCTACGGTGCCCTCCTTGCCTTCCAACTTATGATGGGTTATGCCTTTAAGGCTGACATTGAAGAAATGACTAAGGAACTGCCGAAAGAGAAAGATGGGCGACTTGTTAACTTAAGCGCTTTTACAGCATCCGCCCGTACTTGTGCTCGCCAGCTCCTTGAATTAGTTTCGTCGAGAAAGGCATCGGTTGGCCCCAGCCTGTCGACTCAGACTCAGGCTCCTTGATTGTTGTAACAATTTTATCCTTGGACTAGTATGAAACATTATTTTGTTTGCGAGAACCCAAGTTTGTAATGAACACTATGCTGACAATATTGTCAGCGTACTTTTGTCATAATGTCTTTGTTTGTACTTCTTCTGATAGGAATTTCTTGTACTTCTCCCGATGGGAGTTAGGTTGGATGCTCGATTTGCCCATAACCATCATCCTTTTGACACTGTTGCCTGCAGGTTTTCCCGGTGCCCTCGTTTGTTGATGATTCTTCGGGCGTTCTTCCCGAAGGTGATCGGGTCCGAGCGAATGAAGGACCGAATCACGCGGATGGAAAAGGACCTGCGTAGCACTTACGCCTTAGCTGCAATTGTCAACAAGAAGAGCGAGATTGCAGCCGTCGTAGAGCGGTATGCTCTTACTGAGCTTCATAAGGCTACCGAAAGCTTGAACTGTGAGTCCTTTGATCTCTGCGCCCTTTGATTAATAGAATCTTATCTGATCCTTTGCCTACTTCTGTGCCAGTCATAGCTCTGAACCGTGCAGAGGAGAACAAACGGATCCACGAGCGTGTGACTGCATTAACTCAGCTGTCCTCAGCCGAAGAGATCTTCTGGCGGGAGCACTCGAAGGCTTCGGCTGTCGCGCAATTTCAGGATCGGGTTCGAGCAGGTCCACAACTTCTTTGACAAGTGTTACAAAGCTATGAGGGTCGTTTGGAAGACGATGTTCCCTTTGAACGCGGTTCCCCGACGCTCCTTACTTTGATGTCTGAATTTGGTAATGCCAAGAAGATTCGAGACTTGGTACGTTCGCAAGTTTTTGCAGGGGCCAGGTTTACACTTGCCCTTGTGCTTGCCCGCTATCCTTCGGCAGGTTTGCTGTCGATTGCCAACGCGTCTGGAGATTTGGAGGCACTGTATCCGAAGGTATTGTTGCCTGCTAACATAATTGTCGATAGACTCGAGGAGAACTCAAGGGTACCTGAAGAAGGAGAAACTCCGCAAGGGTGATTTCAAGGTTTAAAATGTCCTTTTTGTAAATAGACAATTTGGCTATTTTATCCAAGTGTTTGGATTTATGACGCCTTTTTATTCGGTAGGTACATGCGTATGTACTTTTACCATGTTATTGTCGTTGGCAAGTTTTATCTTGAGCGAATCTTAGTTGCTCGTTTAGATGTATGTATATTGATTGGTTAGCAAATCATTTGAGTGATCAGCTCGTGTTGCAGGTCTTGCTAAACCTGTTGTATGCGCAACTTTGCTTTCAACCGTTTTAAATTTCGACAGGCACTCCCGAATATTTCGGGTGTAGTGATTCTGCCGATGAGCCCGTTGTTCCTTTGATATTTCCATAAGTAAAATATCGAACGTGGGTTGTTGTTTATATGTATTTCCAAATTCTTGCTATTTACGGCACTCGTAGAGGCATCTATAGCAGAGGAAAATGTGAACGTCCTTTAGCACTCGTAGAGGCTTTTTTGGAGCGCGATCTTCTGTCTTGTACTATGTTTACATAGTGATGGGGCTTAAAAGTTTGTCGTTACTGCAATGCTTAACAAGGAAATAAGGCTTAGGTTCTTATTAATAAAGTAAGCACGATGCTAGAGGCCGGAAAAGGGGGAAGCCCTGCTTAAAGTAAAGGAGAAAAGAGAATAAAGACTGGTAGACTGCTTAGGTACGGAAGGGGTTCTTCTCCTCTTCTGGCTTCTTCACTGTATCAGTGATTGCTGCAGCGTTGCTGGTTTCGTCGGGGGTTTGGGCAGTGATTGCCATCGTCTTGCTATCTGCTAAGCCTTCTGTGCCATCAGCGACCGATCCTTTTGCTGCCAAGGCTCCTGTTGCCGAAGCTTCTGCTGCCGAAGCTTCTGCTGTCGAAGCTTTAAGGGTGAGGGCAGCTGAATTCTTCTTGGCGTCCCTGCCATCTTTTTCTTCTTTAATTTCTCGTATAGATAGCTTGGGCGGGGGGTCGATGATTTCTCGCTGTGACCCAAACTTTGCGGCAATCCTCTGAAAGTCGCGATCACAATTGTCCGAGCGTGAGAAACTTCCATAGACTGTGATGTTTGTCCCGTTGTTCCCAGGCATTTTCAGCTTGAGGTATGCATAATGCGGCACAGCCATGAACTTGGCATACGCTGGTCTCCCGAGTATAGCGTGATACTGTGACTCCCAGTTCACGACTTCAAACTCGATCTTCTCCTTCCTGAAATTGTCGGCCCTGCCGAAGATGACATTCATGTAGACTTTGCCAAGAGAGTAGCCCGGTGCGGTTGGAAGGATCCCATGAAAGCAGGTGTCTGTTTCTTCCAACATGTTCATGGTGATCCCCATACTTCTAATTGTGTCGACAAATATCAGGTTTAGGCCGCTTCCGCCATCCATGAAAACTTTGCTCATCTTGAACCCCCCAATTTGTGCTTCGACTACCAAGGCAGCATGACCTGGTTTTGGTATGGTCATCGGGTGATCGGTTCGACTGAACGTAATGTTCTGAGAGGACCATTCGACGTACTCAGGGATGTTTGCCATGATGCTTTCTGCCAAGTTGATCTCTCGGGTGAGCTTCTTCATCTCTCTTTTTGAGACACCTGTCCCATGGATCGTGCTCATCTGCCCACGTGGTGGTGGAAATGCCTCGTTGGGTTGATGAGGTTGAGCCTGCTGGACCTGATGTTGCGGTGGGGGTGGTGGTGGTGGCGGTGGTAGCTGTTGCTGGCCTGCCTGCTGGATGAGTTTATGCATATCGATGAACTGCCGACAGTCCCTGAGCAGGTGGCTAGACTTTATTTTACCATCCTTGGAATCGGTATATGAATGCAGGTAGCATGGGGCGTTGATCTGCTCGGCGTAGGGTAGTTCGGGTGTTCTCTGTTGTCGTGGTTTATAGTTGCCACGGTTCCCAGAGTTGCTCCGATTACCGTCCTGTCGATCGTCTCGCCTGTCATCATACCGATCACCCTGCCGATCAGAGTAGCCTGCGGCCACCAAGTTGTTGTCATCATAGCCGCGGTTCTTCCTTCTCTTGTTGCGATCCCTCCGACCGCCCGAATCATGTTTCGGCTGGTCCTCCTCGTCGTTGTCGCTGCGTTGTCGTGGCTTTCGAACGTTGTCTTCGCCATCGGCCCAGCTGTTGGCGATTTCCATTAACTTGGTTATGGTTTTAGGCTTTTTGCGCCCAAGTTCCTCTATGTAGCTTTCCCGCTGAACGCCGTCGTTGAAAGCGTCAATTGCTCTGTCGACAGATACGTCTTCGGCGGCGTTTAGGAGTTTTGTGAATCTCCCGATGTACGATCGCATCGATTCCCTCTGCTTCTGGCGGCAATTCCGCAGCTCTTCGATTCCGACGGGCCTCTTGTACGTTGCTTGGAAGTTGGCAACGAAGGCATCTACTAGGTCGTCCCATGATTTAATGGAGCCTTTCGGCAGCCCCCTTAGCCAGGCCCATGCTGAATCCTTCAAGTAAAGCTGTAAGCATTGCATTGCTGCTATCTGGTTTCCTTTGTGTAGGATCACGGTCTGCAGGTAGTCGTCTATCCAAGATCTTGGTTCTTGCTGCCCATCGTACTTGGCGGCATCGGTAGGGGTAGGCTTGAACTTTTTGGGCGGCATCGTTTCGCGGATCTTGTAACTTAGACAATCAGCTCCCCTGAGCTCGCCGTCGTACTCCTGGTCTTCATCCGACGAATCACTGTCGTCGTCCTTCCTAGCGGCGCGTCGCCGCCTTGCTTTGTCGATCCTGCTCTGGGTGATTTCGTCTCGAGCATCTCTCGCATGATGTTTCGACCCACTGCCCTGGATGGTGGTTCTTTCTTTTGGCGGGGCTAGGTTGTTCCCCAATATTGCGAGACTCTCCAGGGCACCTCGATGAGCTTGAGCCATGGAACCTTCGGGGCGCTGGTTGATGAGGTATGCGGCAAGGTTGGCCGTTGCTCCTGCGACGATCTTCGGCCGTGGCATGCCGGCGGTATCCATAGTCATAAAGGATTTGGTCAGATTCGACGTTATTTCTCTGGCGTCATCTTCTGAAAGCCTGGATAGTCTTGACCGGTTCTTGCCTGTTCCGTGAGTGTTTCGGGAGGCACTCCCTTGCGAGCCCCTTCGCCGTTCGCTGGATCGATCCGCCGCAGATAGACGTCTCTCAAGGGTGGCTTGCTCTTTCGACAGGTGCTCCCGGTTTTTCTCTAGTATGGAGCGATAAGCATTGAGGGTTCCAACTGAAGTTCCTGCGGGGAGCGGCGTGTTGTTGAGTACTGCTGCCCTTGCTGCCGCCCACTCCTCGTCCGCGATAGTGTAATCGCTGTCGCGGTTGCTGGCGCTGTTTTCAAAACTTGCCTTTCGTTTCCCGTGTTATTGGCGACATAAACCTGATGGTGTGCCGTCCTACGGGTGGTTCCCTGGATGATGCTGTCGATACTGTCCTCTCCCGATGAGTACTGGGCGTTGCAGACGAACGGTGTGTCGCTTGATCCCAGCCCGTGCCTGGTGTCACAGTTCAGGCAGTAGTACGAGGTTAGTTTCGAGGATGAGGAATCATCCGAGCCTACCGACATGGAGGACACCGAGCGGGGAGTCGAGGGCACAGGGGAGCACGTCGATCCCGTCAGTCCAGCCGACAGGTCGAGTGATGATGACGCGCTTGATCCCGCCGATCCGGAAGTGGGGGATTCCAGCAGTCGAAGGATTCCCTCTGCGTTGACGTTGTAGTGGACGCTGCCGAAGGTCATCTCCATGTTTCCTTGTAGATCTGAAAAGTTCGAGCGGGAGGAATCGCTGTGTGGAGTAAACTCGTAGGAGCCGAATCGAATCGGGCTTCCCAGGGTTGGTGACGATGGTGTCGATGAAGCTGCTGATGAAGCTGCCGGCGAAGCCGCCAATGTCATGATCGGATCTGCCGATGCTCTGCCTTGTGCCGACAGGGTTCCCACAGACGGCGCCAATTGTCGAGGGTACTCCTCGCCAATGCCCTCCGATAGGGGCTTAGGGTTGATGGAATCCTGCAAGCTGACACGAGACATCGGTTCACGGACAAGCGGGGAGAGCGATTTACCCAGGTTCGGGGCCCTCGATGAGGTAAAACCCTTACGTCCTGCCTGTCTGTTCTTGATTATGATGATAATGGGTTACAATGGGGTGCCGAATAGTTCGGCAGAGATCTCGTCGAGATGGCTATTGCTATGATGACCTAGCTCTAAGCTTTTTCTGGCTAAGATTGCTAAGATCGATTCTGTTCCTCGGCAGCCCCTCTCCTGGCCTTTATATAGGAGGCCAGGTCTCACCGAGTACGACTAGGTTTACAGTAATGTTAGATCCGATCTTTCCTTGTTCGATCGCTTCCTTGCCTTGCTCGTCAAGGAACCTTCTGGTGCGCCGCCCTAGTGGCCCATCTTGCCTTTATGTGTCCTCATGGGCCTCCAATTAGTCAATACAGGATAGGGTAATGTGGGTTACCCGAAGGGTAGTGCCCACGTCATCCGGAGGAATGCCAGCGGTTGCCACGTCAATGTTGAGAGTCGGAGCACGAGCCAGGGCACATTGCAAGGGACATCTGAGCAGCGCCTCAAGATGAAGAAGCTTGGAGATCAACCACAAGCTCCAGCAAGACGTCCATTCTTTGGATGAGCTTCCGGACGTTGCAGGTTCGGCTGTCTTTGATCACCAAGTTGTGGAAGATCTTGCGACAGGCGGAGATTAGATCTCTGCAATCGTCTTCGGCCAGCCTGATTACGTCGTCACGCGGAAAAAGTTCGCACCGGGCTTCATCATATCCAAGTGGTTCTATAATCACAAGTTGTTCAGGATGAAGTGTCATTCAGAGTTACGGAAAATAGTATAGATTCTGGATCCGGATTCTTACCCATGATGTCGGCATTCAGAAGGTCTCAGCCCTGTTCCGCTTGCGTCATATACATCCGGAGTGTTTGGACATCAGCTTGGAGGTTCTTCAGTGTGGCGATGTATTTCCTCCGCGTCTCCACCAGATTAGCCTTTTCTCAAATAAACTCAGAATTCTTCTCGGCCAGCTGCTTTTCAGCAAGTTCTCGCTTTTCTTCTACCAACTTAAGTTTTGACTCCAGGTCCTTGTGGGCGGAATGCAGGTTCTCGAGATCTGATGAAGTAGTGGCTAGATAGGTAGACGCACATGTTCAAAGTAACAAATTTATCAGCAAAAATTGAAAGTCGGAAGCTCGACGTAATGACGGAGTGTTCAGAGACATACCTTGGGCTTCCTCAAGCATTTTCTCCAGCTCTGCAATCCGAGTCTTTGCATCGTGAATTTGATCTGCCTGTCCGAGGGTGATGTGGCGTTGCAGAGAGATATTCTTGTGAAGTTCATAGTGCAATGCTTGTTGTTCCTGCAACAGTGAAAAAATCAAGAAATGATAAGTTTCGATTACATTTAAACAAGTGTAGATCTTTTCGAAGTATCATTGCCGGAAATACTTCCGACATGACGCTTGGGGGCTACTACGACACTCTAAGAAATTCTCAGGTTGGTTTACTCAAAGCATCAAGGTGAAAACTAACTTTGGTTTCCGCCTAGATACTTGGGGGCTACTGGGAGATTGGTTTACCTCTGCGCTTGCAGAGGTCGAGAAACTCACAGGTATCTTTTTTTTCTGTAGATGAATGTCGGAACATTCAGCATCAGCTTTGCCCCATGCATTGGTCAGCATGGAGTTCAGCAAATCCTGCTCGAGCTCCCACTTCTCCGCCTCGGTGAGCTTGTTGAAGAACTTGGTGGAATACGCCTTGGGCGTAGCATAAAGATCATAGGGGTCGCCAAAGTTGGCCAGAAATATGATGGCATCATGAGACGTAGCTTCAGCCCTGTCTGCAGAGGTGACTTCTGCCTCCTCTTGACCCTTGTCTTGAGCTCCCTCAAGGTCAGCCCGCTTGGTGGCGGAGCAGCTTCCATCCTTTCGCCCGCTGCTCACTGGAATTATTTCCACTTGAGTTTCTGCAGCAAGGTTAGAGGTGGGTTGAGGCTCAAGCGGAGTTGGTTGGGGAGCAGCGGTCGAGGTTCTTGGCGGAACTGGGGTGGCGAGGCCAATAGCTGGAGATGACCAGAGGAAGCTGGTGATTGGTTTCTGGGTTGAAACTCGTGAAGCGGCAACCTTCTGGTTCCTGAACCAAGTAATGAAAAGAAATAAGTGACAACTTCAACTTTACAACAAAAGAGTTTATAATTCGGAAAGCTTACGTGGCTTCGGGAAGTGTTGGGTGCGTCCCTTTTCCGGAGGTAGCAAGCAGCTTGATGCGCTCGCGCTCCGCCTTCCTAGAATCAAGGCGTCGAGGGCCAGTAGGGGCAGTGGTTTTCGCCTTCTTGGCGGAGGCCTCGCCGCTGGTTCCGGCATCAGTTTCGGAAACCTTGGCGCGGGGATGTTTGGTAGCACGAGGGGCTGTTTTTTTCTTGGGAGCTTCTTCCTCCTCCTCGTCTTCGTCCTCCGGATCCTCCTGCGCCTTTCCAGCATTCACGGGGATACGGAAAATATATGGAAGGTCTTCCTCCGCCAAAGTTTTGAGCTGGAGAGGAAGTGTTGAAATAGTTAGAACGATTCAAAGACAAGAAGCAAAATGACAAAGTGCGAAACGTACCGAAGGGCATGTGTTGTTGAGGTACATATCTTCGTTGATCTCCGGGACCTCCTGGCCCCGGGTAAGCTTCACAAGTGTCCGGATCCTCTTGTTCAGAGAATCCGTCAGTAGGTTGTCCTTGGTCGCGCGAAGCTGGTCATCAACTCCGGTGTACTCGCAGATCAGCCGCTTGTTGTATTTCAACGGCTGGATCCGACGGGTGAACCAGCTCAAGGTAAGGTCCATTCCGGTTAGACCGTCGTGCACCAGCCATGAGATTCTCCGGGCCATCTTCTCCAGCTCCAGAAGCTGGGCAAGATTGGGGATGAAATTCCAGCTAGCGAGCTCCTCCGGAGGACTGTTGTTGAAAGCAGGGAGGCCCTCATGGAGACCCGAAATGGTGATGTTCTTTAGATAGAACCAACCGGCGTCCAATACCGGACGGACTCATGAGAAGCGAGAGCCGGAAACACCCTCTTGGTGCGGAGCACGAAGGTCATGGTGTCGTAATTGACCATCACCTTGTCCTTCATCTCCTTCTTCACCCTGTAGAAGAATTGGAAGAGCCGGACATCCGGTCGGACTTCGAGATAACCTTCGCAGAGGGTGGCGAAGTTTGAGAGGAGGAGGAAGGAGTTGGGGCAGATGTTATGCGGTTGGAGTCCGTAGGTGTTGAGCACCGAGAGAAAGAACTCCGAAGGGGGAAGCGACAGCCCTCGCTCCACCCAAGCCTTGGTGAAGACCCGCTCATCAGGATCCGGATTTGGGGTGATGGAGTCGTTGGTGAGCTTCCAAGACTCTGGAGTCAGAAGCCCTTCTTTCTCAAAGGCTTTGAGCTCCGACTCCGTCATGTCGCAGGGCCACCATTGGCCCTTTTCCCCTTCGCGATTCCAGGCCTTGGAACCTTTTTTCTTCTGTTTTGCTTCTTGCACTTTGGCTTCCATTCAAGCTTGCCCTTCTAGTTCCGCCTGGATTTCCTCTACGGTTGGGATGCGTCCGAGGAAATTGCTGGAAGAGGCGAAATGAGGTTGAGCTAGCCTGGTGTCGGAAATCTTGGGTGGAAGGAATGCTAACGGTTCGATGAAGGTTGGCTCCGCTAAGTTGGGAGCAGGATTATCAGAGAACTATCGGTGAATCTAGCCGAGTTATGAGACATATTTCCGACTCATGCATGATAATGAAGAACATAAGAAGACGGGTCCTACTGTTGCTATCTTCTACAAGTCCGGTGGACTTACAAGCAATGGCGTGGCGGTTCCCCGTGGCGCCGGCGAAGGTTGAGCTCGCAGACTTGATGCGTTGGCCTCCGGCGAGACCACGAATCGACGGAGGAGCTCGTTTCCCGATCAAACTCTACAGCTCGGGTCAATGCGGGCCTTGGAGCAGCGGCGGATGAAGCTTTCCGGGGAAGAGCTGGTCGGCGCTAGATCCGTCGGGCGGTGCTGGTGCGAGGTTGAAGATGAAGTGGTCAGGAGAGGTGAAAGAGTGAAACTGACCGTGCGAATGAGGTATTTATAGACATCGCACGAAGATTCGTGAGTCGGATCCTACAGTGGGAACGGAACGGTTGCACCATTGGATGACCGCCACGTGTCCTAGGTTAAATGCGGTGAAACTGAAGCGGCGGTGACCTAACAGCACGTCTCCAAAATTTCCGGCTGAGATTCGCAGTTCCAAAAATTTAGGTCGTGAAAAGAGGAAGTTATGTGCGATATGGGATAAAAATCTGCTAAGTTACCGTTACAACAAGAACGAATGATTTCCGGTTGAATGAAGTCGGAAACAATGAAGTTTTGGAAGCTCTTCGACATTCTCTTCGGATCTGGACAGAGATAGGCGAAGGAATGACGAATCTTGAAGAACTTCAGGGGCTAATGTTGTGGGTATACTTTATGGGTATGCGAACGACATGGTCTAGATCCGGCAAGCCCGGGTGGCCCACAGATGGTGATGGTGGCATATGGCCCATCAGGCGGCCCAATTGCTGTTGATAGAAGATGGATGAAGTACAGCCCAGGAACAGGAGCCGGATCCCAACCGACCTACATAGTGCGGATCCATGGAGGCCCATGAAGTATCCGGACCCATGACGGCAAGATTAGATCTAGGTGGATCCTTGACGTGCACGTCAATGTATATTCCGTATTTAGGCTTCTTGTATTCCGGCTAGGACTCTTCGTGTAAACCCAAGATCCTGGCGCCTTTATAAGATGGCTCTCGGGAGCCCTAGAGGCACAACCACAATTCATTGTAACAATGCGAAAGCGCCCAGATAATTTCAGACAAGCAGCAGTAGGCCCTATCCTCGAGCAGGTGTTCCGAAGCTAGGCAAATCGCATACCACCGTCCCGTGGACTCTCCGCCCAATGGCCCCTAATTATTCTTCCCTCCATGAGGATCCCTCCTCTGGAGTACCGTCAAATAGGCAACGACACTATTGTTTCTGATCGTGAGACTAAGTTTCTTAGCCATTTTTGGAGATGTTTATGGGCTAAGTTGGTGAATAAATTGTTGTTTAGTGCTACATGTCATCCCCAAACTGATGAACAGACTGCAGTAGTAAATAGAACATGGTCTACTATGTTGCTGGCTGTTTTGAAGAAGAACTTAAAATTGTGGGAGGAATGCTTACCTCATATTGAATTTCCTTAAAATCGTTCGTTGCATTCTACCACTAAGATGTGCCCATTTGATATTGTGTATGGTTTTGTTCCACGTGCACCTATTGATTTGTTGCCTTTACCATCCTCGGTGCAAAATAATTTGGATGCTACACAACATGCTGAATTGATATGAAAATTGCATGAGACTACTAAAGACAACAAAGAACGCATGAATGCTAATTATAAAATTGCTGGGGATAGAGGAAGAAAGCATGTTGTGCTTGATGTTGTTGATCTTGTTTGGTTGCATTTGCACAAAGATCGTTTTCCTGAATTGCGCAAGTCTAAGTTAATGTCGCGAGATGCTGGTCCTTTTAAGGTGTTAGAGAAAATAAATGATAATGCATATAAACTTGAGTTTCTTGCAGAATTGGGTCCGGTTAGTCCTACATTTAACATTGAAGATTTGAAGCCTTACTTTGGTGAAGAAGATGAGCTTGCGTCGAGGACGACTTCAATTCAAGAAGGGGAGCATGTGATAACCCAAAAGTATAGGGGATCGCAACAGTCTTCGAGGGAAGTAAAACCCAAATTTATTGATTCGACACAAGGGAAGGTAAAGAATACTTATAAGCCTTAACAACTGAGTTGTCAATTCAGCTGCACCTGAAAAAGCACTAGTAATAGGGGTGATGTGAAAGCAGCAGTGATATGAGAGCAATAGTAACAGTAACACAACAGCAGTAACAGTAACACAGAGGCAATGGCACCAGAAAATAGCTGATACTACTTCCAATGTCATATAGAACGAGTATATGATGATGAGAGATGGACCGGGGTTCCCAGCTATCTTCACTAGTGGTAACTCTGCAATAACAAGTGACAAGTGTTGGGTGAACAAATTACAGTTGGGCAATTGATAGGATTGAAATAGCATTAAGACAGAACATCAAGATTATTAATCATGTAGGCATGTTTTCCATATATAGTCATACGTGCTCGCAATGAGAAACTTGCATAACATCTTTTGTCCTACCAGCCGGTGGCAGCCGGGCCTCAAGGGAATCTATCGGCTATTAAGGTACTCCTTTTAATAGAGCACCGGAGCAAAGCATTAACACTTGGTGAAAACATGTGATCCTCATACCACAGACCTTCCCATCCGGTTGTCCCAATTTCGTCACTTTGGGGCCTCGGGTTCCGGACAGCAATATGTGCAAACAACTTGTAGATACAATCTAAGCAACAATTATAGAGCTTAAATCTAAGATCATGCCACTCGTGCACTAGTGACAAGCATTAAGCACAACAAGATTGCAGCAAAAATAACTTCACAAACTTTATAGATAGACTAATCATAATGTAACAATCCATCGGATCCCAACAAACACAACACCGATTACATCAGATGAATCTCAATCATGTAAGGCAGCTCATGAGATCATTGTATTGAAGTACATGGGAGAGAGAGTACCAACTAGCTACAGCTAGAACCCGTAGTCCATGGGGGAACTACTTGATACGTCCAATTTGCATCACTATTTTATATCATAATTTGTTGTTATTCACTGATATATTTCATATTGGGACACAATACTTATGTTATTTCATCTATTTTGCATGTTTCATGATTATTTGGAGATCGCGCACCGGAGCCAGGATTCTCGCTGGAAAAAGCACCGTCGAGATGCAATATTTCGGAAGATCAACTCGTGGAAGGAAAGTTTACCAAAAATCCTATTTTTCCGGATGACGAAGGAAGCCGGAAGGGGGAGCCAGCTGGACCCAAGGTGGGCCCACACCATAGGGCGGCGCGGCCCATGGCCTGGCCGCGCCACCATGTGGTGTGGGGCCCCCACAGCCCCTTTCGCCTCCTTTTCTTCGCGAAACCCTTCGTCCCGAAGAACTAAGCCACAGAGGAATCCTCACGAAGGGTTACAGCCGCCTCTGCGGAGCGGAGAACACCAGAGAGAAAAGAGCTCTCCGGCGGGCAGGAATCCGCCGGGGAAATTCCCTCCCGGAGGGGGAAATCGACGCCATCGTCACCGTCATCGAGCTGGACATCATCTCCATCACCATCATCATCATCATCTCCATCACCGCCATCTCCACCGCTGGACATCGTCACCGCTGTAGCAATTTGGGTTTGATCTTGATTGTTTGATAGGGGAAACTCTCCCGGAACCGATTTCTACTTGTTATTGATGCTATTGAGTGAAACCATTGAACCAAGGTTTATGTTCAGATTGTTATTCATCATCATATCACCTCTGATCATGTTCCATATGATGTCTCGTGAGTAGTTCGTTTAGTTCTTGAGGACATGGGTGAAGTCTAAATGTTAGTAGTGAATTATGGTTGAGTAATATTCAATGTTATGATATTTAAGTTGTGGTGTTATTCTTCTAGTGGTGTCGTGTGAACGTCGACTACACGACACTTCACCATTTATGGGCCTAGGGGAATGCATCTTGTACTCGTTTGCCAATTGCGGGGTTGCCGGAGTGACAGAAACCTAAACCCCCGTTGGTATATCGATGCGGGAGGGATCGCAGGATCTCGCAGTTTAAGGTCTGTGGTTAGATTTATCTTAATTACTTTCTTGTAGTTGCGGATGCTTGCAAGGGGTGTAATCACAAGTATGTATTAGTCGTAGGAAGGGCGGTACATTAGCATAGGTTCACCCACACAACACTTATCAAAACAATGAAGATTAATCAGCTGCATGTAGCGAAAGCACTAGACTAAAATCCCGTGTGTCCTCGAGAACGTTTGGTCATTATAAGTAAACAAACCGGCTTGTCCTTTGTGCTAAAAAGGATTGGGCCACTCGCTGCAATTATTTCTCTCGCACTTTACTTACTTGTACTTATTTCATCCGTTACATCAAAACCCCCGAATACTTGTCCGTGAGCATTTACGAGTGAATCCTTCATCAAAACTGCTTGTCAACACCTTCTCGCTCCTCGTTGGGATCGACATTCTTACTTATCGAAGATACTACGATACACCCCCTATACTTGTGGGTCATCAAGACTATTTTCCGGCGCCGTTGCCGGGGAGTGAAGCGCTATTGGTAAGTGGAATTGGTAAGGAAAGCCTTTACTCGTTTGTGCTGATTTTATTTCTGCCTGTCTGCTATAAGTCATTATGGAGAGATCTTCTCTTCAATTTCTATTTGGGAAATCTACTACTACTGCAACGGTAGTGGATGAGGCGCCAGGTGAGGAAGTAATACCATATAAAATACCTACGAAAATTATTGAACATGTTATGGATAACCGCTATGAAGGGGATGGAACTGTCCATCCTGGTGATCATTTACTGTTTTTGCATGAATTATGCGGGTTATTAAAATGTGCAGGTATTGCTATGAATGAAGTTAGAAAGAAACTATTCTCTATATCGTTGTCTTGTAAAGCGGCGCATTGGTATAAATTGCTGAAGAATGGTGATTCTCTTGATTGGGAGGACATTGTGCCTTTATTTTATTCCAAATTTTATCCTCCAAGTGAAATTCACAAAGATCGGAACCGCATATATAATTTCTGGCCTCATGATGGAGAGAGTATTGCCCAAGCTTGGGGAGATTGAAGTCTTTAATGCTCAAATGCCCCATTCATGAGCTTCCTGGTAATGTTATTATTGATAATTTCTATGCAAGACTTTCTTTTCAAGACAAGACCTTGCTCGGATACTTCTTGTTCCGGATCATTTACGCGCAATAAAGAAGAGTTTAAAAGGGACCTTCTTGATCGGATCCAAGAAAATACTGAAGGTTGGGAGAACGACAAGGATAGAGAATCAGGTATAATTTATGATTATAAATGCATTGAAGCTTTTATGGGTACCGATAAATTTCGTAATATGAGTGCTACATATGGTCTTGATTCTCAAGTTGCTGCAAATCTTTATAAAGCTTTTGCCTCTCATTATGAATTGCCTAAGAAGAATTTTGACAAGTATCATGAACCGTATAAAGATAAAATTGATTCATCTATTAATAAATGTGTTGTAGTTGAAACTGCTGATCATGTTATTCCTGAAGCTTATATTGAAAAAACTCCTTTTCCTGCTAAAATGAAAGAGTACTCTGTTATAAATAGTGCGGTTCATAAAAGTGAAAAGAAACCTATAGAACCTGAAGAACAAATAAAAGTTGAACCTGCTGTTGCAATAGTTAAAGATCTTGTGACTGGAAAATGTGGAGGATGGTCATATTATTTTCTGTGAAGATGCTTCTAATATTGTTTCACATCCTAATAAACCCAAACAAGCTAGTGTTCCTATGCTATCCGTTAGAATTGGTGATCATTGCTATTATGGTTTATGTGATATTGGTGCAAGTGTTAGTGCTATACCCTATGAGCTTTACACGGAGATTATGCACGAAATTGATTCTTGTGAACTTGAAGATATTGATGTGGTTATTCAGCTGGCTAATAGAGAAACTATTTCTCCAATTGGTATTGTTCGAGATGTGGAAGTTCTATGTGGTAAGATTAAATATCCTGCTGACTTTTTGGTACTTGGTTCTCGTTGCTAGTGATTATTGTCCTATCATTTTTGGTAGACCTTTTCTAAATACTTGTGGAGCTATTATAGATTGCAAGAAAGAGAAAATTTTGACTAAATTTGCTGGTGAATCTTATGAGTTTAACTTCTCTAAATTTACCAAAACTCCTTATAAAGCTGATTTGCCTAGTAATGATTTTAAAATGGAGAAGTGTGCATCTATTGTTCTTGTTCCTAATAATCCTTTGCAGCAACATTTGGAGAATAGCGAGAGTGAAGTTTTTAGGAAAGAAAGAGATGAGCTTGAGGAGATTTTTCTTCGCCAACCTATTCTCAAGCATGATTTACCGGTGGAAGATTTGGGTACAACACCACCACCAAAGGAAGATCCCGTTTTTGATTTAAAGCCTTTGCCTGATAATCTTAAATATGCTCATATTGATGATAAGAAAATATATCCTGTTATTATTAGTTCTAAGCTTACAGAGTTCAAAGAAGAAAGATTATTGCAAATATTGAAGAAACACCGAGGTGCTATTGGCTATACTCTTGATGACTTAAAGGGGATTTCTCCCTCTATTTGCCAACACGCCATTAATATGGAAGATGATGCAAAGCCTGTTGTTGAACCTCAGCGTCGTCTAATTCCCAAGATGAAGGATGTGGTAAGAAATGAGGTATTACGACTTCTTGAAGCTGGTATTATATATCCTATTGCCGATAGTAGATGGGTTAGTCCCGTGCATTGCGTTCCTAAGAAAGGAGGAATGACTCGTTGTGCCTAATGATAATGATGAGCTCATACCTCAAAGAGTAGTTGTAGGGTATAGAATGTGCATTGATTATCGAAAAGTTAATAAAGTTACTAAGAAAGATCATTACCCTTTACCATTTATTGATCAAATGCTAGAAAGGTTATCTAAAAATACTCATTTTTGCTTTCTTGATGGTTATTCTGGGTTTTCACAAATTGTCTGTTAAAACTAAAGATCAAGAGAAAACCACTTTTACTTGCCCCTATGGAACTTATGCTTATAGGCGTATGCCTTTTGGTTTATGTAATGCTCCTGCTACTTTTCAAAGATGCATGTCTGCTATTTTTCATGGTTTTTGTGAGAGTATTGTGGAAGTATTCATGGATGATTTTTCCGTCTACGGGAATTCTTTTGATAGTTGCTTGCGAAACCTTGATAAAGTTTTGCAGAGATGTGAAGAAACTAACCTTGTTCTTAATTGGGAGAAATGCCACTTTATGGTTAATGAAGGAATTGTATTGGGACATAAAATTTCTGAGAGAGGTATTGAAGTTGATAGAGCTAAAGTTGAAGCCATTGAGAAGATGCCCTATCCAAGGGATGTTAAAGGTATTCGTAGTGTTCTTGGTCATGTTGGGTTTTATAGGAGATTTATTAAAGATTTCTCCAAGATTTCAAAGCCTCTTACTAATCTTCTTCAAAAAGATGTACCTTTTGTTTTTGATGATGATTGTAAGGAAGCTTTTGAAACTCTAAAGAAAGCCTTAACAACTGCTCCTATAGTTGACCCTCCTGATTGGAATTTACCTTTTGAAATGATGTGTGATGCTAGTGATTTTGCTGTAGGCGCTGTTCTTGGACAGCGAGTAGATAAAAAATTAAATGTTATTCATTATGCTAGGAAAACTCTTGATGCTGCTCAAAGAAATTATGCTACTACTGAAAAAGAATTGTTAGCTGTAGTCTTTGCTTGTGATAAATTTAGATCTTATATTGTTGATTCAAAAGTTACGATTCATACCGATCATGCTGCAATTAGATACCTTATGACAAAGAAAGATGCTAAGCCGAGGCTTATTAGATGGGTACTTCTTTTGCAAGAATTTGATTTACATATTGTAGATAGGAAAGGTGTCGATAATCCTGTTGCTGATAATTTGTCTAGATTGGAAAATATTGCTTATGATCCTGTTCCTGTTAATGATAGTTTTCCAAATGAACAATTGGCTGTAATAAAGGTGAGCTTGCGAGACAGTCCTTGGTATGCTGATTATGCTAACTTTATTGTTTCCAAGTACTTGCCTCCAACCTTTTCAGCTCAGCAGAGGAGGAAATTCTTTTATGACTTGAGGCATTATTTCTGGGATGACCCACACTTATATAAAGAAGGAGTGGATGGTATTCTGCGAAGGTGTGTTCCCGAATATGAACAACAAGAGATATTGAGTAAATGTCATGGTAGTGCTTATGGAGGACATCACGCCGTAGATAGAACCGCGCAAAAGGTTCTACAATCAGGTTTTTATTGGCCAACTCTCTTCAAAGATGCAAGGAAGTTTATTTTATCTTGTGATGAATGTCAAAGGGTTGGTAATATCTCCGTACGCAATGAAATGCCTATGAATTATACTCTTGTTATTGAACCGTTTGATTGTTGGGGATTTTACTTCATGGGACCTTTTCCCTCTTCAGAAGGTAACACTCATATACTTGTTTTTGTTGATTATGTTACTAAATGGGTGGAAGCCATACCTACAAAAAGTGCTGACGGTGAGACCTCTTTAAAAATGCTTTTAGATATTATTTTTCCTAGATTTGGAGTACCTAGATATATTATGACTGATGGAGGTTCTCATTTTATTCATGGAGGTTTTAGAAAAACTCTTGCTAGGTATGGTATTAATCATAGAATTGCTTCCGCTTATCACCCTCAAACTAGTGGTCAAGTAGAATTATCAAATAGAGAGATTAAATCTATTTTGGGAAAGAACATTAATAAATCTAGAAAGAATTGGGCTAGTAAATTGAAAGAAGCACTATGGGCTTATAGAACTGCTTATAAAAACCCCATGGGAATGTCACCTTATAAAATGGTTTACGGAAAAGCTTGTCATTTACCTTTAGAACTAGAACACAAAGCTTATTGGGCTGTTAGAGAACTAAATAAAGATCCTAAACTTGCCGGTAATAAGAGGTTGCTACAATTAAGTTCTCTAGATGAATGGAGAAGTGAAGCTTATGAAAATGCTAAACTCTTTAAAGAGAAAGTTAAGAAATGGCATGATAGAAGGATTATCAAAAGAGAGTTTAATATTGGGGATAAAGTCCTATTGTATCGGTCTCGTCTCAAATTCTTTGCAGGGAAATTACTCTCGAAATGGGAAGGACCATATGTTGTTGAGGAGGTGTATCGTTCAGGAGCAATTAAAATTAGCTCTCTCCAAGGGAATGCTACGCAAGTGGTGAATGGACAAAGACTCAAGCATTATATCTCGGGTGATTCTTATAATGTTGATGTTGATATTATTCAAGTGGAAACACCGGAGGCTTTCATCAAAGGACAAATTGACGAGTCCGCCGTAACTCGACTTCGAATAGGTAACAGTACTGGTAATGAAAAGTTCGCAATTTACTTTCCGAACAATATTTTTGCTGTTTTTGGAAAATATGAAAAATTACGAGATCGAAACGGAGTGGAAAAGACGCACGAGGGCGTGCCACCACAGGCCGGCGCGGCCTGGCCTGGGCCCGCGCCGCCCTATGGTGGCACCGCCTCGTCGCCCCTTTCCTGGTACTTTCCGTTTGTTCTGAAATTTTTTATTATATAATCCCCCGGACCCCTGGAGGTCCGTATATCGTTTTCTCGACGTGTTTTGTTTCGAGCTGTTTCTGCCAGGATATATTTTCAATCTAGGAGCACCATGGCCTCCGACAACAAGGGCAAAGGGCCTTCGAAGGAAGAAGTGAAAAGGGTGTCGTCAAAACAAGAGCAACAAGCTGTGGGGAGTAAGCAAGTCTTGGTGGGATCTGTTGATACTCGACGTTCTTTCTCTCATAACTTGCAGGGACCTTTACCCCCGCTCTTGGCCTCGACTCTTTCCCTGTGCTGGAAGAAGCTCTACGGACTACCGATGAGTTTTGTGGTCAATACCGGGCTCTAAGAAGAGAAGTGGAGATACTCAGGGAGGAGAATCACCGACTCCGTAGAATGTTGGGATACTACTTGATGCCCGTCACAGGTTCGCCATCGCCGACTTCAGATAACAATGAATCTCTTCGAGACTTAGTGCAGATTTGCCAAGCTAAGAAGCTGAAGCTGAAGGAGATCTGTAAGAAGCGCATGAGGGATTCATCACCACCATCGCCAATGGAGTAATCCATCATCGGTATTGGCATCCCCTTGGTTTGTTCCAAGCTTGGGGGAGTGCCGCGGTATAACATCATCACTACCTTTTACTTTTTACTATCAAGTAGTGTCATATCATGAGTAGGGAAGTTATCGTATAAGATGGGTTGCAATGTGGAAGTATCTCTCCTTTAGTTTGTCTATGTATCCCTTGGTGTGAGTTATCGTTATGGAATATTAATGAGAAGTCTTATCATTTACATATTGCACACCTTATTTTAGTTTGCAATTTCTACTATATGATTGATCTTGATTTTAGTATTGGTACCACTTTGGGAGCATTAAGTAAATCTATTTGGTTTTGGCAAACTTAGCAATGGTCAATAGCAACAACACTTTGAGTTTAAGAAGAATAGAGGAAATACATGTAGAAGATGTTATTATCTTTCTTATCAGTTCCTAGCTTGGTATTTTGAAGTTAAAACTGTTTGTGCTTACAAGTAAGATGCATGATTGTTTCTATCACATGTATATTTGTTTGTTTCCCTCAACTCTTATGCTTGCTATTTAACCTTGCTAGCCAAAGACCTGTACTGAGAGGGAATACTTCTCGTGCATCCAAACCTGAACCCAAACCTATGCCATTTGTGTCCACCATATCTACCTACTCCATGGTATTTTCTGCCATTCCAAGTAAATACTTCATGTGCTACCTTTAAACAATTCAAAACTTATTACTCTTTATTTGTGTCAATGTTTTATAGCTCATGAGGAAGTATGTGGTGTTTTATCTTTCAGTCTTGTTAGGCAGCCTCCACTAATGGACTAGTGGCTTCATCCACTTATCCTATAATTTTGCAATAAGAGCCGGCAACGGGGTTCCCAGCCCCAATTAATCAACTTTCATTAATAATTCTCTTCACATGTTTTGCCCTGATTCATCAGTAAGCAACTTAATTTTGCAATAGACACTCCTCCATGGTATGAGATTGTTGGAAGGCACCCGAGTATTCGGTTAGCCATGGCTTGTGTAAGCAAAGGTTGGGGGGAGTGTCATCCTCAAATAAACTAAAGTACATGTGTAAACAAAAGAGAAGAGGGATGATCTACCTTGCTGGTAGAGATAACGTCCATCATGGGAGCCGCTCTTTGGAGGTCTGTTTGGCAAGGGGGTTAGAGTACCCGCTACCAGTCGTTGACAACAACAAACACCTCTCAAAACTTTACTTTTATTCTCTTTATATGATTTCAAAACTGAAAAAGCTCTAGCACATGATTTAATCCCTCCTTCCCTCTGCGAAGGGCCTGTCTTTTACTTTATGTTGAGTCAGTAAACCTATTTCCCTCCATCTCAAGCAAGCATTTGAGTTATTGTGATCAAACTATTATATTGTGATTTGCTTCATCATGTCTTTACTCTTTCTTGTTTAGTACAAGTTTTACCTGAATGAATATAGCTTTGAAAGTCATAAATGATTAATATGATTGAGTATGCAAGTTTACCATAAGCTTTAATATGAGAGCGCTGCTCAATAGATAAAGTATAATCTGTTAACTGTTCTCTGACCAAGAACAAAGTTTGCCATCACCAATTATGATTTCTGATGCACCTTTATTTGTGATTACCTTATACTTGTTTCAAGTTGAGTTATATGAGGAAGTTGTTTATTATAATGTCTTGTGTGAATGAATATGATGCTTCTTGTCCGTATTTTGTTTATCGACTCTTCACTCCATAAACATGTGGTCCTGTTTACCGAGTTCAGTTTCGCTTGGGGACAAGCGAAGTCTAAGCTTGGGGGGAGTTGATACGTCCAATTTGCATCACTATTTTATATCATAATTTGCTGTTATTCACTGATATATTTCATATTGGGACACAATACTTATGTTATTTCATCTATTTTGCATGTTTCATGATTATTTGGAGATCGCGCACCGGAGCCAGGATTCTGCTGGAAAAAGCACCGTCGGGATGCAATATTTCGGAAGATCAACTGTGGAAGGAAATTTTACCAAAAATCCTATTTTTCCAGATGACGAAGGAAGCCAGAAGGGGGAGCCAGCTGGACCCAAGGTGGTCCCACACCATAGGGCGGCGCGGCCCATGGCCTGGCCGCGCCACCATGTGGTGTGGGGCCCCCACAGCCCCTTTCGCCTCCTTTTCTTCGCGAAACCCTTCGTCCCGAAGACCTAAGCCACAGAGGAATCCTCACGAAGGGTTACAGCCGCCTCGCGGGGCGGAGAACACCAGAGAGAAAAGAGCTCTCCGGCGGGCAGGAATCCGCCGGGGAAATTCCCTACCGGAGGGGGAAATCGACGCCATCGTCACCGTCATCGAGCTGGACATCATCTCCATCACCATCATCATCATCTCCACCATCATCACCGCCATCTCCACCGCTGGACATCGTCACCGCTGTAGCAATTTGGGTTTGATCTTGATTGTTTGATAGGGGAAACTCTCCCGGAACTGATTTCTACTTGTTATTGATGCTATTGAGTGAAACCATTGAACCAAGGTTTATGTTCAGATTGTTATTCATCATCATATCACCTCTGATCATGTTCCATATGATGTCTCCTGAGTAGTTCGTTTAGTTCTTGAGGACATGGGTGAAGTCTAAATGTTAGTAGTGAATTATGGTTGAGTAATATTCAATGTTATGATATTTAAGTTGTGGTGTTATTCTTCTAGTGGTGTCGTGTGAACGTCGACTACACGACACTTCACCATTTATGGGCCTAGGGGAATGCATCTTGTACTCGTTTGCCAATTGCGGGGTTGCCGGAGTGATAGAAACCTAAACCCCCGTTGGTATATCGATGCAGGAGGGATCGCAGGATCTCATAGTTTAAGGCTGTGGTTAGATTTATCTTAATTACTTTCTTGTAGTTGCGGATGCTTGCAAGGGGTATAATCACAAGTATGTATTAGTCCTAGGAAGGGCGGTACATTAGCATAGGTTCACCCACACAACACTTATCAAAACAATGAAGATTAATCAGCTGCATGTAGCGAAAGCACTAGACTAAAATCCCGTGTGTCCTCGAGAACGTTTGGTCATTATAAGTAAACAAACCGGCTTGTCCTTTGTGCTAAAAAGGATTGGGCCACTCGCTGCAATTATTTCTCTCGCACTTTACTTACTTGTACTTATTTCATCTGTTACATCAAAACCCCCGAATACTTGTCTGTGAGCATTTACAGTGAATCCTTCATCAAAACTGCTTGTCAACACCTTCTGCTCCTCGTTGGGATCAACATTCTTACTTATCGAAGATACTACGATACACCCCCTATACTTGTGGGTCATCACTACTCACGGAGCATGATGGAGGCGGTAGCGTCGATGGAGATGGCTTCCGGGGGCACTTCCCCGTCCCAGCGGCGTGTCGGAACAGAGACTTCTGTCCCCCGAAACGGAGTTTCGCGATGGCGGCGGCGCCCCTGGAGTCTTTCTGGAGTTTCGTCAATTGGTATCGAGGTTTTAGGTCACGAGGGGTCTTATAGGCGAAGAGGAGGCGCAAGGGAGCGCCTGGGGGTCCCACCCCATAGGGCGGCGCGCCCCCCCTCCAGGCCGCGCCGGCCTATGGTCTGGGGCCCCCAGGCGTCCCCGCCAACTCTCCTTCGGTGTCCTGGTCCGTCTCGGTGAATTATGATGTTTGGTCTTCGTTTCTTCGAATTCCGAGAATATTGCCCGAACAGCCTTTCTGGAACCAAAAACAGCAGAAAACGAACGGCACTTCGGCATCTTGTTAATAGATTAGTTCCGGAAAACGCATAAAAACATTATAAAGTGTGAGCCAAACATGTAGGTATTTCCATAAAACAAGCATGGAACATCATAAATTATAAATACTTTGGAGACGTATCAAGCGTCCCCAAGCTTAGTTCCTACTCGCCCTCGAGTAGGTAAACGATAAAAATAATAATTTCTATAGTGACATGCTACTTACATAATCTTGATCATACTATTGCAAAACATATGGGATGAATGCAGTGACTCAAGGCAATGATCTATAGTTGCTAACAAATAGATAACATATAACAAAACTTTTCATGAATAGTACTTTCAAGACAAGCATCAAAAGTCTTGCATAAGAGTTAACTCATAAAGCAATAAATTCAAAGTAAAGGCATTGAAGCAACATAGAGGAAGATTTAAGTTTCAGCAGTTGCTTTCAACTTTCAACATGCATATCTCATGGATAATTGTCAACACAAAGTAATATGATGAATGCAAATAAGCAAGTATGTAAGAATCAATGCACAGTTGACACAAGTGTTTGCTTCTAAGATGGAAGGAAGTAGGTAAACTGACTCAACATAAAGTAAAAGAAAGGCCATTCGTAGAGGGAAGCAGGGATTAAATCATGTGCTAGAGCTTTTCAAGTTTTGAAATCATATAGAGAGCATAAAAGTAAAGTTTTGTCAGGTGTTTGTTGTTGTCAACGAATGGTAGTGGGCACTCTAACCCCCTCATCAAACAGACTTTCCAAGAGCGGCTCCCATGAAGGACGTTATCTCTACCAGCAAGGTAGATCATCCCTCTTCTCTTTTGTTTACACATGTATTTTAGTTTTATTTATGGATGACACTCCTCCAAACCTTTTGCTTACACAAGCCATGGCTAACCGAATCCTCGGGTGCCTTCCAACATTCACATACCATGAAGGAGTGTCTATTTGCAAAATTAAGTTGCTTACTGATGAATCAGGGCAAAACATGTGAAGAGAATTATTAATGAAAGTTAATTAATTGGGGCTGGGAACCCCGCTGCCAGCTCTTTTTGCAAAATTATTGGATAAGCGGATGAAGCCACTAGTCCATTGGTGAAAGCTAACCAACAAGATTGAAAGATAAAACACCACATATTTCCTCATGAGCTATAAAACATTGACACAAATAAGGAGTAATAAAGTTTTGAATTGTTTAAAGGTAGCACATGAAGTATTTACTTGGAATGGCAGAAAATACCACATAGTAGGTAGTTATGGTGGACACAAATGGCATAGGTTTTGGCTCAAGGTTTTGGATGCACGAGAAGCATTCCCTCTCAGTACAAGGCTTTGGCTAGCAAGGTTGTTTGAAACAAACACAAGTATGAACCGGTACAGCAAAACTTACATAAGAACGTATTGCAAGCATTATAAGACTCTACACTGTCTTCCTTGTTGCTCAAACACTTTTACCAGAAAATATCTAGACCTTAGTGAGACCAATCATGCAAACCAATTTCAACAAGCTCTACGGTAGTTCTCCACTAATAGGTTTAAACTACATGGTGCAAGAGAAACATGATCTACTTGAGAGATCAAAACAATTGCCAATTATCAAATTATTCTAGACAATACGAAGCATTTTCTGTTTCCAACCAAATAGCAACAAATGCAGCAGCTTCCAACTTTTGTCATGAACATTAAAAGAAAAACGAAAAACACCAGTGTTCATATGAAAAAGCGGAGCGTGTCTCTCTCCCACACAAGGATTTCTAGGATCCGATCTTATTCAAACACAAACAAAAATAAAAACACACAGACGCTCCAAGTAAAGCACATAAGATGTGACCGAATAAAAATATAGTTTCACTAGAGGTGACCTGATAAGTTGATGATGAAGAAGGGGATGCCTTGGGCATCCCCAAGCTTAGATGCTTGAGTCTTCTTGAAATATGCAGGGATGATCCACGGGGGCATCCCCAAGCTTAGACTTTTCACTCTTCTTGATCATATATCATCCTCCTCTCTTGACCCTTGAAAACTTCCTTCACACCAAACTTCTCATAAACTTCATTAGAGGGGCAGTCCTGCAGTGAGACATTGCAAGAACTCAATAAAACATTAGCTACAGCTCTCCAAGTCTAGAAAGCCTTGCTTAAAGTCCACAAGAGACAATGCAAAAAACAGAGACAGAATCTGTCAAAACAGAACAACCAGTAAAGACGAATTTTTAAGAGGTACTTCCGTTGCTCAAATCGGAAAACTCAAAACTAATGAAACTTGCATACATATCTGAGGAACACGCACGTAAATTGGCAGATTTTTCTGAGTTACCTACAGAGAGACCTACTCAAATTCGTGACAGATAGAAATCTATTTCTGCGCAGAAATCCAAATCTAGTATCAACCTTCAATTAGAGACTTTACTTGGCACAACATTGCAATAAAATAAAAGATAAGGAGAGGTTGCTACAGTAGTAACAACTTTCAAGATACAACAAAACAGTAGCAAAATAAAGACATGGGTT
The DNA here is from genome assembly GCF_022539505.1 of Lolium rigidum. Taxonomy (NCBI): domain Eukaryota; kingdom Viridiplantae; phylum Streptophyta; class Magnoliopsida; order Poales; family Poaceae; genus Lolium; species Lolium rigidum. The sequence goes on from NC_061514.1 coordinate 212,323,450, forward strand.
ATCTCCCAAGAAGTTCTTTCTTTATAGCCATTAAGATGGGCTCAACAATTTTAATGATGCTCACATGGAAGATAGAAAGTGAAGCAAAAGGGAGCATCAAGAAGCAAATTCAAAACAAATTTAAGTCTAACCCACTTTCTATGCATAGGAATATTGTACACAAATAAATTCATGAAGAACAAAGTGACAAGCATAAGAAGATAAAACAAGAGTAACTTCAAAATTTTCAGCATATAGAGAGGTGTTTTAGTACCATGCAAATTTCTACAACCATACTTTCCTCTCTCATAATAATTTTCAGTAGCTTCATGAGCAAAATCAACAATATAACTATCACATAAAGCATGCTTTTCATGATCCACAAACACATAATTTTTATCAAGCTCAAAAATAGTGGGATTAAAACTTTCAAACCCACTTTTATCAATAATATAACAAGATGATTGATCATTCTCAAGAGATATGGGACTCCTAGATAAAGTCAAGATCTCTCCAATCCCATTTTCATTAGTAGTACAATTAATATTATCAAGTAACATAGGACCATCATCTAGAGATTTATCATAAACATTTGCCAAGCAAAACTCTTTAGTACCATGCATTTCGACATCAGGCACAAACAAAGCATTATCATAAGATTTATCAAAGTAGCATGGATTATCATGAATAACAGTAGCATAATTATTCTCACAAGTTTTACTCATAGGGAATATTTCAAGAGAATCCACAGGAACATAACATTCATCCTCCTTTGGTAAGCATGGAGGACAATCAAATAGTGTAAGAGATAAAGAGTTACTCTCATTAGAAGGTTGGCATGGGTAGCTAATCCATTCTTCCTCCTTTTGTTCATCACTCTCCTCTTCTTTTTCATCCAATGAGCTTTCAGGTTCATCAATTTCCTCCTCTTTTTCATCCAATGAGCTTTCAGGTTCATCAATTTCTTCTTCCACAGGTTCCTGCAAATTGTGAGTGCATTCTTGTGCATTAATGAGTCTCTCTTTATAATCAATAATATAAGGATTATCGCTGTAACTTTCTATGCAAAAATTAAGGATAGAAGAGACATAATCTTTAAGGTCCTTACAAGCAACACAAGTTTCATAATTTTTAGACATGAAGGATTCTATCTCAGAGGCTCCCATAAATAAGACAAATTGTCCTACCTCTTCGAACCCAAAATGAATATAGCTATTTCAATTATATTTCTTAATTAAAACTTCTTCACTAAAGCCACATTGAAATTTAAGATGTTTAGTATCCTATTTAGAGCAACAGTTTATATCATGGCGTTTAAGCAAGATTTTAGCAATTGTATTCAATTTTTCTATCACAGCACTCATGACTTTACCCATTCTTGATTCTCTATAATTATTATATAATTCTATAAGCTCCAAATAGGTTGTGGGTTCTCCCATAACAACAGTTTTTAATTTTTTGGTGTTTCAAATTTTTATGGATTTTCGGGTATATAGGGAAAATAAAACAAGACAAACTAGACAAAAGTAAACTAAGCAAAATAATACTAGACAGAAATAAACTAAGCACAAATAAACTAGACAAAAGTAAACTAGCAAGACAAAATAAAATAAAACAAAAACAGAGAGAGAGGTAGGGTGTACTCCCCAGGTGAACTTATGAGTAGAGCTATGCCTCCCCGGCAACGGCGCCAGAAAATAGTCTTGATAACCCACAAGTATAGGGGATCGCAACAGTCTTCGAGGGAAGTAAAACCCAAATTTATTGATTCGACACAAGGGGAGGTAAAGAATACTGATAAGCCTTAACAACTGAGTTGTCAATTCAGCTGCACCTGGAAAAGCACTAGTAACAGGGTGATGTGAAAGCAGCAGTGATATGAGAGCAATAGTAACAGTAACACAGCAGTAGTAACAGTAACAAAGAGGCAATGGCACCAGAAAATAGTTGATACTACTTCCAATGTCATATAGAACGAGTATATGATGATGAGAGATGGACCGGGGTTCCCAGCTATCTTCACTAGTGGTAACTCTCCAATAACAAGTGACAAGTGTTGGGTGAACAAATTACAGTTGGGAAATTGATAGGATTGAAATAGCATTAAGAAAGAACATCAAGATTATTAATCATGTAGGCATGTTTTCCATTTATAGTCATACGTGCTCGCAATGAGAAACTTGCATAACATCTTTTGTCCTACCAGCCGGTGGCAGCCGGGCCTCAAGGGAATCTACTGGCTATTAAGGTACTCCTTTTAATAGAGCACCGGAGCTAAGCATTAACACTTGGTGAAAACATGTGATCCTCATACCACAACCTTCCCCTCCGGTTGTCCCAATTTCTGTCACTTTGGGGCCTCGGGTTCCGGACAGCAATATGTGCAAACAACTTGTAGATACAATCTAAGCAACAATTATACAGCTTAAATCTAAGATCATGCCACTCGTGCACTAGTGACAAGCATTAAACACAACAAGATTGCAGCAACAATAACTTCACAAACTTTATAGATAGACTAATCATAATGTAACAATCCATCGGATCCCAACAAACACAACACCGATGACATCAGATGAATCTCAATCATGTAAGGTAGCTCATGAGATCATTGTATTGAAGTACGTGGGAGAGAGAGTACCAACTAGCTACAGCTAGAACCCGTAGTCCATGGGGGAACTACTCACGGAGCATGATGGAGGCGGTAGCGTCGATGGAGATGGCTTCCGGGGGCACTTCCCCGTCCCGGCGGCGTGCCGGAACAGAGACTTCTGTCCCCCGAAACGGCGTTTCGCGATGGCGGCGGCGCCCCTGGAGGCTTCCTCGAGTTTCGTCAATTGGTATCGAGGTTTTAGGTCGCGAGGGGTCTTATAGGCAAAGAGGCGGCGCAAGGGGGCGCCTGGGGGTCCCACCCCATAGGGCGGTGCGCCCCCCCCTTCAGGCCGCGCCGGCCTATGGTCTGGGGGCCCCAGGCCTCCCCTCCGACTCTCCTTCGGTGTCCTGGTCCGTCTCGGTGAATTATGATGTTTGGTCTTCGTTTCGTCGAATTCCGAGAATATTGCCCGAACAGCCTTTCTGGAACCAAAAACAGCGAGAAAACGAGAACCGGCACTTCGACATCTTGTTAATAGGTTAGTTCCGGAAAACGCATAAAAACATTATAAAGTGTGAGCAAAACATGTAGGTATTGCCATAAAACAAGCATGGAACATCAGAAATTATAGATACGTTGGAGACGTATCAGCATGATGAGGACATCCCATCTGTTGATACAACCGCTGTACCTATAGCCACACAAATACAAGGACCAATCAGTCGAGCTCGTAACAAACAACTTAACTATCAGGTACTTTCGTTTCTTGGAACTATTCCTCACATACATGAGAATATGATGCTTCCTAAATTAGATGTGTTTGTTACTCTTAGGAATGATAGACCTAGCATGGATGACAAGGACAAGCACTGGAGCATGATCACACATGGAGGAGATGGCAGCAAACATGTGAGGATTAAAGAGGACGCCACAAGTTGAGATTTCAGAACATTGAAGCCACCATAATGATGATTGAAGACTTGGATGAAATATACAAGATTACTTCATAATTTCGTCCATAGTATAATATGGTGCTGCGTCACCTTTAATTTTTGGCCAACCCATGTCATTTTCGCAGGAATTAAGTCAGCCACTTTTTAGAGTCCGTATTGAAGGGGGAAAGGCCTTCTAGGGTTTTGTTTGGCCACCATACGTATGGCTGGACGAAACCCCACCTTTTCCTGCTTTAAATACCCCCATAGCCATCACGTTTAGACTCGGATTTTGATTAGACTAAAAGTTAGCCATTCCTGCAACTCTCGTGTACTTTTTTTCAAACCAACGCCCAGAATAAGACCGACTATTCAGAATCCCACCTTATTCAATAAAGATTTCATATTGCATCCGCAATATCCTGATTGCATTATTAGTTCTTACTTGTTCTCGATTTCAGGTAGGAATTAAGACCCTCGCTGGTCAGGCTGATCGTGCATCCGCAAGATCAGTAACTCCCGGAGATTGTCCTAGCGATTGCATTGGCGCACGAGCTTTGCATGATCGTCAAGCACGAACTCCACCAACAAATCAAAGTTATCACCATCTCATCGAAAGATCGGACACCTTTGCCCTATCAAATTCCATGAGCACCGCCGGTATGGGGAGCACAAATTTGACAGCGACCACAATGAGTGCTCCATTCAAAAGAGGTGGAGAACAATTCAAGCGGAATGCAACAAGTTCCATGCCACGTATGATCACGTGAAGCGGGTTCCCATTAGCGGCATCAACGTCAAGGACTTGGTATGATTCTCTACCTCACCTTGCTTTTGGTTGTTTTCACATACATTTGTGATTGTATGTCTCATTTGATCTAGGTGTGGCAAGCTATTGATTACTTCAAAAAGGTGAATGAAGGCAGGACCTTTGCCTTCCCTCATTGTTCGAAGGATACACTACAAACAATTGGGGCTTCAATGATGATCTCGGGCTGACGTTTCAAAATTTGTCAGCGATTGTCTTTTTCAATGACGATACGACTTTTTCGCGTCACAAATGGTGTTTTGGGCCGCTCGGCCCGAAAAATTAGTGATGGGCGAGGTCTAAACGTCAACGATTGTGCAGAAATGAGCGTCACGGGAGGTGGGCGGGCCGAACAGTGGAGTCAGCAGGGGGGTCGTCGCAACAACTGGGCTTCGGGCTGGTGGAGACACCTGACCTACACTATGCACACTTCTGTTCACGCACTTTTATGTCTACCCGCACAACAGTCCAAGGCCAACAACACTGGGACCCATATTTGTAAGGGGAGACAACCACTATCTGCACACATGTACCTGACCTGCATCACTCGGGCCCGCATGTCAGGTACCGACACGACCCTCCTACGTGGGGCCACCTGTTCCGACAGCCTCCAAGCACGCGAAGTGGACCAGACCTATCAGTACCACCAACATGGGCTCCACATGTCAGTTGCCATGCCAATTTTTTTGCGCATGTGCGAGCACAACTGTCTGCCTGCCGTCAATTCTGGACGCATGACCCCGCAGGTCAGAGCCTGGTGGGACCCTTGTCTGAGAGTTTTGGTGGGTCCGGCATGCCAAAGATCTGTGGGGCCCGCATGTCAGAGCCCGGTGGGTCCCGCATGTCAGGGTTTGGTGGGCCCAACCTGTTAGAGCATGGACCCAACGTGTCAAAACTTGTGGGACCCGCATGTCAAAACTTGGTGGGTCCTAGTGTCGAGGGTACTCCTCGGCAATGCCCTCCGTATGGGGCTTAGGGTAGATGGAATCCTATAGGCTGACATGAGATATCGGTTATAAAACAAGCGGGGAGAGCGATTTACCCAGGTTCGGGGCCCTCGATGAGGTAAAACCCTTACGTACTGCCTTTCTAATCTTGATTATGAAAATATCGGGTTACAATGGGGTGCCGAAGGTTTCGGCTGTGATCTCGTCGAGAGACTAAGTTCTGCAGGGACCTAGCTCTGGACTTTCTGATGTAGCCCTACCCAAGGTCGACACTACATCAAGACCGACAAGCCCTCTTCGTGGCCCAATGACACGAGCTCGAGCCCAAGCCATACACCAAGAGGTGAATTCGCTCCTTTCCACGTATGCATTTGATACCTCTTTGGATGACATGCTACTTCATGCAAATACCTTGTGTTCAATCACGTACATCGGTCAGGACACAAGCCATGGAGACCAAGCCAATGGAGAGGGAGCTGAAAATGAAGAAGATGGAGCTACAGCTCCCCAACCGGAACTTCCGCCCCCCAGGACCGGAACTTCCGCCCAGATTCCCTGTGAAGAGCATCCAGCCGGAACTTCCGCCCCGAGAGACCGGAACTTCCGCCCACCGGAACTTCCGCCCAAGTTCCGCCCTAGTTCCGAAAATGCGCCAAAACTCCCCGGGATGTTACTGCAAGGAAATTGGTCATTTCCGGAACTAGGCCGGAAGTTGGCCGGAACTTCCGCCCTGACCGGAACTTCCGCCCAGACACCTCCAAGATGCTGTCCAGCCCCCCCACTGAAGGGAATCCAGCCGGAACTTCCGCCCAGGATGACCGGAACTTCCGCCCGACCGGAAATTCCGCCCCCTGAGGCTGGAACTTCCGCCTACACTCGTTTTAGCACCAAAACTGGCAGATTCAGCATGTAACTTACCCCTTCGCCCCACCAACTATAAATAGCCTTGTTGGCTCAGATCTGAGATTAGACTTGATGTGAAATTAAACCTAAGCTTTGCTCTTGACCCTTGTGGGAAACCCTACCATAGATCTTAGATCTTGTACCCACCCGGGCTCCTTATCGAATCCTATTGTATCTCTTTGGTGACTTCTACCAATCTTGGTCTTTTGCTTGCACTTCTACCTTTGGGTCTTTTGCTTGCACTTCTATCGATTTTGGTCTTTTCACCCTTCTAGATCTATAGGATTTCGATTCGTCGATCTTTTTGCGGGACTTCTACCGAAGTCTTTTCCTGCAACTTCTATCGAGTTGGTGGTTCGGGCCAACGAGGACAAACCGATTTGTGTGTGTGTGTGTGTTTGTATCCCACGTTTCCCCTCCGTGTTCTTCGTGTTCATCGCGTTCTTCCACCTCCCCCATGAATTCCACCCAAATCCGTGAAGATCGGGCACACCCTTGGGCTTAGCCCTTATCACTTGCGGTGGCTATGATTGTTAAGATTGCATGTCTCCTCGGCAGCCTCTCTCCTGGACCTCATATTGGGGGCCCGGTCTCGAGAGATCTGTCCGGGTACGACTAGGTTACAAAGAGTCCTAGTTCTAAACTTTCCTTGTATTCTTCGTGTCCTTGTCTTGTTCTTCAAGGATTCTTCTTTGGAACCGACATAGTGGCCCACCTGGCCATCGACTGCCTTCATGGGCCCCTGGTCGGGCCGCAAGAGGTAATGCAACATTAGTTACCCGAAGGGTAATGCCCACATCAACTGGTCCCATCCCATCAGGCCCACATGTAGCCAAGGGACCTACTAGATTCACTAGGTGTCCCACCTGTCAGCTACGCGTCGAGGTGTCCTTGGGCCAGATTGGCTGACTAAAGGCCCAAGGCCAATTTATTCAGGTTGAAACAAGACACGCTGAGGAAATTAATCGGCCTATGGTGGCCCGTCTAACGTGTGACTGTCATTTATTCGTGAAATTATTGTGGGCTTATGCTGGCCCGTCTAGCATGCAAACGACGCTGGTCCTCTAGTTGGCTATCCTCAGCAGCCTGGGAGCCACATGCACTACGCGGTAACTATGTACGCCCAAAGAGGAAATTACCTTGCTGGCTTACTATTTGGCCAATGTGGACGAGTGCCCTACAATGTAGATTAATGGCCGCCTGCCGCTGTGAGGATATCGGGGTAAGAGATTTACAAACTGAAGTTTGGAAGAACTAGGGGAGAACAATTACATTGCCCTTGTGTGCCCTTTCCAAATACTCTCAAGCAGGTCTGCAGGAGATGAACTAGGATTACTTATCAATACTAACGCCTGGGTTCAAGTACATTTCGTATATAAACAAAATAGAAAACAATAAAATAGAAACAACAAAAAATTAGGAAATGAAACAAAAACAAAAACCGAAACTACTTGGGCCGGCCCATACCAGGCCCAGGTTATTCTACATACCTATCATGCATTCAGGATTTATGCGCAGCTAAGCAACAGCTGTTGTGGATCAGATCCTGGTACTCTTAAGGCCTTGTACAGCGTGCGTGTTTTCTGGTCCGTGCCATAATCACATCGAACAAGTTGTGGAAAGTCTAGGAGACTCCAGAAAACTTGATCGCTCGAACAACCGATATCAATGCGTAAGATGAAAAGGTACCAAATCTCTGAATAAATGCAGTAAGTACAAATATAACTAAATGCCAACTTTCATGAATTTCAGTTGTGATCTATTCATCCTGGCATTCAATTCAAATTTGAGTACATCACTCTAGTGTTTGTCTGGGAAGGAAAAGGAATTCATATATTGGCATAGCCAACACAACGAGATGGTGGAAATTCATCATTTGAGTCAAAACCACCTCCTGCTATGCCTATGTGTAATACACGATAAACTTCCGAGGATAGCTTCAACCAATAGATGCAGCGGAAAAACAAACACAGGCACACTTCTTAAGTGACAAAAGGATTTACGAGGAAAACTACCTCAACTTGAGGAAAAAACAATGAGTGTCGACGCAAGCTTCACTATGAGCAACCTGGGTACATAGTTTTGCAACATGCTTTGCCAAGCCACTGCTCCCCCTGAACGGGTAACCAAATATCCCGAAGTGGACTTTCTGCCATCAGTATCTCCAACCAAATCTGAATCTTAAATCAGCTCTGACTCTTTACCACAAAAACAAATCTATCATATTTGTAGTGCTCCGGAGATATCTCAAGATCCACTTCACAAATTAGCAATGTCTGGTCGTGTGCACACCATAGAATACATCAAAATCATACCTGTGTGAAGTTGGTCTTTCGTACGGTGTCACCGAAGTCTAGTCTTGAAAAGCACTCATACAACAAAAGAAGCTGCTGGAATTCATGCTGGAATTCACTTGAAACAGGAGCCACCATGGAGAGTAATGAAATTCCTCCTCCCACTGCAGGATAAGCCTTTCATCCGGTGTCGCTGAAGTATAGTCTCTATGTACATGTAAATACAAAATAAACAAAAGTTAACAAATCCAGTTTCAGATAACCATAAAGCCCCACAACCCTTATAAATACTGGGTCGGGCAAAGGGATACTTTTTCGGCCAAGAGTGGAGAATCGAGGGAATTTTTCCAACACCTAGGCAGTTGCTTCAATGCCAGAAACGCCTGCTGCAATCTATCAGTTGCAGAAAATAGTAAAAAACATTCATCAATATTATAACATTTATATAAATACTCCAGAACTCATAGTAAATGCGCAAAGGAAGAAAAAACAATACATTCTGCACTATCCAGTTCTTGCCTATGTGTCATCCACTCGTGCATCCTCCTTTCGTGCGGTGTCACCGAAGTTAACAAATCTAGTTTCAGATAACCATTTCTTTATTGTCCACAATGTCACGGGTGTGTTTGCTAGCGCACCTTCCCTCCCCGGATCCTCTGGTGTAAATCTGGCCCCAACTCAAGCCTACCCATGGCACTTGTCTGTTCATCACGATCACAACAGACAACCTGAGTTCCGAACATCAGAAGAATAAGGAGGTACCGTCTAAACATTTATGGTGAAAGAAACTCAATTTTATAAGTTAAACAAAGGACGCAAGCATGACATGAGCAGTAAAACATAAAGATTTTATTTTAAGATGATTTAGAAATGGGAAGAGCGTGTGAGGAACTTGCCTGCAGCAGGAAGATAAACTCTGTTTTCTTACTTTCACGGTCCAATTTAGCTATACGGCTTCATTGTTTTGGGCTGACCTGGGAGGGCCATCACCCCGCTTGTATACAACTAAGCTCCACCACTGCTGCCTTGTATACCAATTTAGCTCTACATGCTAATATGCCCGCTTCCAAGTATTAATCCTAGCTCCGTTCCTGGCCCCACAACACTTTGAAATATTAGGTCATGAAAAGGGATTCCCCGAGCTTGGGCTTTTGTAGCGTTGAGACTTTCGTGCGGTGTTACAGAAGTATAGTCTCTATGTACTTGTAAACATAAAATAAGCTAAAGTTAACAAATCTAGTTTCATTTATGGTAACATTTATGGTTAAAGAAAACTCAATTTCATAGTTAGACAACGGACGCTAGCATGACATGAGCACCAAAAACTTAAAAGATTTGCAGTTTAAGATGATTTAGAAACGATAAGAGCGGGAGAGGAACTTCCCGGCAGTAGGAAGATAAACTCTATTTTCCAACTTTCACATTCCAATTTAGCTCTACTGTTTCACTGTTTTGGGCTAACCTGGGCGAGCCATCACCCCGGTAATCTCCACTGATGCTGCATTTTAGACCACTTTAGCTCTACATGCTTATTTGCCCCCTTCCAAGGATTAATCCTAGGCAAAGGGATCCCTCGAGCTTGGGCTTTTGTAGCGTTGAGCCTTTTGTGCGATGTCACCGACGTATAGTCTACATGTACACGTAACACTAAATAACCTAAAGTTAACAAATTCAGTTTTAGATCTACTGCAGCAGGAAGATAAACTATATTTTCTTACTTTCACAGTCCAATTTAGCTCTATTGCTCCACTGTATAGAATCCCGAACTAGAACCTCAACTTAGATATACAAGATCATGTCTCGTATATTTAACAATTTGTAATATAACATAATCAACCCTCCACAATAGACAACCTTAGTCTACTCACTGAAAAACACTACATATAGCCCCACAACCCTTAGGACTTGTTTGGTACTAGTGTTTTAGCGGGGATAATACTCTGGAGTATTGGGTGAATCTCTGCTGTCACCCAATCCCGACAAAACCCCATCCCCAATCCACTTGGTAGGGGTAGAGTATTGGGGATTGAAAATTACACTAAAATTTGGGAAAATGTGGGAATAAGTGGGGATTAAACTCTCTCATACTCTAGCACCAAATATGTATTGGGGATAAGTGGGGATTTGAAGTTTGGAGTGGATTATCCCCGCTAATCCCCACTAAAACTCTAGTACCAAACAAGACCCTATAGATATTCGATCAGGCAAAGGGATAAAGGATCGGCCCAGAGTGGAGAATCGATGAAACTTTTCCAACAAAATCTCCTAGGCCATTTCCGCGTTGACACCGGAGTTTACTCACCGGAAATAGCTGCTGCAACTTATCAACTATAGAAAACTGTACAAAAACATTCATCAGTATTATTACATTTATTTAAATAGATTAGAACTCATAGTAAATGTGTAAAGGAAGGGCAAAACAATACATTCCAGTACCTACCTCCTCCTTTAGTGTAGCCTCGTTGTGTGTTGTGTCAACCACTTGAGAATGGAGGCATCATGTTAGGGTCAGGAAATTCCACCTCCCATTAGGTGAATATAAAGCATCCTCCTTTAATGCAGCCTCCTTTCGAGCCGGTGTCACTGAAGTATATATAGTCTCTTTGTAGATGTAAACACAAAAAAAGCTAAAGTTAACAAATCCATTTTCAGATAACCATTTCTTTATTGTCCACAATGTCACGGGTGTTTTTGCTAGCACACCTTCCCTCCCCGGATCCTCTGATGTAAATTTGGCCCAACTCAAGCCTACCCATGGCACTTGTATGTTCACCACGATCACAACAGACAACCTAAGTTCCGAACAACAGAAGAATAAGGAGGCATCGTATAAACATTTATGGTGAAAGAAAACTCAATTTGATAAGTTAAACAAAGGACGCAAGCATGACATGAGCAGCAAAACATAAAGATTTTAGTTTATGATGATTTAGAAACAGGAAGAGCGAGAGAGGAACTTGCCTGCAGCAGGAAGATAAACTCTATTTTCTTACTTTCACAGTCCAATTTAGCTCTACTGCTTCACTGTTTTGGGCTGACCTGGGCGGGCCATCTACTCGCTCGTATACAACTCAGCTCCACCACTGTCGAGGGTACTCCTCGGCAATGCCCTCCGTATGGGTCTTAGGGTAGATGGAATCCTGTAGGCTGACATGAGACATTGGTTATCGAACAAGCGGGGAGAGCGATTTACCCAGGTTCGGGGCCCTCGATAAGGTAAAACCCTTACGTCCTGCTTGTATGATCTTGATTATGAAAATATCGGGTTACAATGGGGTGCCTAAGGTTTCGGCTGTGATCTCGTCGAGAGACTAAGTTCTGCAGGTACCTAGCTCTAGACTTGTGGTGGCTATGATTGTTAAGATTGCCTGTCTCCTCGGAAGCCTCTCTCCTGGCCCTTATATTGGGGGCCAGGTCTCGAGAGATCTGTCCGGGTACGACTAGGTTACAAAGAGTCCTAGTTCTAAAATTTCCTTGTATTCTTCGTCTCCTTGTCTTTTTCTTCAAGGATTCTTCTTTGGAACCGACGTAGTGGCCCACCTGGCCATCGACTGCCTTCATGGGCCCCTGGTCGGGCCGCAAGAGGTAATGCAACATTAGTTACCCTAAGGGTAATGCCCACATCAGTAGCCTCCGAGTGCTTGGCCGAAGATACTTCGGGCAGGGACTAAAGTATGCCTTCTGTCGAATATTATCCTTAGTCGATAGGTCTTGTCCTCCTTGTAACAGCAGCGTCTTCTTTTATCGGGTGCGCGTCCAGCGCTCCCGATGGGAGTAGCCCCCGAGTCTAGGTACGGATGCTTGCAACCGTGCGTAGACTCAAGTTGTACTACTCGAATGTTTTTCTTCTGCCGAAGCTTTCATCAAACGGTCATCCGATATTTCTTTCCTTTTATCGGGTCTTCAGTTCTTCTAAACAAGATTTAGTACGTAAGGAATACTGAGTAACGTGCCCGGCTTTTACTGGTTAACTACGGATGGGAAACAACATCACTCTACACAGAATCAAGTCCCCGGGCATGATTCTGGGCCGCGCAAAAAACCATCGAGTTCATAACTTTTATCGGGTGTGCACTCAGTGCTCCTGATAGGAGTAGCCCCCGAGTCTGAGCGCGGATGCTTGCAACCGAGTGCAGACTTTAGCCCAAATCACTTGAACCTTTCTTCAATTACTTCTGATGTAATTTCTCTTGCAATAATCTTCGAGCCCAAATTACGCCGGGTGCGCGTCCAGCGCTCCCGATGGGAGTAGCCCCCCGAGTCTAGGCACTGATGTTCGCATACGTGCGTAGACTCAAGTTGAACCACTCGATAATTTTAACTCTCTTCGGATGCTCCTTGCGAAATCGATACTTCTGATGACATCATGGGTGACGTAGCAACTGCTGCGGTTTGATTGATAGGACGTGACCTGACGGGCCCACCCTACTTCTGCGCAGTCAGTTTAGGAAATGACTAGTGCTTGTGCATTGATCGAGGCGACCCCTCACTTTCCGCGCGTAGCGGGAGTTATGGGCCGCCGATTCCGTTTCTCTTACTTGGACACGTGTACGATCAGATCCTCATCCACCTCCCCACGATTACTGGAGTTATGGCCACGATTTCCCCAACAGTACTCGCTATAAATAAAGGCCCTTTCACTATTTTCACTTTTTACGCCTCCGTACTGCTCATCTTCCTCCTCAATCTCGTCTCTCACCAATGTTCCTGCTTCCAAGAACTCAAGCATCATGGGCAAGAGGAAGGGAACCTCCGAACCAGGCGCTTCGTCTGGCGCTGGCAAGGTCTGCCACGATTGGCGCGCCTCCACCATCTCCAACCGTGATGTGAACAAGCTGCGCACACTCGGCTTCATCTCATCAGCCGATGATGACATCCGCCTCCCAGGTTCATCTTCCCGTCCAAGGCCTCCCAAGGGCTTCATTGTTATGTTCGTCGCCTTCTTATTTCGTGGGATTTTGCTTCCTGCCCATGAATTACTTTGCTCCCTTCTCTTTTGAAGCCGATTTTTCACCACAGTTGACGTTGTGGCAGATTTCGTTGATCAATTTACTCACCTTGAGTCAGAAAATGCGTAGCTTCGAAAGGCCATCAAATTTTCGGTTGATCAAGTGCTGGAGGCTAACAAGCTTGCAGCCGATGCTCAAAATGAGAACACCCTGCTAAAAGATGAGCTAAAGAAGCTGAAGAAGAAAATGAAGGATGAGCAAGAGGCCAGACGCGAGGCTGCCATTGCAGTCGATGAAAAAGAAGGCGCTCTCTGTGAATCGATCACGAACTCGCTGAGTAATTTTATTTTTGCATGGTATCTTTCCATTACTATCTTCTGGATTGCTTATTCGATTCCTTCCAGATGCTGCCGATATGCCTATCAATCGTGCTCGCAAGCTTCGGGAGGATTCAACGTCTGACGCCCTGTCGCTTGCCACTGACTCCAATGTCCAAGTCCTTGGCCTTTTGCAAAAAACCAAGGGGGCTCTTTCGAAGTTATTCTCGATGATATTCCCGAAGGTGAGCCAAAAGAAGACCCTTGGCGAAATGGCAGACACTTTCTTCATCGACTCTTCTGAGGCTATAGAGGTACTTAAGCGACGCTACCATCTGTTTGGGGCGATTCTTACTTTCCAACTGCTGATGGGGCACGGGCTAAGTTCAGATTTGGAAAAGTTTTCTAAGGCACTGCCCGTCGATGACAACAGTTGCTTAATCAGCCTTGAGCCTTTCAAACAATCGTTAGTGATCTGTGCTAGTCAGCTTCTCAAGCTAGTCGATGAAGAGAAGACCAAAGCCGCGTCTAAAGCTGCACCTGATTCATCATCGGCTCAACCTTGAAATATCTCTTGCTCCATTATTGTAATTATACCTGATGTAGTTTAGTCTAGCTTTGCTTCGTACTGGCTCTGTTACCAGTATCAACAATCTTTTGGATGTAATATATGCGCTCCCGATGGGAGTTTTTATTCATGCTCTTCTGAGTTGGAAAAACTGTGCTGCAGATTCTGTCAACCTCTTCTCACGCTGACTCTTCTTTGAATCCTTCGGCTATCGATGAATCTGAACTTGTTTTGTCGTTTGCACGATCAGATTTCTCGATTGAACAAAGATATAACCAATCTTCACGCTATGGCAGCATTAGTGAAAAGGAAGAGCGAGATTGCTACTACAATCGAGCAGCATGCTCTAGATCGCCTATGTGCTGCTACTGAAAGCTTAAGCTATGAGTACCTGAACCCCTTCCAATTTCCATCATTTTACTTGCTAAGTAATCTTCTGCTGACTATTTTTTGTATTTCAACAGTCGTGGCTTTCGATGAATCAGCAGAGAACATGCGAATTCACGAAAAGATTGAAGCAATGACCGATGTCTCTCACCCGAAACATGAACTGTGGTCAAATCGACCAAAAGCTGTAGCTGTGGCTAAATTCGAGCATCGGGTGGAGAAGGTGCATTATTATTTTGACAAGTACCACGCTCACCTCTCGATGGTATGGAAAACCTTGTTTCCACTGGACCCAGCACCGAGACTTTGCCCGCTTTGTTCACTCGGTTCAAGAATACGGAGAGAATTCGATTGCTGGTGCGGAAGGAACTTCTTGCTGGAGCCGAACTTGCACTTGGCTCTGTTTTAGCCTGCCATCCGACCTTAGATTTGGAGGTCATAGCAAATGCTAATAGGAGATTAGACCAATATTATTCCATAGCCAGGCACCCTACATATGCTATTATTTCTCAGATGGAAACATGAATTGAAAGAGATTTGAAGGCTCGAGAAGAGCAAGAAGCCCTGCCATGAAATTATGTATATATAACCTTGCGCTGCAAGGAGTAATCCTGTGTGTATTTTGATGTGTTACATCATTTGTTTTTGAACTTGTTAGCTCGATGAAAAAGTTTTTGTCGGGGCGGCTGAGTGATCAATGTCAGCCTGCTCACCCGACGACTCCGTTGTATTTTGCATTATTTGCAGAGTCGATTTGTATGTTTTGTAAGAGCAACGCCCATCGAGTGAACGAGGGATTTAGGCGCTTTATCTATTTGGCTTCGTCACACAGTGCACCGATACGAGCCTTTTTATAAGTAATATTTTTCGATCGACTGCAGCACTCGCGAATTATCTTGAGGTTTGGATGGTTTATTTCGTATCAATAACCATAGCTCCCGATGGGAATATTAATTAATTATCGATACTGTAAGTAGCCCTCGAGTGTTATCGAGTTTGTCCATATATCATTCAATTATAGCCGAAGCTCCCGATAGGAGTAGTTAGCTAATAAAAGAGGACTCGAACAATTGTTCGAGTAATGAATTTAATAAAGATAGGAGCCCAATCAAGAATTTTATTCATAATATGTGACATACTGAGAAGCCTTCATGTAGCGAATAAAGAGTAGATTTTTCCTATGAGTAGAATCGCCGCAAGTGGGCGACGTTCCATGGATTGTCAACATCGTTGTCCGAAGTAGGATTCTTGAGACGATAAGCTCCTCCTGGTATAACATCGGTGACTATGAACGGTCCTTCCCATGGAGACTCAAGTTTCAAAGTTCTTTCTTGCTTCAGTCGTAACACCATGTCACCAATGTTGAAACCACGTTTGCGGACTCTTCGACTGTGGTAATTTCAAATTGCCTGTTGATATACAGCCGTCCTGGCTCAAGCAATGTCTTGAGCTTCATCAAGAAGGTCTACAACATCTTGTAGTGCAATATTGGAAGTTGTCTCTGTATACGCAGTCACTCGGGGAGCTTCAAAACGAACATCGGCTGGTAAAACAGCTTCGGCTCCGTGAACGAGGAAAACGGAATATACTTGGTTGACCTGTTTGGTGTAGTCCGTAGGCTCCATAGCACTGATGGCAATTCCTCGACCCAAGCTCCAGCTGCGCCTGTCAGACGCTTTTTAATGCCGTCACATATTAAGCCATTTATCCTTTCGACCTGACCATTGGTTTGAGGATGTGCAACCAAGGCAAATTTAAGCTTGATATTACCATCATCGCAGAATTTGCGGAATTCCTTGGAATCAAAATTACTTCCCTTATCTGTAATGATGCTGTGAGGCATACCGAAGCGACAAGTTATTCCTTCGAAGAACTTAACAGCAGTTTTAGCTGTTTGATCTCTGACTGGTACAACTTCGATCCATTTAGTGAACTTGTCGACTGCGACCAATAGGTAGGTGTGCCCTCCTGGCGATGATCTCGGCAGTGGACCAACTTGATCGAGTCCCCATTGTGCAAAAGTCCAAGTCAAGGGTATTGTCATTAGGTCTGTTGCAGGTGCGTGTGGTTTTGGTGCAAAACATTGACAAGGATCGCACTTTTTTACCAAGTCTCGGGCATCAGACGCGGCCGTTGGCCAATAAAACCCTGCTCTGAAAGCTTTGGCTACAAGGGCCCTACTACTTGCATGGTGACCACAAGTTCCTTCATGTATTTCCAGCAGAAGAGCTTTTCCATCGTCAATGGCGATACACCTTTGAAAGATACCAGAGATGCTGCGCTTGTAAAGTTCGCCATCAACTATAGTAAAGGCCTTAGATCGTCGTATGATACGCTTGGCTTCCGTTGGGTCATCTGGTAGTTTTTGCTCCATCAAGTATGCTAAAAAAGGCTTAGTCCAAAGAGGTTCAAGAAGAAATACTTTCTCTGCTGGCTGTAGTGCAGAACCTTCGGCATCATCTTTATTCGCTGAACTTTCAGTCGACACTTCTAGAGGTGCCAATACTTTTTCTTTAATCGATATTTGAGAAATAACTTCATAAAAGACTCCATGTGGGATAGGGGAACATGTGGACCCTATATTTGCCAGAGCGTCGGCTTCCTCATTGTTGGCTCTCCCGATGTGTTTTAGCTCGCATCCTTCAAATTTGGCTTCCATAGATTGGTATAGTTAACGGTAAGCGATCATGTTATCACTAACTGCATCACATAGATTCATCGACTGCTGTACCACAAGATTTGAATCATCAAAAATCTCTAAGAGGGTTGCTCCACATGCCTTAGCCATACGCATCCCGTGCAACAGTGCCTCATATTCTGCTTCATTATTTGTTGGCAGCGAAAAGTTTATCCGCAAAATATATCTCATCTTGTCTCCCTGTGGTGAGATCAATATTACTCCTGCGCCTGCACCTGTACTCCGTTTTGATCCATCAAAGTACATTGTCCAGGATCCAGACATGTCGGGTGCTGCTGGAGTTTGCGATTGAATCCAATCGGCTAAGAAATCTGGGAGAACCTGAGATTTGATTGCTGTCCGATTGACATAGGTTATATCGTGTGGTGCTATCTCGATAGCCCATCGAGATACTATACCCTTCGCCTCCGGGTTGGTGAGTATATTCTTCAATGGTGCTTCGCTTACCAGAATAATCGGGTGCTCAGTGAAATAACGCCGTAGCTTCCGTGTTGTCCTCCATACGACATATGCTAGCTTCTGGTGATGAGGATATCGCTGCTTCACTGGTGTGAGTACCTCGCTGAGGTAGTAAACAGGTCGTTGCACACCATGAACTCTCCCTGCTTCTTCTCTCTCAATGACTAAGACCGTGTTGAAGTCTTGCACCGTTGCAGCTATATACATGAGCATTGGTTCTTTTTCATGTGGAGTCACGAGAACCGGAGATGTCGACAGTATCTTCTTTAGGTTATCGAAGGATTCCTGTGCCTCGGCTGTCCACTCGAATTTTTCCGATTTCTTCATCAACTGATAAAAGGGCAAAGCTTTTTCTCCCAACTTGGCGGTAAATCTGCTAAGTGCTGCCAATCGCCCTGCCAACTGTTGCACTTGGTGCAAATTCTTTGGCGGTTCCATGTCGAGGATAGCTTTGATTTTCAGAGGATTAGCCTCTATTCCTCTAGCTGAGATGAAGTACCCGAGCATCTGTCCTCCTAGCACCCTGATACGTCCAAAACGTATCTACTTTCCCGAACACTTTTGCTATTGTTTTGCCCCTAATTTGTGTATTTTGGATACAACTAACACGGACTAACGCTGTTTTCAGCAGAATTGCTCTGGTGTCTCGTTTTTGTGCAGAAATTCAACTTTCAGGAAAATCCTCGGAATTTATGTCAAAGGGCCTATTTTTCCAGAAGAATCACGGAGCCAGAAGGGCAGACCTGGGGGAGGCCCAGGCCCCCCAGACAATAGGCCGGCGCGGCCTGCAGGGGGGGCGCGCCGCCCTAGCGTGTGGCCCCCTCGGCCAGCCTCTGACGCCCCTCTCTGGATTACTTAAGGGTTTCGATCTAGAAACGCAAGACAAGAAGTCCAAGTCGCCAGAAACCATCCAGTACGCCGCCACCGTCGCGAAACTCCGTCTTGGGACCAGAAACTCCGTTCTGGCACTCTGCCGGGACGGGGAATTGGAGGAGATCATCGCCATCATCACCATCGACGCCTCTACATCGACCAGCCATGTTTCCCCCATCCATGTGTGAGTAATTCCCCCGCTGTAGGCTGAAGGGGATGGTAGGGATTGGATGAGATTGGTCATGTAATAGCATAAGATTGTTAGGGCATAGTGCCTAGTGTCCGTAATTGGTACTTCTATGATATTGTTGCAACTTGTTATGCTTACTGCTTGTCACTAGGGCCCGAGTGCCATGATCTCAGATCTGAACATGTTATCAATTCTTGATGATATTCATTGCTTTATGATCTTACCTGCAAGTTCTATACACGTATTGTTGTCCGGAACCCGAGGCCCCAAAGTGACAGAAATTGGGACAACCGAAGGGGAAGGCGATGATATGAGGATCAGATGTGTTCACGGAGTGTTAATGCTTTGCTCCGGTGCTCTATTAAAAGGAGTACCTTAATTTCCAGTAGATTCCCTAGAGGCCCGGCTGCCACCGGCTGGTAGGACAAAAGATGTTGTGCAAGTTTCTCATTGCGAGCACGTACGAATAAATATGGAACATATGCCTATTGATTGATTAGTACTTGGATACCGTTTTATTATTATCTGCAAATGCCCTACCTTGATTGTTACATGAGTTTCTCTCATCCATGCAACGCCCGTCATCCATCCCTGTGCCTACAGTATTTTAATCCTACTGTTACTATAATCACTACTGCTGTCTTTGTTACACTGCTTCTGATATTTCACTACTGCCACTGCTATAAAACTGTTACTACTGATATACTCTTGCGAGCAAGTCTGTTTCCAGGTGCAGCTGAATTGACAACTCCGCTGTTAAGGCTTTCAAGTATTCTTTGTCTCCCCTTGTGTCGAATCAATAAATTGGGTTTTACTTCCCACGAAGACTGTTGCGATCCCCTATACTTGTGGGTCATCAAGACTATTTTATGGCGCCGTTGCCGGGGAGCATAGCTTTATTTGCAAGTTCACTTGGATTGATATTGTTCGCTGCGAATTCTCCATCATGGGTAAACCTCGCGATACTAAAGTCGCCATATTACCATCCACTACAAGAAAAGGTACAACTCGAGTACCTCTGCTGCTCTTGATTCACCGTCTGTGATAGATAAACTTGTTTCACCACCACAAGCTTCACATGCTGGTACTTCTGCTAGATCTGAAAATTCCTCTTATAATTTTGATGATGCTTCTGCTGTGCTTGATAATGATGGTTCATTGGGATCTTTTCTAGATGCTACAATTGCTAGGTCTAGACAAATTGAAAGTACTGAAACTCCTAATGAAAATGCTGCTACACCTGTTAATTCACCTGAGTCTGTTGAATACTCTAGTGATGATCTTGATGAAGATTATGTAGAACTTGATGGTGATTTTACTGATAAATGCAATTCTACTACTGATGCAAGGAAAATTAAAAAGTTGCTTGCACAACATACTGTTAGATATAAACTGTCTCCTGATCCTAAATTTGCCACATCTCCTATAAACATGAAGGATAAGGATTATGATATTTCTCTTGATTTATCTCATATATCTATTGTTGAGAAAACACCTTTTTGTGGTACTGAAAAAGAAAGTGCTGTAGAACACATGATTGAGCTGTCTACTCTGAGTAGCTTGTTTTCTGATGATGTTAAGAAGCGTACTTATTTCGTTGCTAAAATTTTCCCTTTCTCATTAAAGGATGATACTAAAACTTGGTATAATAGTTTGCCACCTGATTCTATTAATAGTCCAAAAACATTGCTTGATGTTTTCTTTCGGAAATACTTTCCTGCTAGTGCTCAACATATTGCTTTGCAGAAAATTTATAATTTTGATCAGGAAGATGGAGAGAAATTGCCTGAGGCTTGGGCGAGATTTTGCTCTCTTATTAGAGCTCGGCCTGAACATGATTTGGAAAAGCATGATTTACTTGATATATTTTATAGTGGATTAACCATTGAGTCTAGGGCATACCTGGATAGTTGTGCTGGTTGTGTTTTCAGGAAAAGAACTCCGGACGACGCTGAAGAATTATTGGCTAGAATAGGCCGAAATCATGATGATTGGTCTACACCTGAACCAACCCCGACACCAATATTGAAGAAGAGGGGTATGATTAAATTAAATGATGAAGATATGAGGGAACCCAAGAAATCTCTTAAAGAGAAGGGTATTAAATCCGAAGATGTGAAGAATTTACCTCCCATAGAAGATTTATGTAAGATTACTCCCCTTCATCCATGATTGAGGTACACTCTCTTGAACGCTTTACTAGGGAAGATATTCCGTATTCAAAACCTCCAGCTCAATGCTTAGATGAGTTTGATAATTATATTGTTAAGCAAAATAATTTCAATATGAGAGTAGAGAATCATTTAATGGAAAATTCTCGAGCTATTAGTGAATTGCATGGTATTGTGGAGAGAACCTCCAATGATTTTAAGATGCTTGTTAAACATTTTCATATGATTCAAACTCAAATTGATCAACTCACTAAAGTGCAAAATGACTTGTTAAAAGATAATTCTAAAGAAAAACATGCTTATGAAGTAACAACTAGAGGCGGTGTTTCTACCCAGGATCCTCTATATCCTGAAGGGCATCCCAAAAGAGTTGAACAAGATTCTCAACGAATTGAAACTAGTGCTCCATCTAAGAAAAAGAAAAAGAAACATAAAACTGTTGTAGAATCCTCTGAGCCTGTTATTGATCCTAATAGTATTTCTATTTCTAATGCTGAAACTGAAAGTGGTAATGAACATGATAAAGATAATGACAAGAATGATGCTTCTGATAAAGAAGATGTTGAAGAAGAACCTGAAAAGCATGCTAAAAATAAAAAGTATACTAAAGAAGTTTTTATTGCTACGAAACATGCTAATAAAAGAGAACCTTGGGTTCAAAAGCAAATGCCTTTTCCTGCTAAGAAACTAAAATCAAAGGAAGAAGAACATTATAACAAATTCTGTGATTGGATGAAACCTTTATTCCTGCAAATCCCTTTGACTGATGCTATTAAATTGCCTCCTTATTCAAAGTATATATGAAAGATATTGTCTCTAACAAAAGGAAAATTCCTAATGAGGAGATTTCCACTATGCTTGCTAATTACTCTTTCAATGGCAAAGTTCCAAAGAAACTTGGCGACCCAGGTATACCGACTATTCCTTGTTCTATTAAGAATAATTATGTTAGAACTGCTCTATGTGATTTGGGAGCAGGTGTTAGTGTTATGCCTTTCTCTCTTTACAAGAGACTTTATTTAGATAAGTTGATACCGACTGATATATCTTTGCAAATGGCTGATAAATCTACTGCTATTCTCGTTGGTATATGTGAGGATGTTCCTGTTCAAGTTACTAATAACTGCTTGATATTAACTGATTTTGTTGTGTTGGAAATGCCTGAAGATGATAATATGTCTATTATTCTTGGGAGACCTTTTCTTAACACCGCAGGGCTGTTATTGATTGCAATAAAGGAAAATTTACTTTCAATGTTGATGACAAGGAGCATACCGTTTATTTTCCCAAGATGATTGATAAAGTATGTGGAGTTCATACCATTTCTAATGTGAGAACTATCAAAGTGGGAACTATTGATTGTCCTATATATGAGCCTAAAGAAGGATATCAAAGTATTATGATTGGATCCATATCAATTCAATACAAGGTAACATGATTGATTTGAGGTTTATTTCTTCTTATGTCATGTAAAATTTATTTGGTGGCAAGACTTGATCAACCTTGTTAACAAATTCATTTTATATACATAGAGGAACTAAACAACATTTCTTTCTTCCTCCACTTGTTCTACTTGCTGTAGCATTTTTGTTTTGCAAAGTTCTTTAGTTAATTAGAGATTTCAAAAATCTTTTTCTGCCAAGTAATAATAAAATTAATACCCAGAAATGTGCATTTTTCAAAGTTTTCAAAAATTCACAAAAATTATACCGTTGGTCTTATTTTTTGAAGAGGCACCTGGGAGCACCTGGGGATACCAGTGGGGCACCCCAGGGTGGCACCCCACAGGCCGGCGCGGCCATCAAGGGGGGCGCGCCACCCTGTTGTGTGGGCCCCTCCTTGCCCCACTTCTTCATCTCTTTCTCCCATCTCATTCTCTCTCCCGAAAAAACTCGCACTAGCTTTCTCTCACTCGCGTTTCTGCTCAAGAGCTCAAGATTTCTCGATCTCTTTGCTCAGCCCAGATTTCTGTCTGAAATTTGGCACATTTGCTCTCCGAAAATGGAGTGGAATAGTCATCAACTAAACCAACAAGAATTGGAGATGCAGCAAGTTCTTTGCATCAACATGTTGGGCATGAGGAGCCTTCACCCTTTTCTTCTGCACCAGGACCTTATTATAACTACGCCATGTATGATCCACCGGCGTGGAACCCTGACCCTCGCTGGGGTTGATCTCCACTTAGGCCAAAAGCCTAAGGTTGGGGGGAGGTATACCGGCATCACTCATTCTTTGCATATTATGGTTTCTGGATACTTGTATATACTTGTTTAGTTTCTTGAAGTGGTTTTCTAATAAGAGGAAGATGATATTTGGGGACGTGCTGATTGAAAACAGATTCTGGGCTGATACCAAAAACATTCTCGAAAACAGCCAGAACGTTATTTTGCGAAGCCAATTTTTGTGCATGTTCCCCAGGTTGTTATCTAACTTTCATTAGTTGAACACTTTTCGAGCTGAGCAGCGGAAGAATTTCTTAAAAATCGATTACTGTACTGCTGTCAAGTTTGACGAATTTCTGCTGCTTTGTGTTTATGTGACTCTTTTAGTTTTCATTCTTTTGTTTTTGCTTTGTTTGCTATCGTTGGTTTGCTATAAGAAAATCCAAAAATATTTTGCTTTGTTTGCTTGTTTCCTTTTGTTCTTGTTTCCAATTCAAAAACACCAAAAATATTTTGCTGTTCTTCTTTGGTTTTGTAAAGTTCATTATGGAGTTCAATGGTCTTCGGTGGCGGGAGCTTGGTTTTCATTCCATATTATTCAAGCTACACAAGTGAAAGGCAATAATGATGATCTACGACAATTCGACTGTGGTGAGAGGCTGGTATGAACTCTATTTGTTTTCATTTTTGTACATATATTCATCCATGTGAGCATGCTTAGTTGGTTCATGTGAGGTATATGTCATTTAAGAAAGTCTAGTAGTTCATGATCTCTCATGCTTAGCTCCAATTTATTAATATAAGTAGCATGTCATAAATATTTGCTTGCATTGCTTTATTCATAGATAGGTATGACATTGTGGTATCCTCCTCTGAATAATTCGCTTGAATCAACTTGGCACATGCTCACGCATGTATATGACTGAACAAGAAGTCAATTAAGCCTCGACGATTTACTTTACCTCAGAGTTCTTGTATCACTTTTATGCCTCCGTTAATTTATTTTGTCGCAAGCATGATTATGACAGTTACTGCTCTCTTGATTGTCGCTTCCCAGTCTATCGCTAGCCTTCACTTTTACTGAGCGGGAACGCTGCTCGTGCTTCCAAACCCCTGAAAACCAAGTTATTCCAGAGTGTCCACCATAAATACCTATGCATGGGATTTCAAACCATTCCAAGTAAATTCTCATGTGCTACCTTTAAACCTTCAAAATGCTTCTCAATTTGTGTTGATGTTTTATAGCTCATGAGGAAATATGTGGTGTTTATCTTTCATCTTGTCATTTACTCCTGACAGACTTTCATAATGGACTAGTGGCACATCCTCTTATCCAATAATTTTGCAAAAAGAGCTGGCAACGGGGTTCCCAACCCCAATTAATCAACTTTCATTAATAATTCTCTTCACATGTTTTGCCCTGATTTATCAGTAAGCAACTTAAATTGCAAATAGACACTCCTCCATCGTATGTGATTGATGGAAGGCACCCGAGGATTCGGTTAGCCACGGCTTGTGTAAGCAAAGGTTGGGGGAGTGCCATCCATAATAAAACTAAAGTACGTGTGTAAACAAAAGAGAAGAGGGATGATTTACCTTGCTGGTAGAGATAACGTCCTTCATGGGAGCCGCTCTTGAAAGTCTTGTTGACGAGGTAGTTAGAGTACCCACTATCATTTGTTGACAACAACAAACACCTCTCAAAATAATTTTACTCCTGTTTTACAAATGAAAAGCCCTAGCACATGTTAATCCCTGCTTCCCTCTGCGAAGGGTCAATCTTTTACTTTTACATTGAGTCTCCATCCTTTCTTTGAGCACCTTCTTGAGAGCACAACTTTCATTCTTAGTATAATATGCTTGTCCCAAAATGTGATTAACTGTGGTATAACTTTGATGCTTTTATCTTTGATAATCTCTACTTCCAATCTTTCCATGAACTTCAAAGGTGCCCGAGCATTTATGTTTTGCTGTACAAATATGGGCAAGCGAGATACCACTTTATCATATCCTTTTATGAACATTGCAATCCTGCTGATAGACATGATTCATGATGCTTCTTGTTAATTTGTTGGTACCTTTTCCATGATTGACATAGCTGTTAGATGATTTTATTTGCATGTATCTTATTATGAATTACTTAAGTACTTGCCATATCATGAGAATATTTACATAATATGAACGAATGTGTTCGTGAAAGTTCTTTTATCGCACTCAGTTATTAACTGAATTGCTTGAGGATAAGCAATAACCTAAGCTTGGGGGGGTTGATACGTCCAAAACGTATCTACTTTCCCGAACACTTTTGCTATTGTTTTGCCTCTAATTTGTGTATTTTGGATACAACTAACACGGACTAACGCTGTTTTCAGCAGAATTGCTCTGGTGTCTCGTTTTTGTGCGAAATTCAACTTTCGGGAAAATCCTTGGAATTTATGTCAAAGAGCCTATTTTTCCAGAAGAATCACGGAGCCAGAAGGGCAGACCTGGGGGAGGCCCAGGCCCCCCAGACAACAGGCCGGCGCGGCCTGGAGGGGGGGCGCGCCGCCCTAGCATGTGGCCCCCTCGACCAGCCTCTGACGCCCCTCTCTGGACTACTTAAGGGTTTCGATCTAAAAACGCGAGACAAGAAGTCGAAGTCGCCAGAAACCATCCAGTACGCCGCCACCGTCGCGAAACTCCGTCTCGGGACTAGAAACTCTGTTCTGGCACTCCGCCGGGACGGGGAATTGGAGGAGATCATCGCCATCATCACCACCGACGCCTCTCCATCGACCAGCCATGTTTCCCCCATCCATGTGTGAGTAATTCCCCCACTGTAGGCTGAAGGGGATGGTAGGGATTGGATGAGATTGGTCATGTAATAGCATAAGATTGTTAGGGCATAGTGCCTAGTGTCCGTAATTGGTACTTCTATGATATTGTTGCAACTTGTTATGCTTAATGCTTGTCACTAGGGCCCGACTGCCATGATCTCAGATCTGAACATGTTATCAATTCATGATGATATTCATTGCTTTATGATCTTACCTGCAAGTTGTATACACGTATTGTTGTCCGGAACCCGAGGCCCCAAAGTGACAAAAATTGGGACAACCGAAGGGGAAGGCGATGATATGAGGATCACATGTGTTCACGGAGTGTTAATGCTTTGCTCCGGTGCTCTATTAAAAGGAGTACCTTAATTTCCAGTAGATTCCGTAGAGGCCCGGCTGCCACCGGCTGGTAGGACAAAAGATGTTGTGCAAGTTTCTCACTGCGAGCACGTACGACTAAATATGGAACACATGCCTATTGATTGATTAGTACTTGGATACCGTTTTATTATTATCTGCAAATGCCCTGCCTTGATTGTTACATGAGTTTCTCTCATCCATGCAACGCCCGTCATCCATCCCTGTGCCTACAGTATTTTAATCCTGCTATTTACTATAATCACTACTGCTGTCTTTGTTACACTGCTGCTGATATTTCACTACTGCCACTGCTATAAAACTGTTACTACTGATAAACTCTTGCGAGCAAGTCTGTTTCCAGGTGCAGCTGAATTGACAACTACACTGTTAAGGCTTTCAAGTATTCTTTGTCTCCCCTTGTGTCGAATCAATAAATTGGGTTTTACTTCCCTCGAAGACTATTGCGATCCCCTATACTTGTGGGTCATCACACCCCGAAAAAACATTTCTTCGGGTTCAACTTTATTTTGTATCTGTCGAGGTTATCGAAAGTTTCGCGCAGATCGTCGATGAGGGTGACTGCATTTTTGGTTTTAACCACGATATCGTCGATATAGGCTTCAATATTCCGACTGATTTGCTCCCCGAGACAAACTTGCATACACCGCTGATAAGTGGCACCTTCGTTTTTTAACCCAAAAGTCATAACGTTGTAACAGTAAACGCCGTGAGGGGTTATGAACGCGGTTAATTCCTGATCTTCTTTCTTGTGCTTGATCTGATTATATCCTGAATACGCATCGAGGAAGGAGAGACGATCGCAGCCTGCTGTGGAGTCGACTATCTAGTCGATACAAGGCAGCGGGAAATGATCCTTTGGGCAATGCTTGTTGAGGCTTGTGTAGTCGATACACATGCGAAGAGCTGTCGTATCCTTCTTTGGCACCATGACTGTGTTAGCTACCCACTCGGCTTCATTGAGCTCCCGAATGAATCCTGCCTTGCCGAGTCGATTAACTTCTTCGCCAATAGCTTTTCTTTTTGGTTCAGAAAGGCGACGCATCGTCTGCTGTATAGGTTTGGCTTTGGGGTCAACATTGAGGGCGTGCTCAGCGAGTTCCCTGGGAATACCTCGCATGTCGGATGGCTCCCATGCAAATATTTCCCAGTGCTCACGGAGAAACTGGATGAGCGCACCTTCCTATGTGACAGTAAGATCTGCCGAAGTATTGACTGTTTTCTTCGGGCCAGAGGGGTGCACTTGCTGTTTCTTCGCCTCCTTTGCCACGTAAAATTCCTCGGATCTCACGTTCCGATTGTCGGCTGGTGGTTTCGTGTGGTCTGTAACAACATCGAGTGCATTAAGCTCTTCCTTAGCGCCAAACTTCGAGACGATCTTCTGAAAATCCTTGGCGCAGCTATCAGATCGAGAAAAACTTCCGTGAACGGTTATTGATGTCCCGTTATTGGCTGGCATCTTCAGTTGTAGATATGCATAATGAGGTACCGCCATGAATTTGGCAAACGCTAGTCTGCCGAGGATGGCATGATATTGGGATTCCCAATCAACCACTTCAAATTCAAGCTTCTCCTCTCTGAAGTTGCTAGGTGTGCCGAAAACTACATCCAGTGATATTTTGCCAAGGGGATAAGCGGGTCGGGTCGGGATTATGCAGTGGAATCCTATATCAGATTCTTTTAGGATATCAATCGTTAATCCCATTGCTTTCATTGTGCTGGCGAATAACAAATTCAGGATGCTTCCTCCATCCATAAACACCTTTCTCATGTTGTAACCTCCAATCTGTGCTTCGAGTACTAAGGCTGCGTGGCCAGGTCTTGGAACGGCCTTCGGATGATTCGCCTTGCCGAAAGATATGTTTTGGTCAGACCAGTCGATATATTCGGGCACCTCAGTCATAGCGACCTCTGCATACTTCACTTCTCGCGTAAATTTCTTGGCTTCTCTCTTTGAAAAACTAGTTTTATGGATCATGTTGACCTGTCCTCGAGACACTGGGAATACTTCGGTTGGTACATACACGTCTCCTCCTTCGGTATGTATGGCTCTGGTGGGTAACTATAAGTTGCAACCCTTTCCTTCGAGTGCGCTTTCGCTGCCGTCTCGGCCCTAAGATCCTCGCAAAACTGCAGGACTTCAAGGAATTGTCGATAATTCCTAAGCAGGTGAGTGGCCTTTTCAAGGTTATCTTTCAGATCGATGTAAGAATGCAGGTAACATGGTGCCTCAAGCTGCTCCGTGGCCAATAGATAAGGTGTGCGAAGGCGACTCTTGTTTGACTACACATTGTAACATCCTCATTCATACTGTCGAGGGCGGCTCGCAACTCGCTCTTCTTCTTCGCGGCGTGAATCCCTTTGTCTCTTCTGTTGCTCCTCCCTGCTGCCAAAACTGCTTCGACTGCCCTCTCCAATACTCCCAGGCAGGACTGTCAAAGCCGCTGCTGGCGCGATGTCATCTGGAACCGAAGTTCTTGGGCTTGGCGCGCTTGAACTAGGAAGGCGAAGAAATCCTCTGGAATCGATGATGAAGTGGACACCACCGAAAGTCGTATCCATGTTGCCGCGCGACTCCGTGGAGATCGGATGCGACACATCAGTGCATGGTGTGTACTCAAAGGATCCGCAACGAACCGAACTTCTTGGACTTGGTGGCGTTGGAGATTCCAACACGAACGTTGCAGACTTTACTTGATGAGGACATCCCTGCTATACTACTACCTCCGTCATTGCAAGATGAAGACGATGCTGCTGTAAAGCTCAAGTCCAATGAAGTCAGGATTGGACCAATGACACGAGCTCGTGCGAAGCTACTTAAACAACAGGTGAATTTGTTCCTAAGTGATACTTTGATCGATGAGAACTTTATAGTGCCTAAGTCCTATTACTTATGTATGATCAGGTATGAGGAGGGAGCAAGCATCGCACGAGGAGGTGAGGAGCAATTGGACAAGAAGCTGGACGTGAAGCTGGCCATGAAGCTGGACATGAAGACATCCCATGGAAGCGCGAGGGAGGCTTGCGCGAGGGAAGAAGATCAAGTTCAGGCCAGCGCAAGATCCGGTCTGACCGGCCGCCACGCCGGCGCACCCGGTTCCAGGCCCGGTTAACCGGGTGCCACGCGGACCAGCCCGGCGTCGACCGGATTTCCCACTTGTGCCAACCGGGCACTATCCAGTAAGCCTGGACGCTCCGCCCGGATGCCACCCGGTCCCTGACCCGGTCCAAACCGGACCGGCCGGTCCCAAGCCCGGTCGACCGGCCCCCAGGCCAGCCGAGTCCGAGTCTGCCTCGACCAAATCTATTCTGGGTCGGTTATTTTTGTATCTTTTCGACCTGAGGTCGTCCTGAACCCCTATATAAGTGCCCGGTACGCCCCCATAATAGCTTTAGACCATGTTTAAGAGAAACCCTAGTTCATAGTTGTTTGCTACGCAAAACTATTGATTCCCAACTCTCCAATTCGTTTTGATCTGGAGTTTTATGCTACTAAAAGTTTGTGTGATCTACTGTTCCATTGGAGATTAGAAGATTGCAATTTACCGCTTCATGGTCGGCGGCTACGTGCGCAAGTGTGTGGAGTTGCGAATATCTTGCAGGGTTGAGAGTTGTTGCATTGGCGACAGGAATCAATCGAGAGACTTCGTCGGCGTCATACAAGTTATCCTCTTCATATCATCGATTCCATCCGCTGCATTCATCACGTGTTCATCACCACCCGTCGCTTACTGAGAAGATCGGGCAACCCCTTATCATCTTGGTATCAGATTTCAGCGTTTCCTCGGTAAGCCATCCACAATTCACCCCATAGTTGAGTTGTGAGTGTTTCCTATCCTGAAAAAGCCATAAAAAGTTAGGGTTAGGTTTTGCCATAGCCTTAGATTGCACTAATTTCGAGTTTTAGTTGCTTTTCGTAAAAAAAATTGCGTATCTTTTTCTTCCATCTAGTATTGTTAGGGTTTGAGTTTCCGCTATCATCTAGTTTCAGTTTTTGTTACTCCGAGTCCACATTGCATACAGTGTGCTTGTTCCTAACCATAGACACAGCCTTTCGATATAATTGACTAGGAACTTCCCCAGAAGAGACTAGTTGTACCGCTCGACAGGCTGCTCATTAGGGTTTTCGTGCTTTGCAATTTCTGTTGGCCGTGTTATCAAGGAGTTGAGTCAAGAAAAAGAGAAAATAGAAAAGAAGCAAAAAGAGCTACATAGCTGTGTGTTATACAAAATAAAATCCAAAAAGAAAAGTGAAGTGCTAGTAGAATCAAGTGAAGGCCTAAGTTTTGTTTAACTGCACCTGTAGTTGAGGAATCTTGTGCCTGTACCGTTGAGCTTTGCTAGCGTCTCTCCAGTGCATTGCAACCTTTTCATCCATATAGCATTGCCACATTTATCGCCTGGTGTGAGTATCTTTGGTTGTCTACGGTCAACGCTAGAGCTTGTTATTGGTGCAAATAGGTAGCCCACCTAAAGCCCCACATATACCCTGCTTTGTGGTGTGATTGTTCTTATACCCTTGATATTCGCTTCGCTACATCTGTGCACTAGTCCGTCAATCCAAGTTGGTAAGCAATACTAATTCACTTTGGAGTGGTAAGATTTACCTTTCTTATCAGTTTTGAGTGAGTTATTAGAGTACCACCAAAGATTTTTGTTTAGTGCACTAACCTACTAATCATGTCTTCTTCTGAAGATGTTGATGTGATGCAGAAAAAGGATCCAAATTCAACAGTTACTTGGATCGAATATGAGGCACTTCGTGATCATCTACAACGTGAAATCCGTTGTGCTACAGAAGCATTGGACACGGATATTCAGGGTGTCCACTTGAAGGTAGATGAAGCTACTACGACTGTTACCACCGTTCAAACATCAATGACGTCTCTTCAAGCATCTATACAAAATTTGACTCAAGCCGTTGGTGAGATACGTACAATGGTACAACCACAACAACAACCACTTGATGAAGATGGTAGTGTGCAAGGTGACAATGCGGAAGCTGCTGCTGCTCAAGGACGTGGTGTTGGTCGTGGTTTTGGACGTGGCGTTGGTGATGCTCTACGTGGGCGTGGTTTTGTCGAACTTGGAGCCCGCCGTGTTCCTCCACAGCCGCAAGACGATGGTTTGGGTAAGCCCAAGTTCTCAATTCCCATATTTGAAGGATGTACTGATGTTGAGGAATATCTCACATGGGAGCTGAAAATTGAGAGATTATGGCGTTTACATGACTATACTGAAGATAGGAAGATCAAGCTTGCTTCCACTGAATTTGATGGATATGCATTGCGTTGGTGGGATGGACTTGTTCGTGCTCGATAAGACGATGGTGAGCTGCCTATTATCACATGACGTGCTATGAAGACGGCAATGAGAGCTCGTTTTGTTCCTACCAATTACTTGCGTTCAGTCTTTGACAAGTTGACCCAATTAAAGCAAAGTGTTATGGAAGTTGATGCTTACTACATGGAGATGGAGATGCTTATGCAGCGTGCCCGTGTCCGTGAGTCCCTTGAGATGACACTATAATGTTTTCTGAATGGTCTCAAGTTTAACATCAAAGGCGTTGTGTGTCATCACAATTACACTACAATGAATGAGCTACTACATCATGCGAGAGAAGCCGAGTCACAGTTGGCTGAAGAAGCGCAAATGAGGGGTCGTGCTACGGGAGCTGGGCGCTACATGCCTAGGACGCCACCCTCCACGGCATCATCTTCGCGCCCTGTGGATGTTTCTACTTCGTCTAGCAAGCCGGTCTCCAATGTGTCCAACACAAAGAAGCCCGTTCCTGCAGCAAGTGGAACTAGTTCTAACATATCAATGGCGCGCACCCGCGATATGGCTTGTTATACATGTGGTGGCAAGGGTCACTTCAAGCAAGATTGTCCTAACCGCAAAGTTATGATAATTAATGGGGACAATGAGTATGAAACAGGAGATGATGTTGATCCAAATGCTCCAGAAGATGATGATTATGACAGTGATGGTTTTGATGCTTATCCTTCTGAAGCTCAAACTAGTGTTGTGTCACAGCGTGTTCTCAATGTGCAGTCAAGTGCATCTACTCAGCGCTGCAATTTGCTCCAAACAAAGGCACTTGTTTGTCCTGATAAAGCTTGCGAGGTCAATATTGATGGCGGGAGTTGTCGCAATTTAGCAAGCAAAGAGTTATGTGCCAAGCTGAAACTGAAGTATCTACCGCACCCGCATCCATATTATATTCAGTGGTTGAGCAATAATGGTGAAATGAAGGTGAGCCACATGGTGCGTGTTGATTTTGAGATTGGACCGTATAAGGATTCCATTGATTTTGATGTGGTTCCTATGACGGTGTGTCACCTGCTGTTGGGCCGGCCATGGCTCTATGACCGTTCTGTGCAACACAATGGCCGCGCCAATACATATCACATGGAGTTCAAGGGCAAGAAAATCAACTTACAACCTAGGTCACCACAGCAAATTATCAATGAATCTTGTCAGAAAGTTGAAGTAAACTTGGAGGATGCACCAATAGACAGGCGAGAGAATTGTAATACTGTGAGTGATATAACGGAAAGTGAGAGAGTGAATTCCTTAGTCTTATTAGCCACCAAAGAAGACATGAGAGAATTTAGTGAGGATCCTACAGCCATGCCTCTTGTGCTCATGTACAGGGGTACGGTTTTGGTTTCTAACGACATGACCCCTATTCCTCTTGGTGTTTCTAATGTGTTGCATGAATTCAGCGATGTGTCCCCGAAGGAGGTGCCTGCAGGATTGCCACCATTGCGTGGTATTGAGCATCAAGTAAACTTGATCCCCGGTGCCTCGCTGCCCAATACACTATATAGAACGAACCCCGAAGAGACGAAGGGGATACAGAAGCAAGTACAAGTGCTACTCGACAAAGGTTATATGCACATAAGCCTTATTCCTTGTGTTGTTCCTGTTATTCTAGTCAGTGGCGGAGCCAGGATTGGACCAAGCCCCGGGCCAAAAACTAAGTGTAAAAAATTACTAAAAAAAACTCTTGTAATAGGGTAGAATGTGCAGGAGAAATGACTATTTTTTTTGAAATAGTAGAAGAGTGATACAAAATATGGTACCAGGTCACTGTTTTGTGCGTTCGTTCCTCCGATGAATTCATCAACAACCTCATCCTCATCAACACTAGAAGAGGAACCAATACCTCAAGAAAGCAAGAATATTTAAATGAAAAAGCACAAACATGAAGTGAGATAGTCAATAATTGATACAAATATAAAAAACTTACCAAAATGTCAAGGTAAAATTCTCTTTGAGGAGCTTCTCCTGTTTGAGGAATTTCTTTGGATTGAGGATTCTTTGATGCATTCACTGTTGAGATCGACGGAAAATATATTTTCAGTTTCTGTTCCTAAATATGAAATCAATTACAAACAACTGTTAAACCATATTTGTTCGTCCTCTATGCTTCCCAATCCCTGTATACTTCTAAAACAAAAAATTACCGAGTTGCAGGCTTGCAGCTGAGCCAGCAGTCGGAGATCGATCAACTGTGGCACATCACAGCGCTAGAAATCCGGCGGGGTAACTGGCCTGAGGCGGGGCGATACAGCAGTGAGACAGTGACGGAGGACGGAGACCGGATGTGTCAGCCAAGTACGCAGAGACGCCGGGGCGGCCGGCGGCGAGGCGGCCGGCGGCGAGGCGGCCGACGTGGGCGCCGCGTCGTGGCGGCCGATCGCTGTGCGGTTGTCCCCTGCAACAACGAAGGCACGAAGCGATAGCCATCGATCCATGCTGCAGTGCTACACGTATCGTGTACGGGACGGGCTGGAGCATCGCGCAGCTGGGGCAAGATTGGAGGCGAACGAAACGACGCTTCATCCTTCCTTGTTTGGTCGACTTGGGCCTAACCTACGCCGTGCCCCGGGCCACAAATTTTTTACGGGTAGTAAGAAGAAACTTTTCCAGCGCCCCGGGCCATGGCCCTTGTTGCCCTGGGCCTAGCTCCGCCCCTGATTCTAGTTCCTAAGAAAGATGGTACATGGCGCATGTGTGTAGATTGTAGAGCGATAAACAACATTACTATTCGATATCGTCATCCTATTCCCCGTTTAGAGGATAAGCTAGATGAATTGAGTGGTGCTGCCGTTTTCTCTAAAATTGATTTGCGTAGTGGTTATCATCAAATTCGGATGAAAGAAGGAGATGAGTGGAAAACAGCCTTTAAAACAAAATTTGGTTTATATGAGTGGTTAGTAATGCCTTTTGGCTTGACTAATGTACCTAGCACTTTTATGAGACTGATGAACCATGTTTTGTTTGATTTTATTGGCAAGTTTGTGGTTG
Organism: Lolium rigidum; assembly: GCF_022539505.1. Classification (NCBI taxonomy): domain Eukaryota; kingdom Viridiplantae; phylum Streptophyta; class Magnoliopsida; order Poales; family Poaceae; genus Lolium; species Lolium rigidum. Next base: position 212,358,190 of record NC_061514.1, read on the forward strand.
TGTACTTTGATGACATATTAATCTACAGCCGCAATGAATCTGATCATACTATACATATTCGACATGTTTTGCAAGTGTTGCGTGATAATAACCTCTATGGTAATCTTGAGAAGTGCACATTTTGCAAAGATAAGGTCATATTTCTGGGTTATGTTGTCTCTAAGCATGGAGTAGAAGTAGATGTGTCTAAAATTGAAGCTATTCAATATTGGCCTACTCCCATGAATGGGAGTCAAGTAAGAAGTTTTCATGGTCTTGCTGGGTTTTATCGATGTTTTGTGCCCAAATTTAGTACTATTGCTGCACCTTTGAATGAATTGACTAAAAAGGGTGTTTCTTTTGAGTGGGGCGTCGCCCAAGATCATGCTTTTGAGGAACTGAAACGATTGTTAACTTCTGCACCGTTGCTTGCACTTCCTGATTTCAATAAGCAATTTGAGATTGAATGTGATGGTAGTGGTATTGGAATTGGTGGTGTGTTGATGCAAGAGGGTCATCCAATTGCATATTTTTCTGAGAAACTTTCTGGTGCTAAGTTGAACTATCCTATCTATGATAAAGTTTTATGCTTTAATTAGAGTTCTTGAGGTTTGGCAACATTATTTGTGGCCAAAAGAATTTATCATACATTCTGATCATGAAGCTATGAAATATCTGAAAGCCCAATCTACTTTGCATAGGCGTCTTGCTAAGTGGGTTGAGTTCCTTGAATCTTTTCCATACATTATTAAGCATAAGAAGGGAAAAGATAACATTGTTGTTGATGCTCTATCTAGGAAAACTATGCTATTAACTCATCTTGATGTTAAGATTCCTGGATTAGAAGTACTATGTGATTTGTATGCCACTGTTCATGATTTTGTTGAACCATATTGCTTTTGTGTTATCGGTATATCACATACATGATGGGTTCTTGTTTAGAGCTAACAAACTATGTGTTCCAGAATCGTCTGTGCGTTTGCTCTTATTGCAGGAATCACATGCTGGAGGTTTGATGGGACACTTTGGGCGTGAGAAGACGCTACTCATGCTCGCTGATCACTTATATTGGCCAAAGATGAGGCGGGATGTGGACAGGTATGTGAAGAGGTGCATTACTTGCAACAAGTCCAAGTCCAAGCTGAAGCCTCACGGTTTGTATACTCCTTTACCGGCACCTACTACACCATGGGAAGATATAAGTATCGATTTTGTGTTGGGTTTGCCGCGTACTAAGAGAGGCCATGATTCTATATTTGTGGTAGTGGATAGATTCTCTAAGATGTCACATTTTATTGCCTGCCACAAGAGCGATGATGCGTCGCATATTGCTAACCTGTTTTTCAGGGAGATTCTACGTCTACATGGAGTCCCGAAGACTATTGTTTCGATCGTGACGTGAAGTTTATGAGCTACTTCGGAAGACACTTTGGGGACAGCTGGGGACAAAGCTACTTTTCAGTACTACTTGTCATCCCCAAACTGATGGTCAAACTGAGGTGGTGAATAGAACATTGTCACAACTATTGAGATCCATGATCAAGAAGAACTTGACGGAGTGGGAAGAGTGTTTGCCGCATGTGGAGTTTGCTTACAACAGGGCGGTACATTCTACCACAGAGTTGTGTCCTTTTGAGGTGGTGTATGATTTCAAACCCATTACTCCACTTGACTTGTTGCCTCTACCCATATATGAGAGAGTAAATATGGAGGCATCAAAGAGGGCAGACTTTGTGCGAAAGATTCACGTGAAGACTAAAGAGTTGATAGAAAAGAAAGGCAAGAGAAATGCTGCACGGATGAACAAGAAGCGCAAGGAGATATTGTTCAAGCCTGGTGATATGGTCTGAGTACATTTTCGCAAGGATAGGTTCCCGAAGTTGCGGAAGTCCAAGTTGCTTCCTCGTGGTGCTGGTCCTTACAAAGTGCTTGCCAAGATCAATGACAGTGCATACTCGATAGATCTTCCAATTGATGAGTTTGGTGTCAGCCATTCTTTCAATGTGGTTGATTTGACACCATATGACGGAGAAGACCTTGGAGCATCAAGGTCGACGCCTTTTGAAGGGGGGGAGATGATGAAGACATCCCTGCTATACTACTACCTCCGTCATTGCAAGATGAAGACGATGCTGCTGTAAAGCTCAAGTCCAATGAAGTCAGGATTGGACCAACGACACGAGCTCGTGCGAAGCTACTTAAACAATAGGTGAATTTATTCCTAAGTGATACTTTCATCTATGAGAACTTTATACTGCCTAAGTCCTATTACTTATGTATGATCAGGTATGAGGAGGGAGCAAGCATCGCACGAGGAGGAGAGGAGCAACTGTACAAGAAGCTGGACGTGAAGCTGGCCATGAAGCTGGACATGAAGACATCCCATGGAAGCGCGAGGGAGGAGAGGGAGGCATGCGAGAGGGAAGAAGATCAAGTTAAGGCCGGCACCAGATCCGGTCTGACCGACCGCCACGCCAGCGCGCCCGGTTCCAGGCCCGGTCAACCGGGTGCCACGCCAGACCTGCCCGGCGCCGACAGGATTTCCCACTTGTGCCAACCGGGCACTATCCAGTAAGCCTGGACGCTCCGCTCGGTTGCCACCTGGCCCCTGGCCCGATCCAAACCGGACCGGCCGGTCCCAGGCCCGGTCGACCGGCCCCCAGGTCGGCCGAGTCCGAGTCTGTCTCCACCAGATCTATTCTCGGTCGGTTATTTTTGTATCTTTTCGACCTGAGGTCGTCCTGAAGACCTATATAAGTGCCCGGGACGCCCCCATAATAGCTTGAGACCACGTTTAAGATAAACCCTAGTTCATAGTTGTTTGGTACGCAAAACTATTGATTCCCAAATCTCCAATTCGTTTCGATCTGGAGTTTTATGCTACTGAAAGTTTGTGTGATCTGCTATTCCATTGGGGATTAGAAGATTGCAATTTACCGCTTCGTGGTCGGTGGCTACGTGCGCAAGTGTGTGGAGTTGTGAATATCTTGCAGGGTTGAGAGCTGTTGCATTGGAGACAGGAATCAATCGAGAGACTTCGTCGGCGTCATACAAGTTATCCTCTTCATATCATCGATTCCATCCGCTGCATTCATCACGTGTTCATCACCACCCGTCTCTTACTGAGAAGATCGGGCAACCCCTTATCATTACTGGAACTGCCGATGACATGCCCTGTGCCGACAAATTTCCCACAGACGGCGCCAATTGTCAAGGGTACTCCTCGGCAATGCCCTTCGTATGGGGCTTAGGGTAGATGGAATCCTGTAGGCCGACACGAGACTTCGGTTATCAAACAAGCGGGGAGAGAGATTTATCCAGGTTTGTGGACCTCGATGAGGTAAAACCCTTACGTCATGCCTGTCTGATCTTGATTATAAAAATATCGGGTTACAATGGGGTGCCGAAGGTTTCGGCTGTGATCTCGTCGAGAGACTAAGCTCTGCCGGGACCTAGCTCTAGACTTGCGGTGGCTATGATTGTTAAGATTGCATGTCTCCTCGGCAGCCTCTCTCCTGGCCCTTATATTGGGGGCCAGGTCTCGAGAGATCTGTCCAGGTACGACTAGGTTACAAAGAGTCCTAGTTCTAAACTTTCCTTGTATTCTTCGTCTCCTTGTCTTTTTCTTCAAGGATTCTTCTTTGGAACCGACGTAGTGGCCCACCTGGCCATCGACTGTCTTCACTGGCCCCTGGTAGGGCCACAAGAGGTAATGCAACATTAGGTACCCGAAGGGAAATGCCCACATCAACCGCTGCTGCCTTGTAGACCAATTTAGCTCTACATGCTAATTTCCCCGCTTCAAAGTATTAATCCTATCTCCATCCTTGACCCCACAACTCTTTGAAATATTGGGTCAGGTAAACGGATCCCACGAGCTTGGGCTTTTGTAGCGTTGAGCCTTTCGTGTGGTGTCACCGAAGTATAGTCTTTATGTACATGTAAACACAAAATAAGCTGAAGTTAACAAATCTATTTTCATTTATGGTAACATTTATGGTGAAAGACAACTCAATTTCATAGTTAGACAACGGACGCAAGCATGACATGAGCAGCAAAACATAAAGATTTGTAGTTTAGGATGATTTTGAAACGAGAAGAGCGAGAGAGGAACTTGCCTGCAGAAGGAAGATAAACTTTATTTACCTACTTTCACAGTCCAATTTAGCTCTACTGCTTCATTGTTTTGGGCTGACATGGCGAGCCATCCCCTCGCTCAGCTCCGCTGCTGCTGCCTTGCAGACCAATTTAGCTCTAGATGCTTATCTGCCCGCTTCCATGGATTAATCCTAGGAAAAGGGATCCCTCGAGCTTGGGCTTTTGTAACGTTGAGCCTCTCGTGCGGTGTCACTAAAGTATAGTCTATATGTACACGTAAACACAAAATAAGCTAAAGTTAACTAATCCAGTTTTAGATCTACTGCAGCAGGAAGATAAACTCTATTTTCTTACTTCCACAGTCCAATTTAGCTCTATTGCTTTATTGTATAGAATCCCGAACTAGAACCTCAACTTAGATATACAAAACTATGTCTCGTATATTTAACAATTTGGCATATAACATAATCAGCCCTCCAGAATGTATGTTTGTTCTCAAATCGGCACTTAATTTGCCTTGGGTGAGGATTAGAGTATAAACTCTATGAAGTATCTACTAGTGCTATCAATAAACCTTCTAATGACCTAGAAAATGTAGATTTTCATTTGCAGCAGGTTTTCGATCTGGCATAATCAAGCACAAAAAAGCACAACAGGCGACCAAAAACAGAGTAAACTTAGATATATTATAACCCTACATCATCTACACGATGGCCAAACCAAAAGACTACCTTGGAGTCGACGAGAGGTCGGGGACGTCGTCCTCGGGTATGGACGGTTCCGAGATGGAAACCAGCCCGCTGTTAGACACACCCTGGAACGGAAGATCCCAGGCGTCTTCCTCCTCGTCTCCCGATACACCGTCTGCTCGGCGTCAGCAAATCTGGCAGAGGATGAGATGACGGAGAAGGAAGAGCCACGGTGCACTCTTAACGCTGGATGCGTTCTCTCCGTGCGAAAATATCTAGGCTAAGGAGAGGTATCGCTCCAGTACTCTACGACATCGCCGCCGTCTCCTCAGCCGCCGTGTCTCCTCCAAATGGGGGAGAAGAGAGTTAGTGCTGAACTGGGGTCTCGGCAAGCTCAGGGCCAGGGGCTTGGGTACTAGGTAGTAGTGGGGAGAAAATTTTAGACAACCCCGGTATAGTTGCACAAAACACATACATATAGTTGCACCTATAACCCCACATTTGGGGTAATACGTGCATTTCTCTTTAGTAGGGTTTAGGTTTGCGATTTCCGGAGCTTTGTGATGTTTTTTTGCGGGTAAAATAGGAACTTTTTTCTCATTAGTAGGGTTTAGGGTTACAAGTCGAGGGACTATGCGTTGAAGTCGATGAGAATGTGCATTGAACACTTGGTTACCATTTGTATAATCAAATGTAAAAATAAAAGAATGGCCAGGGAAAGACCTGGAAGGGTCCAAAGCTGCATTTAATCGGACGATGGGATTACAAATTACACCATAGAGTATGTCAACATAAACATGAAATACAATCATGTGCTTAGCGTTTACAGAAAGGGCCCAAACTGAAGACTGGAAACGCAAGCAAGTGCTGGCACCGAAAGAGCCAAGCCGCCAAATTGAGCAGTCGTCTTGGCTCTATCGGTGCCAGCACCGGCAGAATGAACGCCCTCGCGGTGCCGTACGGGATCATGTCCACACGAATTGAGTGGATTTCTCTGAGGTGGGCAACGAGCGCTACTAGCGAGGCGACAAAATAGCAGCCGGCCTCTATGCAATCACAAGGGCCGTGCGGGTACGCTATCTTGTGGTCGTCGAGCTCGTTGTAGGCGACCACGCTCCCGCACCTGTCGCGGGGGCACTCAATCTTCGCTACCACCTCCTGACTCTTCTCACTAGGAAACTCCATCCTCTTGATCTGTTTTGAAGAGTGGGGAGGGCAGGGGTGAGGGGAGTCGTGGGGTCACTCAGTCACTACAAGAAAAGTTCAAATAGACAACGTCCGAAAATCGTCCGCTAAGGGCCATTTTTCGTCGCCTATGGGCCTAACCCGACGATATGGGTTCTGTGGTCCAAACTGCGTCAGGCAAAGTCCTACCACGTTTTTGTCGGTCCGTCGCGTTCGGGCGCCCTTCCGCCACGGAAAATCGAACCGTTGCAGATGTGTTTTGGGGAGCCCGTTGACTGCTGACGTCATGCAAACTGACACGTGGCAGACGCCGTTAACTGGCAGTGAGGGGCCCACTTTCCTGTTATAGGGCCAGCCCATTTAACATGCGGGGACCACCAGGAAGCAATTGGGCCGGCCCAAGAAGTTAGTGGGCCGGCCCATTTACCATGTGGGCCCCATTTTTCTGCTATCGGGCCAGCCCATTTAGTAAGTGGGGTCCACCATAGATCAAGTGGGCTGGCCCACCAAGCTAGTGGGCCGGCCCAAAAAAACAGGTGGGTCCCACTTTCCTGTTAAAGGGCTGGCCCAGTTAGTATGTGGGGTCCACAGTATAGCAAGTGGGTTGGCCCAACAAGATAGTGGGTCGGCCCAATAAGCAGGTGGGCCCACTTTCATGTAACCGGGCCAGCCCAGTTAGTAAGTGGGGTCCACCATAGAGCAAGTGGGCTGGCCCAACAGGTTGGCGGGCCGGCCCAATAAACATGTGGGGCCCAATTTCCAGCTGACGGGCCGGCCTAGTTAGTAAGAGGGGTCCACCACAAAAGCAATTGGGCTAGCCCAACAAGTTAGTGGGCCGGCCCAATAAGCTTGTGGGGGCCAGTTTCGTGCTAACGGGTCGGCCCAGTTAGTATGTGGGGTCCATCGCAAATCAGGTGGGCTGGCCCAACGAGTTAGCGGGCCAACCCAATAAGCTTGGGGGGCCCACTTTCCTGCTAATGGGCCAGCCCATTTACCAAATGGGCTAGCCCAATAAGCACGTGGGCCCACTTTTCTATTATAGGGCAGGCCCAGCTAGTGGGTGGGGTCCACCTTAAAGCAAGTGGGACGGCCCAATTAGTGGGTGGGGTCCACCTTAAATCAAGTGGGCTGGCCCAATAAGTAAGTGGGCCAGCCCGTTTAGTTGCTGTTTATATGCCGGCATAATAGGCGCTTTAGGATTTTGCGCACCGACACATATGTGATTTCGCTTAATTGGGACGTTTAAGGGATGGGAATTTGTGATTTAGATACTGAGAATATTCACGCAGCACATGATTTCTGTCGGATAGCCTCACTTACCACAAGCACCATAGAAAAAAATGAGCGAAAGAACTATAAAAACTAACTAAATATTACATCAGCTGCAAGGCTTTGAAAAAATATTACAGAACCTAGAGAAATTGAATGATAATTAAACCTAGCAATACAATGAAGCGATTCGGCAATCTTTTAAGTTGTCCATGCAGCACCTATACCTGAAACAAAGACATTACAAGTTAAGACAACAACAATGGAAAGGCAAAGACACTACAATATTGTTTGCCAAAGAATTTGGAACTCATCATTTCGTCGTTATAACAAGATCATTGTAATGCGCACAATAAGCAAACAAAGAGTGCATGCCGCATACCAACAACTAATATAACAGAGCACGTTCGAATGAAACAACAGACTTACTACTGTCGAGTCCCATGCAAACCAACATGTTCAGAGAGTACAAAATTGGCATGAACAACATAGTAGCGGGCTATAAATTTTGTAACAACGACTGAGCAAGATGAAGTTATGATGGCTACATCTACATAGGAGGGAATGTAAACCAAATATAGAAGATATGATGGCAAAAGCTAAAGAGGAGGGAATGTGAACCAACATGTGCCAAGTGCAATTACTTCAAATTGACCGTGAACTAAATAATACTCCTGAACTTATGGTGAAGGGGATGCAAATCAAGATGTTTCGAGATATAAACTTGTAATTAGCAACACATAGAGGATAGTTAATGCTGGAGCTTAGGATGGACCAGATACAAAATATAGTGGGATCACCTATGAACTTGTATAAGAGGGAATGCAAACCAATATGTTCAGCATTCCATATGTGAGCGTCATTCCAAGCCAGAGAAACAAGTCAATAATACAGCTTTTGAAGAACAAGATGGCACACAAAATTATTATCTAGTAGTATGAAAAGTTTATTTGTACTACATGCTAGATAGCAGAGTGATAACATGTCAAACTAAGTCCTTACTTTGTTAGCTTACAATGAACTAGATACAAAACAATGGCATCACTTGTAGTACTGGGAATGCAAGCCAACATGTTCATGGAGTAAAAAATTGGCACAAACAACATAGTAGCAGGCCATAATTTTTGTAACAACGACGGAGCAAGATAAAGTTATGATGGCTAGATCTACAGAGCAGGGAATGTAAACAAAATATAGAAGTTACGATGCCAAAAGCTATAGAGCAGAGAATGCGAACCAACATGTGCAATTACATAAAATTGGCCATGAACTAAATAATAGCATGATGTTACAATAATAGCTAGGAATAAAACAGATAGGAGTTATAATGCATCACTCATAAACTTGTAGATGAGGGAAAGAAATCAATTTGTTTCGGGATATAAAGTTGTAATGAGCAACACATAGAGGATAGTTAATGCTACGGCTTAGGATGGACCAGAAACGGAATATAGTGGGATCACCTGTGAACTTGCAGGATGGCAGAGCGATAGCATGCAGGAACTAATAGCAGGCAGTTACTTTGTTAGCTTACGATGAAGTAGATAGAAATAACAATGGCATCACCTATAGTACAGGGAATGCCAACGAACATGTTCAGGGAGAACAAGATTGGCATGAACAAAATAGTAGCAGCCTATAATTTTTGTAACAACGACTGAGCAAGATAGAAGTTATGATGGCTACATCTACAGAGCAGGGAATGCAAACCAAAATGTTCAATCGCTTAAAGTTAGCAATGAACTAGAAAATAGCAAGGTGTTACGGTCATAGCTAGGAATGAAGTAAAAGAGCTTCAGACAAACAAGCATCTGAACCCAGAACATGGCGCTAAAACAAGGGACTTACATTAGGAGAAGCACTCTATGGGAGTCACAGCAGATCTTCCTAGGGTTGATAGATCCGGTGATGAAGTACACTACATTTGCTACTTGGGGTTGGAGAGACGGCCATTACACTTCATGGTTACTCATCTCATCTGCAAAAACGTGACGGCACGTCGTTAGCACAAACAGGTTCCCCCAAGATTAAACAAGAACTTGCAGGCAAGCAATAGAAAAGCGACAGTAGACGAGTTTAGATCATGCACGGCGCCGGTGAAGCAGACCCGGTTCATGCACAGTGGTGTCGGTGAGCAAGATCCGATGCGGTGGACGACGGATCCGGTGAAGCGGCTCCGGTGGGGTGGACGATATATGGTTTCGAGGTTCGGCGGGGATGATCCGGTCCGGTTGATGACGGCGTCGATGAAGCGGCTTCAGCAGGCAGCCGGATGACGAGGATCGCGAGGCCTCGGGTAGGACAGGGAAGTCCGGCGGGGATGTTCCAGTGCGGTGGTCGTGGAGGTGGGAGAGAGAGGGACTTGGGAAGTTCCGGTGGGTGGTCTGAGGGAAATGAATTTTTTTGGGAGGGTTTCCGGGCTAGGGAGGTGGTGATCAAAAAAATGACGGGCAGACCCCCCACCAACCGACTTTGTTGTCATCTCCACAGGGGTAGAATGGGAATTTTGAAGCGTGTGAATTTTTTTATTTTGTGAGCGGGAAGTTTTGCCGCTATGAGATTTTGAATTTGGCTAAGGTCCAAGTATAATGATAAATTTTTTCGAGACCGTACTAGTACCTCTGTTCAAGGCCGAGTGCAAAATCAAATCATCATCACATTAAATATCGTTCACTACCATGATCATGATCTATCTCTGAAATTAGAGTATCCGCTAGATCTTGCAAAGTATAATGATAAAAAAGAATTGTGAGACCGTACTAGTACTTCTCTTCTAGGCCGGGTGCAACATCAAATCATCATCACGTTGAATTTTTTTTTACCATGATCATGATCTATCTCTGAAATTGGCGCATCCGCTATATCTTTCAAAGTATAATGATAAAAAAATTGTGAGACCGTACTAGTACTTCTGTTCAAGTCCGAGTGCAACATCAAATCATCATCACGTTATTATTTTGTTACCATGATCATGATCTATCTCTGAAATTGGCTCATCCGCCAAATCTTGCAAAGTATAATGATAAAAAAATTGAGAGATTGTACTAGTACTTCTGTTCAAGCCTGAGTGCAACATCAAATCATCATCACGTTGAAAATTTGTTACCATGATCATGATCTATCTCTGAATTTGGCGCATCTGCTAAATCTTGCAAAGTATAATGATAAAGAAATTGTAAGACAGTAGTAGTACTTCTGTTCAAGGTCGAGTGCAACATCAAGTCATCATCACGTTGAAAATTTGTTACCATGATCCTCTGAAAATGGGCGCATCCGCTAAAACTTGCAAATTATAATGATACAAAATTGTGAGACCGTACTAGTACTTATGTTCAAGGTCGAGTGCAACATCAAATCATCATTACATTGAAAATTCTGTTACCATGATCATGATCTATCTCTGAATTTGGCGCATCTGCTAAATCTCGCAAAGTATAATGATAAAAAAATTGTGAGACTGTACTAGTACTTATGTTCAAGGCCGAGTGCAGCAACAAATAATCATCACGTTGAAATTTGTTACAACGATCATGACATATCTCTAAAATTGGCGCATCCTCTAAATCTTGCACATGGCGCATCTCGGTGCGGAGCAACAGGTCGGTGCTATCAAGGTTGAGTCGTCGGTAGCGTCATCGGGCTCTCCTCTGTTGATAGATCTTCTACATGGCGCGGCGCACCGCCCGCCAAGAAGAAGTCACATGTGAGACCGAGGTGGAGACATCGCCGGCATCCTCGAGGCGCGGCCGCCCTTCTACGAGCCAGCGTCGACTCAAGGTATGAATCCATGCGTTGTCGCGCCCCTTCTGCCGATGAAGTGGGGTGCCTTAGATTTATTGTTCTTCTCTTACGATTATTTCGAGCCGAACATGTGTGCTCTTTCTCTGAATATATTTCTTGAAAAGATAACCAAGTTACTTAAATTCACTTTGTTCTTAATCTTGCGTGCTAATTTTGTTATTTTTGCTGACGGTGGTGCGCGCAAGGAGATTTATTTGTGGGTGTGTTGAGCTGTTAGGCCTAAGTCGAAATCCTCAGCTAAACGAGGCCTCAGCTTAACACATAAAAAAGGTGTTCAACCTCGCCCACAATGTCCTCTTCTTTCCTCTTCCTTTATTGGAACTTGTTTTGTAGACAAGGAAAGTGGCACGTGTAATGTGAGTAAAACCCTATTAGCTAAAATCAGCTACGAGCAAGATTTTCTGTATTGTAGATGCCCCAATTGACTCTCATCCCCAATGTAGTCTTTTATGTCGATAGACTTTTCGGATGAATATCGTACATGGCATGCATTTGCCTAATGAGCATTGTATTGCTATTCTAGCCAACCTGATCGATCTGTCAAGCTTCATGCACGAGATGCCATGTTTAATTTACTCCCTAGCTCTGATCCATATTTCTTGGTGTAAAATGAATGTGAATCGGAGGGAGTACTTTTCTTAGATAGTACTATACCAGTTCAAAAAAAGTACTACTACATCACAAATGCATCAAAAGAGTACTACATCAGACTACTTCTAGTGGGAGTAACTTCACTAGTAACTAAGTGTCCAACTCAACAAATTTGCTTATGTGGCAGTGAGTTAATGAGGAGAGAGGAGGATGGAGTAACATAGCTAGTTACTGTAACATCACACTTCTCAAGATACAATGAGTCTATGAGCTAATTAATGAAGACATATATGATACTACTTTGATGTTACTAACCACTATGAAGGTAGTAACATAGAGTAGTAACATGTGCATGTTACTACTCTATGTTACTTCCCACTACGACTAGTCACAAGACCACCACGGTTGTACTAGTAGAGTTTAATGCTGAAATTCCAAAGGGAATAAGATTACAAATATGAACTTTAAACAGGACCAGGAGCATGAGGGCCACATTAACCCACGATCCTGAAAAACTGTTGGTCTATCCCGAGAAACGAGGAGGTTTAAGGAAATGAGGAGTCCAACGAGTGCGTAAGGTGCTTTAATCGTGCGAGCATGCAGGGGCTAATGAGGAAACTAGCGATTACTTTCTCTCCTGCTAGTCTTATACCTTAATAAATGGGCAAACTGAGCATGTTGTAGCTAATCCTTTTATTAATTAAGCAGCTATATTAGTCAATAAGATTGCCTTATGTTTTTCCTCAGTTTTCCCCAAGCCCTTATTTGTAACCCGCAGAAGGAGCTCAGACGGGAGGATTCCCATTTTAGTTGACCGTTCCGTGCTGACGTGTGGGGCTGCGTCGTGTGGGGTCGCGTCGCGTGGGGATAGTAGAAAGGGACCGCGTGGAACAGGACGAGACCGCGTTTGGTTGTACGTGAGCAGGAGCTGGTTTTTGTCTCTCTCGGCGCAAATTGGCATTTTTAAGAGCACCTTTTCACCCTCTTTCTCTTTGTCTTTTTTCACCAAATTAGTATCAAATCTAGAGAAGCTTGCATTTCTGTCTTTCTTCAATTATTTTTGCCTTTTGGCCCTCGTTGTTTGCCCAATATGGCAGCAAATCTAGTACTCCCTCTGGTCCATATGTATGTAGTTAAATCTAGAAGCAAATCTCCAGGGTAATGTACGACAAATTAACAGTCATAGTAAATCAACAAAAAAAAGTAGGGCCAACAAAATATAGTAGAATAGGGTTAGATAATAGGGAACCCTCCCTATATAATAAGCTGCATACATAGCAGCCAACAGGTTCGAGGTTCTTCACAACACCATCATACTAACAACATAACAACAAGGGATCCCTAGCTAACAACAAAATAGAAGCTGCTTTGCAGTAGTAGCACACGTCCAGGACTCCGCCTACCCTATCTGCCTCTGCCTCCACTTGTTGGTCCCCTTGGGACCCTTGGGCTTGAGCGGAGGCATGCGCCCGTTGGAGATCTCCACCCGCTGGAAGCTGCGGAGGTGCATGCCGAGCGCCTTGTGCTTGGCGCGGAAGGAGTAGGGGTTCACCGTCGTGCAGACCTTGGGGAAGGTGTTGCCGATGTTCTCGGCATGCGTGAGGAGGCAGTTGAAGTCACTGCCGCCGAGTCTCCTAGTGCAGAAGGGGCACTTGTAGACACCCTTGGCGAAGTAGGAGACGTACTGGCCGACCTGCAACCTCCGCAACACCTGGCGAGTCTTGGTGTGCTGGTCCTCGTCGTCGCTGCCGACGTCGCTGCCAGACACCTGATCCATATCAAACGGGAACTATGAGTGAATGAGTTGCAACGATGACTAACGTTCGGCATGCACCTCCGCAGCTTTGTACATGAGTAACGTTCGGCATGCACCTCCGCATCTGGAATCTGTTTCTTTGCCTATGAGTGACACGATTATATATATGTCTACAACTTTGTACACAACAATGGTTCGCTGAACCCACCCTGTAAAAGTTTGTGCCCAACGATTCATCATAGGAAAAGAAACAGATTCCAGATCTGAATTTGAACAGATTCCAGATTATTTGCAAAATTAAACCGTTGATATCTTTTGATTCGTGCATAAAATAACTGATTGAGATCCCATGATTACTTGCATAAATTAACTGATTGAGATCCCATTATTACTTGCATAAATTAACCGAACGGCCGAACTCCAAATCTTAAACGAAATCAAGAAGGGATCAAAGCAAAATGGAATAAAATCGGCGCAAATATTAACCCAATACTCATCCATCTACAGATCGGAACTAATAATTACTAGGAAACCAGCAAAAATAGGGTTCAAAAAGGAATGGGGAACAAAAAAGGGAGCAAACCATAGTTACCTCGTTCCATGGGTCGTCCATGAAGGTGTCGTAGGGGTTCGGAGGCGAGATGTACGACACCTCCTCATAGGGGTCCCATCCCAGCGGGATCTGACCGCCACCGGTGGCGGCGACGGCTGTTGAGGGGACGGCATCGAAGAGGGAGGCGTCGCGCTTGGAGCCGACGGCGTCATGGACGATGGGATTCGCATTCTCTTTGTCCATCTCGCTGGCAGAGAGGGAGAGGGTTTTTTGCTTTGGAGAAGATGATGGGACGTGAGAGGAGGCGTTGCATGAGCGAGTGAGAGTGACAGAGATAGTGCGAGGAGGCGTCTATAAAGGCGAGGGGTGGTTAATGCAACCCGGGTCCTACGCGTCCACCATTGAACGTCTACACGTCTTGGGCTTCTGCAACGCGACACGCGTCCACGATTGCACGTCTTCGACTTCTGCACCGCGACCCGCGTCTAAGCGTCAACAATTGCACGTCTTCCACTTCTGCACCGCAACACGCGTACTCGAGTCTAACCCTAGAAATTTAGTTACTCATTTTCAACCCTGGAGTAGCATTTTTTGTGTGCTCAGTTTTCTCCTTGAGTACTAATACTAGCTAGTGCAATATACTCAGTTTTACCTTAAGTGGATGGTCAACAGAGAGTCAACAAATGGGATTAACTAGTTAAATGAGTCAACAAATGGGATTATCCAGCTTACTTATTCGTTTTCACGTGTTAAACTTGTCTAAATCTTGGCAAACCTAGGATTTGACCAAGATTCAAATTGGCGGAAAATTAAAAAAAACAGAAAAATGAAAAAACAAATCACATAGTCTTCTTATGTCATATAGTAAGCATTAAAGTTGATAAACAAGGTCTAGACATATTCCAACCATACAAATCATGTATCTACACTCTAACCCCTAAACTATCTCTTATGAAGTCAAGCATTAAGAGAAGTGGTTTTGGGTTTCAAACATGGAAATTTCAAAAAACTCACAAAAACTTCAATTTTAGAGTGACTAAGAAGGATACATGCTTCCCTTTTCATTTTCATGTTTTATACTTGTTTAAATCTTGGTCAAACCTAGGATTTTACCAAGATTCAAATGTGCATCAAAATTACAAAAAACAATGAAAAATGAAAAACCAAAGCACATAGTTTTATTATGTCATATAGTAAGCATTCAAGTTGATAAACAAGGTCTAGACATATTCAAACAAGAAAAATCATGTATCTACCCCTAACCCTAAACACTGTCTTATGTAGTTAAGCATGAAGAGAAGTGGTTTTTGGTTTCACACATGGAAATTTCAAAAACCTCCCAAAAGCTTCATTTTAGAGTGACTAAGAAGGATCCAGGCTTACCTTTTCATTTTCATGTTTTAAACTTGTTTAAATCTTGGTCAAACCTTGGATTTGACCAATATTCAAATGGGCATAAATAAATAAAAAATAAAGCACATAGTCTTCTTATGTTATACAGTAACCATTCAAGTTCATAAACAAGGTCTAGACATATTCAAACCAAACAAATCATGTACCTCCTAACCCTAAACTCTATCTCATATATGAAGTCAAACATGAAGAGAAGTGTGGTTTTGGGTTTCAAACATGTAAATTTCAAAAACATCCCAAAAGCTTCATTTTAATTAGACTGACTGATTAATTAATAAGGATGCAGGATTAATTACCTTTTAATTGTCATGTTTTAAACTTGTTTAAATCTTGGTTAATCCTGGGATTTGACCAAGATTCAAATGGGCATAAAAATTCAAAAAAAAAAATCGAAAGAACGAAAAACCAAAGAACATAGCCTTCTTATGTCATATAGTAAGCATTCAAATTAATAAACAAGGTCTAGGCATATTCAAACCAGAAAAAACATGTATCTACCCCTAACCCTAAACTCTGTCTTATGAAGTCAAGCATGTAGAGAAGTGGTTTTTGGGTTTCAAACATGGAAATTTCAAAAACCTCCCAAAAGCTTCATTTTAGAGCGACTAAGAAGGATCAATGCTTACCTTTTCATTTTCATGTTTTTAACTTATTTGAATCTTGGTCAAATCCTAGGTTTGACCAAGATTTAAACAAGTTTAAAACATGAAAATGAAACGGTAAGTCTGTATCCTTCTTAATCACTCTAAAATGAAGTTTTTGGGATGTTCTTGAAATTTCCATGGTTGAGTTCATAAGACGGAGTTTAGGGTTAGGGGTAGATATATACATGATTTGTCTGGTTTGATTATGTCTAGACCTTGTTTATCAACTTTAATGCTTACTATATGACATAAGAAAAATATTTGCTTTTGTTTTTCATTTTTCTGTTTTTTTTAATTTTGATGCCCATTTGAATCTTGTCAAATCCTAGGTTTGACGAAGATAATTTAAACAACTTCAAAACATGAAATGAAAAGGGAAGCATGTATCCTTCTTAGTCACTGTAAAATGAAGTTTTGGGAGGTTTTTTAAATTTCCATGTTTGAAACCCAAAACCACTTCTCTTCATGCTTGACTTCATAAGACAGAGTTTGGGGGTTAGGGGGTAGATACATGATTTGTATGGTTTGATATGTCTAGACCTTGTTTATCAATTTTAGTGCTTACTATATGACATAAGAAGACTATGTGATTTGGTTTTTCATTTTTCTAATTTTTTTTATTTTTCTGCCCATTTGAATCTTGGTCAAATCCTAGGTTTGACCAAGATTTAGACAAGTTTAACACGTGAAAACGAATAAGTAAGCCTGGATCCTTCTTAGTCACTCCAAAATTTACCAATTGATAGATGTGTTAACTTTGCTTCATGGAAAAAATAATGTCATGTAAAGGAGTTAACTTGGATTTCCTACCCTTGAATCCATAGGAAACTTTGTTCTAATGCACTATAATAATCAATCGAGTTTTTACACCAATAGGTTTGTCACTTACGTGTGGTGCCCACGCGTGAGGTCCCACACTTCAGTGAGCACAAGTCACGTGCAATAGGTATGAAAACTCACAGCCATCTTCTTTGTCAAGAGAAGACGCATCAGGATGCGTATTGGAAGTCTCTGGGTCCTTCAGGATCCTTCGGTTGTCCCTCTCACACAAAAAACAAATCCTATGAACAGAGGTTCGAGTGACGCCAAACATCCAAATCCAGATGCAACCCAAGTTGCTACGGAGTACTATCTCCTTCCCTAATTACGATACATATTTTTTTCAGCCAAGTCAAAATTCAAAAGATTGAGGAACTCTACATAAAAAAATATCAACATCTACAATTTTAGAAGCACATACTACGAAAGTATTATTCAGAGGGGGTACTGAATAATACATTTTTAGCGAGTCAAATAATGTCAGTAGGAACTAGACTTGTAAGGCACATGGCCACAAATCTTTCGTCAGAAGAGTCAAATCTGCAAATCAGTAGTTACAAAAGCGACCCAACTTAGCGATGGATAATAAGACTAGGACAATATAAACGTTGATACTTACTTTGTGATACTAAAATATATGTATCTAGACATATTTCAGTTGTAGATACATCCATTTTAACATCAAGTAATATGGATCGGAGGACTAGTGATGAGGACATCCCATCTCTTGATACAACCGTTGTACCTACAGCCACACAAATACAAGGACCAATCATTCGAGCTCGTGCCAAACAACTTAACTATGAGGTACTTTCGTTTCTTGGAACTATTCCTCACATACATGAGAATATGATGCTGCCTAAATCAAATATGTTTGTTACTCTTAGGAATTATGGACCAAGCATGGATGAGGAGGACAAGCATTGGAGCATGATCACGCATGGAGGAGATGGCAGCAAGCATTTGAGGATTGAAGATGACGCCGCAAGTGGAGATTTTAGAACTTTGAAGCCACCATAAGAAGAGATGAAGACATGGACGAAATATAGAGTTTCCCACTTCATAATTTCGTCCATAGCATGTTATGGTGCTGCGTCACCTTTAGTTTTGGGCCAGGCCCATGTTATTTTCGCAGGAATTAAGTCAGCCACTTTTTAGAGTCCGTATTGAAGGGGCAAAGGCCTTCTAGGGTTTGGTTCGGCCACCATATGTATGGCTGGCCGAAACCCCACCTTTTCCACCTTTAAATACCCCCATAGCCATCACATTTCGACTCGGATTTTGATTAGACTAAAAGTTAGCTATTGCTGCAACTCTCGTGTAGTTCTTTTGAGGCCAACGCCCAGAACAAGACCAACTATTCGGAATCCCACCTTTTTCAATAAAGCTTTCATCTTTCATCCGCAATATTCTGATTGCAATATTAGTTCTTACTTATTCTCGATTTCAAGTAGGAATTAAAACCCTCGCTGGTCAGGCTGATCGCGCATCCGCAAGATCAGTAACTCCCGGAGATTGTCCTAGCGATTGCATTGGCGCACGAGCTTTGCACGTGTAGTCGGATCGTCAAGCACGAACTCCACCAACAAATCGATCTATCCACCTCTCATCGAAAGATCGGCCACCTTTTCCCTATCAAGTGGTATCAGATTTCAGGTTGCTCGGTGAGATTTTACTATTTTCCTAGCTTAGATTGCATCTGCCATCATACCCATAAACCACGAAAAAGCCAAAAAAAATACAGTTAGGGTTTAGATCATATCGTCCCATAAACCCCCTGCCACGCCTTGCATTGTCTTTTCAGTTTTGCATAGTTGAATTTGTGTCTACATCTTCGTGTCGAGTTGCTGGTCTTAGCGTCTAGTTCCTTTAGAGTTTCGAGTTCTGGTCATATTAGTCACCCCGTCGCCGCCCACTCGCACCATACGCAGATCACCGCCATATACACCCACCATATACTTCCGCCACTACCAGATACACCCACCATATACTTCCGCCACTTCCATATACACCCACCATACACACCCACCAGATCGTTTCCGCCACAGACATATACATCTGCCATATACCCTGTTTCCTACCGCGACACGGATTCGTGCTGTTTCTCTGCCGCGACAGAGTCCGTGTAGAATTAGGTTTTATTGTTTTTCCTACTTAGCTGTTACCTTCTAATATCATCCTGCGCTGTAGAAAAATTTCCGTGAGATAAGTTTCGGCCGCCAGTAAAGAATTGGAAGGAGAGCAAAAAAAAAATTATGGCTACATTGGTTTTTCACTTTGGCGATCACTTTTAGCCACTGGCCGTTATAGCGACATTTTTTTGGCACCTGCGCGCTTTCTGGAGCACCTCCGAAATTTCGACAAAAAAATTTCTAAGGCTATACTGTTTTTAGACCTCGGGGATCAGTTTGAGACACTTGCCATCATAGTGATTTTTCGCACCTCGCGTCGCCACATCATCGCCACCTCATCGCTGCTAGCTACTTGTGTGCCGCGCCGTGACCTCGCTAGTGTTCTAGGCTCGCGTCTCTACTACGGTCTAGCCTAGGACCAGCACAGTACCGTTGTTGAGCATACTTTCAATATTGCATTGCTGTTTTGACAATTGCTGTTTTGCTACCATATTAGCCTCCCTACAGCTCTACATATTGTCTCCACGTGCACTGTGTCGACACCTGGTAATCGCTTTGGCAATCTTTGGAGACGCTAATCCTTGTTGGTTGCCGTATCACCTTCCTCCTATTTGGTAAGAACTTGTAAGAGCTTTGTGTTTTGCTTGACGAATTGCGCGTGAACCACCATATTCCGTAGTTTGTAGGCATATACAGTTTTTCTTTTTGTGTACTAACCATGTCAGGACCAGTTGATCCGGCCGCTGTTGACCCGGCCAAGATGACTAGTGAGCAGTTGCATGCTCACTTCACCCACCTTTTGGGCGGACACGCACGCGACGTCGATGCGCGCATTGGTGATGTTGACGCCAAACTCACCGACGCGCTGGACAAGCTGGATGGCCTCGAGACAGCTTTCAACTCCAAGCTCGACGCCAAGTTCCAGGAGTTCTTGACTCGGTTGCCGCCACCTCGCGACAACGTGCGACGACGCGCACGCCGCGTTCCTCTTGCGGATGTGCCTGCGGGTACCGCTCCGGCTGCAGCAGCCGCACCTGACGCGCCTTCTGATGAAGGATACGAAGACTATGACGGGGAAGGGGACGAGCAGGTCGAGGAGAACGTGCTGGATGGTGAGGAAGTCGAACAACCTGCACCTGGTCGTCCAAGACAACTGAACCGCAACGCTCGCCCACCTCCACGTCCGGTACGTAATGATGATGATCATGTTGCTAAGCTGAAACTGAATATTCCGCCATTTGAGGGTAGATATAATCCTGATGCATATCTTACATGGGAATTTGAGGTAGAACAACGCTTTGCATGTTTAAAATACCATGATCACTTGCGTGTTAGTGCTGCTACGTGTGAGTTCAAAGATTTTGTTTCCATTTGGTGGTCTGAATATTGTAGAGCACATCCAGCAAATATTCCTGCTACATGGGTTGGGTTAAAACTTGCTATGCGTACTCGTTTTGTTCCTCCACATTATCAACGTGATTTTATGAAAAAATTGTCTCGCTTAGAACAAGGAAAAAATTCTGTAGAAGACTATTATCAAGAATTGCAACCTGGCATGATTCGCTGTGGTATTGTAGAGGATAATGAGGCTATGCGTGCACGTTTCTTTGGTGGTTTGAATAAAGAGATTCAGCATATTTTAGATTATAAGGAGTACAACACTATTACTCGCTTGTTTCATCTTGCTTGCAAAGCTGAACGTGAAGTGCAGGATCGTCAACCACCATGGAGAAGAGCTAATATTTCGCGAGGTCGTACATCGTCGTGGTCTCCGCGACAATCAGCGCCACCATCTCGTGGTACAGCACCAGCTCCTACTACCTCCAAGTACACCGCGCCTGCATCACGAGCACCACCTACTGCTACGCCACCACCATCTACTAGTCCTCCTAGGAGTTCCTCTTCGATGGCCTCCACGGGGAAGACGCGCGACATACAATGTCGCAAATGCTTGGGATTTGGACACATAGACAGAGAATGCAGAACCAAGCGTGTGATGTTGGTGCGTAAAGATGGCGAATATGATTATGCAAGTGACTTTGATGAAGATACATTGGCTCTTATTGCTGCACGTGATGGTGCCAATTCTGATTCTGAGAGAGAGATGGAGGTAATGGAAGGCGACACTCGCTGATCGGTACAGGAGCTTAGTTGCACAGCGTGTGTTGAGCGTGCAATTGAGCAAAGATGAGCATGATCAACGCCACAATCTGTTCCAAACAAGAGGCGTTGTAAAAGAGCGAGCTATAAGGATCATCATTGATGGAGGGAGCTGCAATAATCTGGCTAGCGTTGACATGGTGGAGAAGATTTCTCTCCCTACAAGACAGCGCACACATCCATACTACATTCAATGGTTTGAGAGCTCTCGGAAGCAAAAGGTAACAAGAACTACACGTGTGCATTTTACTATTGGTACATATTCTGATTTTGTTGATTGTGATGTTGTACCTATGCAAGCTTGTTCTTTGTTACTTGGTAGACCTTGGAAATTTGATAGAGAATCTGTTCATAATGGTAGAACTAATCAGTATTCTCTTATGCATGATGGAAAGAAAATTGGTCTCAAACCTATGACTCCTGAACAAATAGTAAAAGATGATCTTGCTAGAGGTAGTAGAGTAAAAGACGAGGAGAAAAATAAGAGTGAAAATCAGATTGTTGCTGCAGATTTTGTGCCACATAAGTCTAATACTAAATCTGATTTGAACCATGCTACTGAAATTCGTTTGAAAAATCCTTGTTTGCTTGCTAGCAAATCTGATATTGCTGATCTTGATGTTAACACTACTCAATGCTATGCTATTATTTGCAAAGAAGTTCTGTTTTCATTTGAGGATATGCCTCCTTCTTTGCCACCTGCGGTTGCTAACCTTTTGCAGGAATTCATTGATGTGTTCCCACAAGATGTTCCACCTGGATTACCACCTATTCGTGGGATAGAACACCAAATTGACTTGATTCCAGGAGCTTCGCTGCCCAACCGTGCACCATATCGTACCAATCCTGAAGAGACCAAAGAGATTCAGCGACAAATTCAGGTTCTCCAAGATAAAGGTTATATTCGTGAGTCTCTTAGTCCATGTGCTGTCCCTATTATCTTGGTACCTAAGAAGGATGGTTCTTCACGCATGTGTACTGATTGTAGAGCTATTAATAATATTACCATTCGATACCGTCATCATATACTTCGTTTAGATGATATGCTTGATGAATTGAGTGGTTCTATTATGTTCTCTAAAGTTGATTTGCGTAGTGGTTACCACCAGATTCGTATGCAATTAGGAGATGAATGGAAAACAACGTTTAAAACTAAGTTCGGTTTATATGAGTGGTTAGTAATGCCTTTTGGTTTAACTAATGCACCTAGTACTTTCATGAGACTGATGAACAAAGTTTTACGTGCTTTTATTGGACGTTTTGTGGTGGTATACTTTGATGATATTCTGATTTATAGCAAATCTTTGGAGGAACATTTGGATCATTTACGTGTTGTTTTCAATCCTTTACGTGATGCACGTTTGTATGGTAATCTTTCGAAGTGCAGCTTTTGCACCAATCGAGTTGCGTTTCTTGGCTATGTTGTTACTGCGTAGGGAATTGAAGTTGATCCAGCCAAGATTGAGGCAATTGAGAGTTGGCCGCAGCCAAAGACGGTCACACAAGTGAGGAGTTTTCTTGGCCTCGCTGGTTTCTATAGGCGCTTTGTGAAAGATTTTGGATCCATTGCAGCGCCGCTGAATGAGCTTACCAAGAAGGATGTGCCCTTTGTGTGGGGCGATGCACAACAAGACGCCTTCATGATTCTGAAAGATAAGTTAACACATGCTCCATTACTCCAACTTCCTGATTTTAATAAGACTTTTGAGCTTGAATGTGATGCTAGTGGAATTGGTTTGGGAGGTGTGTTATTGCAAGAGGGCAAACCTGTTGCATATTTTAGTGAGAAATTGAGTGGGCCTAGTCTGAACTATTCTACTTATGATAAAGAATTATATGCGCTGGTTCGGACATTAGAAACTTGGCAACATCATTTATGGCCTAAAGAATTTGTTATACATTCTGATCATGAATCTTAGAAGCATATTCGTAGTCAAGCTAAGTTGAATTGTCGCCATGCAAAGTGGGTTGAATTTATTGAGTCTTTTCCTTATGTTATCAAACACAAAAGGGTAAAGATAATGTTATTGCTGATGCTTTGTCGCGCCGATATACTATGCTATCTCAACTTGACTTCAAGATTTTTGGATTAGAAACCATAAAGGAAGAATACTTGCATGATGCTGATTTTAAAGATGTGTTGTTGAATTGTAAAGATGGTAGAACATGGAACAAATTCGTCCTCAATGATGGATTTGTGTTCCGTGCTAACAAGCTATGCATCCCAGATGGTTCCGTTCGTCTTTTGTTGTTGCAGGAGGCGCATGGAGGAGGATTGATGGAACACTTTGGTGTGAAGAAGACGGAGGATGTACTTGCTGCACACTTCTTTTGGCCACGTATGCGTCGAGATGTTGAGAGATTTGTGGCACGCTGCACTACATGTCAAAAAGCTAAGTCTCGACTTAATCCACATGGTTTATATATGCCTCTTCATGTTCCTAGTGTACCTTGGGAGGATATTTCTATGGATTTCATTTTGGGTTTGCCTCGTACACAGAAGGGGAAGGATAGTATCTTTGTTGTTGTGGATAGGTTTTCTAAGATGGCACACTTTATTCCATGCCACAAAACTGATGATGCTACACATGTTGCTGATTTGTTCTTTCGCGAAATTGTGCGTTTACATGGTGTGCCAAATACTATTGTTTACGATCGTGATACTAAGTTTTTTAGCCACTTTTGGAGATGTTTATGGGCTAAGTTGGGGACTAAATTGCTGTTTAGTACTACATGTCATCCCCAAACTGATGGACAAACTGAAGTAGTAAATAGAACTTTGTCTACTATGTTGCGGGTTGTTTTGAAGAAGAACTTAAAATTGTGGGAAGAATGTTTACCTCATGTTGAATTTGCTTACAATCGTTCTCTGCATTCTACCACTAAGATGTGCCCATTTGAGATTGTTTATGGTTTTGTTCCACGTGCACCTATTGATTTATTGCCTTTACCATCTTCGGTGCAAAATAATTTGGATGCTACACAACGTGCTGAATTGATATTACAATTGCATGAGACTACTAAAGACAACATAGAACGCATGAATGCTAAGTATAAAATTGATGGGGATAGAGGAAGAAAGCATGTTGTGTTTGATGTTGGTGATCTTGTTTGGTTGCATTTGCACAAAGATCGCTTTCCTGAATTGCGCAAGTCTAAACTAATGCCACGCGATGCTGGTCCTTTTAAGGTGTTAGAGAAAATAAATGATAATGCATATAAACTTGAGCTTCTCGCGGAATTGGGTCCGGTTAGTCCTACATTTAACATTGCAGATTTGAAGCCTTACTTTGGTGAAGAAGAGGAGCTTTCATCGAGGACGACTTCAATTCAAGAAGGGGGGCATGATGAGGACATCCCATCTCTTGATACAACCGCTGTACCTACAGCCACACAAATACAAGGACCAATCACTCGAGCTCGTGCCAAACAACTTAACTGTCGGATACTTTCGTTTCTTGGAACTATTCCTCACATACATGAGAATATGATGCTGCCTAAATCAGATATGTTTGTTACTCTTAGGAATGATGGACCAAGCATGGATGAGGAGGACAAGCATTGGAGCATGATCACGCATGGAGGAGATGGCAGCAAGCATTTGAGGATTGAAGATGACGCCGCAAGTGGAGATTTCAGAACTTTGAAGCCACCATAAGAAGAGATGAATACATGGACGAAATATAGAGTTTCCCACTTCATAATTTCGTCCATAGCATGTTATGTTGCTGCGTCACCTTTAGTTTTGGGCCAGGCCCATGTTATTTTCGCAGGAATTAAGTCAGCCACTTTTTAGAGTCCATATTGAAGGGGGAAAGGCCTCCTAGGGTTTGGTTCGGCCACCATACGTATGGCTGGCCGAAACCCCACCTTTTCCTCCTTTAAATACCCCCATAGCCATCACGTTTAGACTCGGATTATGATTAGACTAAAAGATAGCCATTGCTGCAACTCTCGTGTACTTCTTTTGAGGCCAACGCCCAGAACAAGACCGACTATTCGGAATCCCACCTTTTTCAATAAAGCTTTCATCTTTCATCCGCAATATTCGGATTGAAATATTAGTTCTTACTTGTTCTCGATTTTAGGTAGGAATTAAGACCCTCGCTGGTCAGGCTGATCGCGCATTCGCAAGATCAATAACTCCCGGAGATTGTCCTAGTGATTGCATTGGCGCACGAGCTTTGCACGTGTAGTCGGATCGTCAAGCACGAACTCCACCAACAAATCGATCTATCCACCTCTCATCGAAAGATCGGCCACCTTTTCCCTATCAACTAGCTAAAGAACAATGAGAGGCAGTGCTTCTCTCCCCCAGCCTACCTGGCGGAGCGGCCCTCCATCATGTCAGGTGGTGATTCCGCTTCTCTCACTGGAATTCCTACGCAAAGGTGGCTGGACTCGGAGCACATCGACTTCCTTCTGCGGTGCCTGGATTGGATCGACCATCCCGCGCGTGTCCTCCACCATATTGTTTTTCTTCAAGATGTTGTCATCCATCATCTTATTCGCCACATACATGGAATTTTCTCTGTCATGTTGGGTGTTGAGGCTCCCGTTGAGAGCTTGAACGCACATGTTTGATAGCTCGACGTTTTCTTCGCGAAGAAAGCCGCACTCGATCTTAAGAATCAAATTCTGGCCCTTGAGCTTCTTGATGACAGAGTTCATTTCCTCACTTGATGGAACGCTCACATCATGCAGCTTGCCCCGGCCGGTGACCTCCTCCTTCAAAGTATCGAGATCATCGTGAAAGTTGGAGGCGAGTTCCACGAGAGTTTTAAGCTCATCTCTGAAACACGCCGACGCTTCTTGCATGGCAATATCATCAGTACCAAAACAAAGTGACGAGAGGAAGACGAAAATGTCCAATCAGTGGTAACCTCTAAGCGCACGAGATAGGGGTTGAAGTCGTCATGAGAAGATGGGAGGGTGCGTCGTGGGGCACTGAGATATGTATAAAAAGGATTAATATGGAATAAAGAGTTGGGACCTCCGGGCCAGGAAGAATCAAGAAACATGGCGATGGAAGTTTCAAAAAAAAAGAAACATGGCGATGGAAACCAACCAGGAATCTTCGAGCGCATGACGGACGCCGTTCCGAGACGAGCGTGAAGCAGGGCCTTCGTTTTCTGGCGGGCCCTTTCTCGCGGCCAGCATCTGGATAGACCGCCGGCGCGAACTCTCCGCGTCCTTGGTCAACACTAGAAGGTGCTTCTTCTACCCGCAAAAAAAAAGAAGGTGCTTCTTCAAGAGAGATGGTGGCCTTGACTTCAGAGGCATCGCTGGAAGTGGAAGGAGACTGGAAGTGAATCAAGAAGGGGATGGAAGAAGTACTCCCCCTATTAAAACCAGACAGCCGGCTCCTGCCCTCGCTTCGAGCAACCTGGTCCGCCCATCCTAAATCAACGGCCGAGAGGGGGCTCCCTTGCGAACCGAGATCCAGTGACTTTACCCAACAGAAGTTACCATGAACTTTACCTATACGAGCCATCAGATTAAGATCCAACGCACATGGTTGATCTAAAATTTGAAATTAAAATTGATGTTGCTCAGAAAAAAAGGAAAACTTTACATTAAGACGTATATATTCCCTTGAGTATTCTCGGAAAGTTCCAGTCCATTTAAAAATTTAGTTTAGTTTAAGTTCGAAATTTGGATCAACCGCGAGCGTTGGATCTTGATCGAATGGCTCACGTGTGTAAAGTCGCATGGTGACTTCTCTTACTGAAGTCACTGGATCTCAGTCCCTCCCTTGCATGCGAAGGGTCAGGACTCGGGAGCAGAAGCAAATGAATCGAGAGCGGTCCGGACTCCGGAGTAGTACGTATGCTTCAACACAGAGACGTTCTATCATGTCCGTCCACCGTAAATCAATGGGACATAGCGGCTACCTTCTCTTTGAAGGCTCTGGCGCGCAACCCGAGGAATGGACATCTGTCGACTAGTATAGAATTTTATAGCACGCCATTAATCGAGCTAGCAGTACTGTACTACTGACTACTAATACTCTGATGGACGTCCAAAGCTCTGAATAGTCAGGGGAAATAATGAATGCGCGCCAGGGTAGTACAATAGTAGTGAAGCAATGGGGAGAGCAAGTACGGAGTACCGAGTACAGTACTACAAAAGTGTTGTTCGTTGTTTTCGCAGTTCATTTTAGCGTAACGTCCAGGTTACAAAAATGTGGGTTTTCTGGAGCAAGTACTGCTGTGCATTGATATAGTGTGCACGTGATGTCTGGTGCCCAGTGATGACGCGTGAAGCACACGTCCGTTGGGAACCCCAAGAGGAAGGTGTGATGCGTACAGCAGCAAGTTTTCCCTCAGTTCGAAACCAAGGTTATCGAACCAGTAGGAGATTAAGTCCACGTGAAGGTTGTTGGTGAAGGAGTGTAGTGCGGCGCAACACCAGGGATTCCGGTGCCAACGTGGAACCTGCACAACACAATTAAAATACTTTGCCCCAACTTAACAGTGAGGTTGTCAATGTCACGGGCTTGCTGTAAATAAAGGATTAAACGTATGGTGTGGAGAATGATGTTTGCTTGCAAAGAACAACAGAGAACAATGATTGCAGTAGATTGTATTTCAGATGTAAAAGAATGGACCGAGGTCAACAGTTCACTAGTGGTGTCTCTCCAATAAGATAAATAGCATGTTGGGTGAAAAAATTACAGTTGGGCAATTGACAAATAGAGAGGGCATAACAATGCACATACATATCATGATAACTACTATGCGATTTACTTAGGGCATTACGACAAAGAACATAGACCGCTATCCAGCATGCATCTATGCCTAAAAAGTCCACCTTCGGGTTAGCATCCGCACCCCTTCCAGTATTAAGTTGCAAACAACAGACAATTGCATTAAGTATCGTGCGTAATGTAAACAATACAAATATCCTTAGACAAAGCATTGATGTTTTATCCCTAGTGGCAACAACACATCCACAACCTTAGAACTTTACATCCACTGTCCCATATTCAATGGAGGCATGAACCCACTATCTAGCATAAATACTCCCTCTTGGAGTTACAAGTATCAACTTGGCCGAGCCTCTACTAGCAACGGAGAGCATGCAAGATCATAAACAACACATATATGATAGATCGATAATCAACTTGACATAGTATTCCATATTCATCGGATCCCAACAAACACAACATGTAGCATTACAAATAGATGATCTTGATCATGATAGGTGATACGTCTCCGACGTATCGATAATTTCTTATGTTCCATGCCACATTATTGATGATATCTACATGTTTTATGCATACTTTATGTCATATTTATGCGTTTTCCGGAACTAACCTATTGAGGAGATGCCGAAGGGCCAGCTTGTCGTTTTCTGCTGTTTTTGGTTTCGAAATCCTAGTAAGGAAATATTCTCGGAATTGGACGAACTCAACGCCCGAGGTCCTATTTTTCCACGAAGCTTCCGGAAGTCCGAAGGGAAAACGAAGTGGGGCCACGAGGTGGGGACACGGTAGGGCGGCGCGGCCCAAGCCCCGGCCGCGCCGGCCTAGTGTGTGGTCCCACCGGGACCCCTCCGAGGCTGCCCTTTCGCCTACTTAAGGTCTCCGTCGCGAAAACCCTACCACGTTCGACGAAACCGGAGAAAACCTTCCGGAGCCGCCGCCATCGCGAAGCCAAGATCTGGGGGACAGGAGTCTCTGTTCCGGCACGCCGCCGGGACAGGGAAGTGCCCCCGGAAGGCTCCCCCATCGACACCACCGCCATCTTGATCAACGCTGTTGTCTCCCATGAGGAGGGAGTAGTTCTCCATCGAGGCTCGGGGCTGTACCGGTAGCTATGTGGTTAATCTCTCTCCTATGTGCTTCAATACAATAATCTCATGAGCTGCCTTACATGATTGAGATTCATATGATGATGCTTGTAATCTAGATGTCATTATGCTAGTCAAGTGGGTTTTACTTATGTGATCTCCGGAGACTCCTTGTCCCACGTGTGTAAAGGTGACAAGTGTGTGCACCGTGTGGGTCTCTTAGGCTATATTTCACGGAATACTTATTCACTGTTATGAATGGCATAGTGAAGTGCTTATTTATATCTCTTTATGATTGCAATGTGTTTTGTATCACAATTTATCTCGTGTGCTACTCTAGTGATGTTATTAAAGTAGTTTATTCCTCCCGCACGGTGTAATGGTGACAGTGTGTGCATCGTGTAGTACTTGGCGTAGGCTATGATTGTGATCTCTTGTAGATTATGAAGTTAACTATTGCTATGATGGTATTGATGTGATCTATGCCTCCTTTCGTAGCGTGAAGGTGACAATGTGCATGCTATGTTAGTACTTGGTTTGGTTATGTTGATATGTCATGCACTCTAAGGTTATTTAAACATGAACATCGAATATTGTGGAGCTTGTTAACTCCGGCATTGAGGGTTCGTGTAATCCTACACAGTTAGTGGTGTTCATCATCCAACAAGAGAGTGTAGAGTCTAGCATTTATCTATTTATTTTGTTATGTGATCAATGTTGAGAGTGTCCACTAGTGAAAGTATGATCCCTAGGCCTTGTTCCTAAATACTGCTATCGATGCTTGTTTACTGTTTTACTGCATCTCTACTGTCCGCAATATTACCACCATCAACCACACGCCAGTCCTGGGCAAAGCACTTTTCTGGTGCCGTTACTAGTGCTTATATTTATTCATACCACATGTATTTCACTATCTCTTCGCCGAACTAGTGCACCTATTAGGTGTGTTGGGGACACAAGAGACATCTTGCTTTGTGGTTGCAGGGTTGCATGAGAGGGATATCTTTGACCTCTTCCTCCCTGAGTTCGATAAACCTTGGGTGATCCACTTAAGGGAAACTTGCTGCTGTTCTACAAACCTCTGCTCTTGGAGGCCCAACACTGTCTACAAAAATAGAAGCACCCGTAGACATCAAGCACTTTTCTGGCGCCGTTGCCGGGGAACTGAAGAAAAGCTACACCACAAAGATTTCTAACTCCCACGTCAACTACACGCCAGCAGCATTTTTTCTGGCACCGTTGCCGGGGAGATCAAGACACGCTGCAAGGGGAGTCTCCACAATCCAATCTCTTTACATTGTTTTTGCCTTGCTTTATTTTATTTACTTTCTTGTTTGCTGCATTATATCAAAACACAAAAAAATTAGTTGCTAGCTTTACTTTATTTACTGTCTTGCACTCTATATCAAAAACACAAAAAAAAATTAGTTACTTGCATTTACTTTATTTTCCTTTAGACTATTTCATCATGTTTCCTCCTAAGTTTACTCTGAAAGATATACCGGTAGGACGTGGGTCTATAATTGGGAAAGATAATATAGAAGATTTTTTCACTCATGTTAGTACCACTGAAGATTTTGAAGATAGACACTTGGTAGAACTTGCTCCTACTTATGAAATTGTTGTTGCTTCTTTAGTTCACATGTTGGAAACTAAATTTGTTAATCTTAATCCTGTAATTCAACATATGTTTCTTACACTTAGTGATATGGAAGAAGGAGAAAAGAAAGATTTTGTATTAGAAACCCTTCTTAAAGAATTTGGGGGAGTAGCAAGAGAAGCTAGAAAAGTCTTCACTAAATATAATATACTAGGCTCTTATACCAATTTTGCCAGTACCCTTGAAAAAATGGTAAAAGATAGACAAAAGTATACTAATCAAGTTAATTATGAGGGGGATATTAAAACCTCAATACCGTGCAAACTCTTAGGAATGTGCGAGGCACTAGAAAATAATTATGCTTGGCTTCTTCCCGAAAATTTGTTTGATGAGAATAGCAAGCCTAAGACTAATGAAAAGGGAGCCTCTGAAACTTACATAGATAAGATACAATGCATAGTTGAGAAAACTCCAAACCCCGCTGTCGATGCATCATCTCTTGATAACACTTGATACACACTTTCTGCGCCTAGCTGAAAGGCGTTAAAGAAAAGCGCTTATGGGAGACAACCCATGTTTTTATTACAGTATTTTTATTTTATATTTGAGTCTTGGAAGTTGTTTACTACTGTAGCAACCTCTCCTTATCTTAGTTTTGTGCATTGTTGTGCCAAGT
Organism: Lolium rigidum; assembly: GCF_022539505.1. Lineage (NCBI taxonomy): Eukaryota > Viridiplantae > Streptophyta > Magnoliopsida > Poales > Poaceae > Lolium > Lolium rigidum. The sequence goes on from NC_061514.1 coordinate 212,389,349, forward strand.
AAAGTCGTTGATAGTAAGGTTCATACTAGATTTGGATTACTGCGCAGAAACAGATTTCTTTGCTGTCACGAATTTCGACCTGCCTCTCTCGTAGGTAGCTCAGAAAATTATGCCAATTTACGTGCGTGATCCCCGGATATGTACGCAACTTTCATTCAATTTGAGCATTTTCATTTGAGCAAGTCTGGTGCCTCAATAAAATCCATCTTTACGGACTGTTCTGTTTTGACAGATTCTGCCTTTTATTTCGCATTGCCTCTTTTGCTATGATGGATGAATTTCTTTGCTTCATTAATGTCCAGTAGCTTTGTGCAATGTCCAGAAGTGTTAAGAATGATTGTGTCACCTCTGAACATGTGAATTTTTATTATGCACTAACCCTCTAATGAGTTGTTTCGAGTTTGGTGTGGAGGAAGTTTTCAAGGATCAAGAGAGGGAGATGATACAATATGATCAAGGAGAGTGAAAGCTCTAAGCTTGGGGATGCCCCGGTGGTTCACCCCTGCATATTTTAAGAAGACTCAAGCCTCTAAGCTTGGGGATGCCCAAGGCATCCCCTTCTTCATCGACAACATTATCGAGTTCCTCCCCGAAACTATATTTTTATTCCATCACATCTTATGTGCTTTGCTTGGAGCATCGGTTTGTTTTTGTTTTTGTTTTGTTTGAATAAAATGGATCCTAGCATTCATTGTGTGGGAGAGAGACACGCTCCGCTGTTGCATATGGACAAATATGTCCTTAGGCTTTACTCATAGTATTCATGGCGAAGGTTGAATCTTCTTCGTTAAATTGTTATATGGTTGGAATCGGGAAATGCTACATGTAGTAATTCTAAAATGTCTTGAATAATTTGATACTTGGCAATTGTTGTGCTCATGTTTAAGCTCTTGCATCATATACTTTGCACCCATTAATGAAGAAACACCTAGAGCTTGCTAAATTTGGTTTGCATATTTGGTCTCTCTAAAGTCTAGATAATTTCTAGTATTGAGTTTGAACAACAAGGAAGACGGTGTAGAGTCTTATAATTTTTACGATATGTCTTTTATGTGAGTTTTGCTGCACTGGTGCATTCTTGTGTTTGTTTCAAATAACCTTGCTAGCCTAAACCTTGTATCGAGAGGGAATACTTCTCATGCATCCAAAATCCTTGAGCCAACCACTATGCCATTTGTGTCCACCATACCTACCTACTACATGGTATTTCTCCGCCATTCCAAAGTAAATTGCTTGAGTGCTACCTTTAAAATTTCCATTCTTTACCTTTGCAATATATAGCTCATGGGACAAACAGCTTAAAAACTATTGTGGTATTGAATATGTACTTATGCACTTTATCTCTTATTAAGTTGCTTGTTGTGCGATAACCATGTTCCTGGGGACGCCATCAACTACCCTTTGTTGAATGTCATGTGAGTTGCTATGCATGTCCGTCTTGTCTGAAGTAAGGGATATTTACCACTCATTTAATGGTTAGAGCATGCATATTTTTAGAGAAGAACATTGGGCCGCTAACTAAAGCCATGAATCATGGTGGAAGTTTCAGTTTTGGACATACATCCTCAATCTCATATGAGAACATTAATTGTTGCTACATGCTTATGCATTAAAGAGGAGTCCATTATTTGTTGTCTATGTTGTCCCGGTATGGATGTCTAAGTTGAGAATAATCAAAAGCGAGAAATCCAAATGCGAGCTTTCTCCTTAGACCTTTGTACGAGCGGCATAGAGATACCCCTTTGTGACACTTGGTTAAAACATGTGTATTGCGATAATCCCGGTAATCCAAGCTAATTAGGACAAGGTGCGGGCACTATTAGTATACTATGCATGAGGCTTGCAACTTGTAAGATATAATTTACATGATACATATGCTTTATTACTACCGTTGACAAAATTGTTTCTTGTTTTCAAAACCAAAGCTCTAGCACAAATATAGCAATCAATGCTTCCCTCTGCGAAGGGCCTTTCTTTTACTTTTATGTTGAGTCACTTCACCTATCTCTCTCCACCTCAAGAAGCAAACACTTGTGTGAACTGTGCATTGATTCCTACATACTTGCATATTGCACTTGTTATATTACTTTACATTGACAATATCCATGAGATATACATGTTATAAGTTGAAAGCAACCGCTCAAACTTAATCTTCCTTTGTGTTGCTTCAATACCTTTACTTTGATTTATTGCTTTATGAGTTAACTCTTATGCAAGACTTATTGATGCTTGTCTTGAAAGTACTATCCATGAAAAGTCTTTGCTTTATGATTCATTTGTTTACTCATGTCATTACCATTGTTTTGATCGCTGCATTCATTACATATGCTTACAATAATATGATCAAGGTTATGATGGCATGTCACTCCAGAAATTATCTTTGTTATCGTTTACCTGCTCGGGACGAGCAGGAACTAAGCTTAGGGATGCTGATACGTCTCCGACGTATCGATAATTTCTTATGTTCCATGCCACATTATTGATGATATCTACATGTTTTATGCATACTTTATGTCATATTTATGCGTTTTCCGGAACTAACCTATTGACGAGATGCCGAAGGGCCGATTCTTGTTTCTCGCTGTTTTTGGTTTCGAAATCCTAGGAAGGAAATATTCTCGGAATTGGACGAAATCAACGCCCGTGGTCCTATTTTTCCACGAAGCTTCCGGAAGTCCGAAGGGAAAACGAAGTGGGGCCACGAGGTGGGGACACGGTGAGGGCGGCGCGGCCCAAGCCCCGGCCGCGCCGGCCTAGTGTGTGGTCCCACCGAGACCCCTCCGAGGTTGCCCTTCCGCCTACTTAAGGTCTCCGTCGCGAAAACCCTACCACGTTCGACGAAACCATAGAAAACCTTCCGGAGCCGCCGCCATCGCGAAGCCAAGATCCGGGGGACAGGAGTCTCCGTTCCGGCACGCCGCCGGGACGGGGAAGTGCCCCCGAAAGGCTCCCCATCGACACCACCGCCATCTTCATCAACGCCGCTGTCTCCCATGAGGAGGGAGTAGTTCTCCATCGAGGCTCGGTGTCTGTACCGGTAGCTATGTGGTTAATCTCTCTCCTATGTGCTTCAATACAATAATCTCATGAGCTGCCTTACATGATTGAGATTCATATGATGATGCTTGTAATCTAGATGTCATTATGCTAGTCAAGTGGGTTTTACTTATGTGATCTCCGGAGACTCCTTGTCCCACGTGTGTAAAGGTGACGAGTGTGTGCACCGTGTGGGTCTCTTAGGCTATATTTCACAGAATACTTATTCACCGTTATGAATGGCATAGTGAAGTGCTTATTTATATCTCTTTATGATTGCAATGTGTTTTGTATCACAATTTATCTGTGTGCTACTCTAGTGATGTTATTAAAGTAGTTTATTCCTCCCGCACGGTGTAATGGTGACAAGTGTGTGCATCGTGTAGTACTTGGCGTAGGCTATGATTGTGATCTCTTGTAGATTATGAAGTTAACTATTGCTATGATGGTATTGATGTGATCTATGCCTCCTTTCGTAGCGTGAAGGTGACGAGTGTGCATGCTATGTTAGTACTTGGTTTGGTTATGTTGATCTGTCATGCACTCTAAGGTTATTTAAACATGAACATCGAATATTGTGGAGCTTGTTAACTCCGGCATTGAGGGTTCGTGTAATCCTACACGATTAGTGGTGTTCATCATCCAACAAGAGAGTGTAGAGTCTAGCATTTATCTATTTATTCTGTTATGTGATCAATGTTGAGAGTGTCCACTAGTGAAAGTATGATCCCTAGGCCTTGTTCCTAAATACTGCTATCGCTGCTTGTTTATTGTTTTACTGCATCTCTACTGTCCGCAATATTACCACCATCAACCACACGCCAGTCCTGGGCAAAGCACTTTTCTGGTGCCGTTACTACTGCTTATATTTATTCATACCACCTGTATTTCACTATCTCTTCGCCGAACTAGTGCACCTATTAGGTGTGTTGGGGACAAAAGAGACATCTTGCTTTGTGGTTGCAGGGTTGCATGAGAGGGATATCTTTGACCTCTTCGTCCCTGAGTTCGATAAACCTTGGGTGATCCACTTAAGGGAAACTTGCTGCTGTTCTACAAACCTCTGCTCTTGGAGGCCCAACACTGTCTACAAGAATAGAAGCACCCGTAGACATCAATAGGCAGCTCACAAGATCTAAACATGATAGCACAAGAGGAGAAGACAACCATCTAGCTACTGCTATGGACCCATAGTCCAAGGATGAACTACTCACGCATCAGTCCGGAGGCGGGCATGGTGATGTAGAGCCGTCCGGTGATGATTCCCCTCTCCGGCAGGGTGACGGAGGCGATCTTCAGAACCCTCCGAGATGGGTTTGACGGCGGTGGCGTCTCAGTAACTTTTCTCGTATCGTGGCTCTCGGTACTAGGGTTTTCCTGACGGAAGGATTATATAGGGGAAGGGGCAGATTCGGGGGACGCCCGAGGGGCCCACCCCATATGGCGGCGCGGCCAGGGGTGGGGCCGCACCCCCTATGGTGTGGCCGCCTCGTGTCCCCTCTTCGTCTCCTCTTCGTTGTTCTGGAAGACTCCGTGGAAAATAATACCGTGGGATTTTGTTTCGTCCAATTCCGAAAATATTTCCTGTCTAGGATTTCTGAAACCAAAAACAGCAGAAAATAGGAATTGGCGCTTCGGCATCTTCTTAATAGGTTAGTACCGGAAAATGCATAAAAATGATACAAAGTGTATATAAAACATGTGAGTATTGTCATAAAACTAGCACGGAACATAAGAAATTATAGATACGTTTGAGACGTATCACCCAGCTGCATATAAAATAACCATGGTACATATTTGATGGATTAAATTTAACTACTCCTACCTTGTCAGTTCTAAAATGATTGATATGGATTATCAAGATTTGCATATGTCATATAGTAAGCATTCAAGTTGATAAACACGGTCTAGACATATTCAAAACAGAAAAATCATGTATCTACCCCTAACCCTAATCTATGTCTTATGAAGCCAAGCATGAAGAGAAGTGATTTTGGGTTTCAAACATGCAAATTTCAAAAACCTCCCAAAAGCTTCATTTTAGAGTGACTAAGAAGGATCCATGCTTATCTTTTCATTGCCATGTTTTAAACTTGTTTTAACCTTGGTCAAACCTAGGATTTAACCAAGATTCAAATGGGCATACAAAATTAAAAAATTCAAAAAAAATGAAAAACCAAAGCACATAGTCTTCTTATATATGTCATATAGTAAACATTCTAGTTGATAAACAAGGTCTAGACATATTCAAACCAGAAAAAGCATGTATCTACCCCTAACCCTAAACTCTGTCTTATGAAGCCAACCATGAAGAGAAGTGGTTTTGGGTTAATTTCAAACATGGAAATTTCAAAAACCTCCCAAAAGATTAATTTTAGAGTGACTAAGAAGGATCCATGCTTACCTTTTCATTTTCATGTTTTAAACTTGTTTAAACCTTGGTCAAACCTAGGATTTGACCAAATTCAAATGGGCGTAAAAATTTAGAAACAAATCAAAAAAAAATTGAAAAACCAAAGCACATATATAGCCTTCTGATGTGATATAGTAAGCATTCAAGTTGATAAATAAGGTCTAGACATATTCAAACCAGAAATATCATGTATCATATCTACCCCTAACCCTAAACTCTGTCTTATGAAGTCAAACATATGAAGAGAACTGGGGTTTTGGGTTTCAAACATAAAAATTTCAAGTACCTTCATTTTAGAGTGACTAAGAAAGGATTCATGCTTACCTTTTCATTTTCATGTTTTAAACTTGTTTAAACCTTGGTCAAACCTAGGATTTGACCAAGATTTAAATGGGCATAAAAAATTCGAAAAAAATAAAAAAATGAAAACCCAAAACACATATATAGCCTTCTTATGTCATATAGTAAGCATTCAAGTTGATAAACAAGGTCTAGACATATTCAAACAAGACAAATCATGTATCTACACCTAACCACAAACTCTGTCTTAAGTGGTTTTGGGTTTCAAACATGGAAATTTCACAAACCTCCCAAAAGCTTCATTTTACAGTGACTAATTAAGGAGGATCCAGGCTTACCTTTTCATTTTCATGTTTTAAACTTGTTTAAATCTTGGTCAAACCTAGGATTTGACCAATATTCAAATGGGCATAAAAAATTAGAAAAAAAAATGAAAAACCAAAGAACATAGCCTTCTTATGTAATAGAGTAAGCATTAGTTGATAATTAAACAAGGTCTAGACATACTCAAACCAAAAAAAATGTATCTACCCCTAACCCTAAACTTTGTCTTATATACTAAGCATTCAAGTTGACAAACAAGGTCTAGACATATTCAAACTAGAAAAATCATCTATTTACCCTTAACCATAAACTCTATCTTATGAAGTCCAAAATGAAGAGAAGTGGTTTTGGGTTTCAAACATAAAATTTCAAGTACCTCCCAAAAGCTTCATTTTAGAGTGAATAATTAAGAATGATTCATGCTTACATTTCCATTTTCATGTTTTAAACTTGTTTCAATCTTGGTCAACCCTAGGATTTGACAAAGATTCAAATGGGTTTAACAATTAAAAAATCAGAAAAATGAAAAACCAAAGCACATAGTATTCTTATGTCATGTAGTAAGCATTCAAGTTGATAAACAAGGTGTAGACATATTCAAACTAGAAAAATCATGTATATATCTACCTCTAACCCTGAACTCTATCTTATGAAGTCACGAATGAAGAGAAGTGGTTTTGGGTTTCAAACATGGAAAATTCAAGAACCTCCCAAATGCTTCATTTTAGAGTGACTAAGAGAAGGATCCAGACTTACCAATGCACATAGTCCTCTTATGTCATATAGTAAGCATTCAAGTTGATAAACAAGGTCTAGACATATTCAAACCAGACAAATCATTTTTTTACCCCCTATCGACCCTAAACTTCGTCTTATGAAGTCCACCATGAAGAGAAGTGGTTTTGGGTTTCAAACATGGAAATTTCAAAAACCTCCCAAAAACTTCATTTTAGAGCGACTAAGAAGGATCGATGCTTAACTTTTCATTTTCATGTTTTAAACTTATCTAAATCTTGGTCAAACGTAGGATTTGACCAAGATTCAAATGGGCATAAAAATTCAGACAAAAAATCTAAAGAATGAAAACCAAAGCACATAGCCTTCTTAATTATGTCATATAGTAAAACATTCAAGTTGATAAACAAGGTCTAGACATATTCAAACAAGAAAAATCATGTATCTACCCTTAACCATAAACTCTGTCTTATGAAGTCAAACATGAAGAGAAGTGGATTAGGGTTTCAAACATAAAAATTTCAAGTACCTCCCAAAAGCTTCATTTTAGAGTGACTATAATTAAGAATGATTCATGCTTACCTTTCCATTTTCATGTTTTAAACTTGTTTCAATCTTGGTCAAACCTAGGATTTGACCAAGATTCAAATGGGTTTAACAATTAAAAAAATTAGAAAAATGAAAAACCAAAGCATATAGTATTCTTATGTCATATAGTAAGCATTCAAGTTGATAAACAAGGTATACATATTCAAACCAGAAAAAGCATGTATCTACCCATGCATAACCCTATACTTTGTCTTATGAAATCAAGCATGAAGAGAAGTGGATTTGGGTTTCAAACATGGAAATTTCACAAACCTCCCAAAAGCTTCATCATCTTATAGTGACTAAGGATTATCAAGGCTTACCTTTTCATTTTCATGTTTTAAACTTGTTTAAATCTTGGTCAATCCTAGGATTTGACCAAGATTCAAATGGGCATCAAAATTTAAAAACAGAAAAACAAGAAAAATATGTGCTTTGGTTTTAAATTTTTCTTTTTTTAAATTTTGATGCACATTTGAATCTTGGTCAAATCCTAGGTTTGACCAAGATTTAAACAAGTTTAAAACATGAAAATTAAAAGGGAAGTATGTATCCTTCTTAGTCACTCTAAAATGATGTTTTTGGGAGGGTTTTGAAATTTCCATGTTTGAAACCCAAAACCACTTCTCTTCATGCTTGATTTCATAAGACAGAGCTTAGGGGTTAGGGGGTAGATACATGATTTGTCTTGTTTGAATATGTCTAGACCTTGTTTATCAACTTTAATGCTTACTATATGACATAAGAAGACTATGTGCTTTGGTTTTTCATTTTTCTATTTTTTATTTTATGCCCATTTGAATCTTGTTCAAATCCTAGGTTTGATCGGGATTTAAACAAGTTTAAAACATGAAAATGAAAAGGTAAGCCTCGATCCTTCTCTGTCACTCTAAAATGAAGCTTTCGGGATGTTCTTGAAATTTCCATGTTTGAAACCCAAAACGACTTCTCTTCATGCTAGACTTCATAAGATCGACCGAGTTTAGGGTTATGGGGTAGATACATGATTTGTGTGGTTTGAATATGTCCAAACCTTGTTTATCAACTTGAATGCTTACTATATGACATAAGAAGACTATTTGCTTTTGTTTTTCATTTTTCTGATTTTTTTTTAATTTTATGCCCATTGGAATCTTGGGCTTTCTATTTTCGTGCCCTAGGTCCTTAGTTGTACTCAGCTATCCCCAGCTCCTTAGTTTTTCATCAGTTTTCCCCAAGCCCTTGTCTGATACCCGCAGAAGGAGCTCGGACGGAAGGAATCCGTTAAGTTGACCGTTCCGTGCTGACGAGTGGGGTCGTGTCGTTTGTGTGGCCGCGTCGTGTGGGGCCGCGTCGTGTAGGCCTGGTAGGAAGGGACCCCGTGGGACAGGACGAGACCGTATTTGTGTGGCCGTAGCGTGTGGAGCCGTGTGGGTCCGGGAGGGGGGCACGAGTGGTTTCTGTCTCTTTCGCCCAGATTAGCAGTTTTCAATGTACCTTTTTCCTCTCTCTCGCTCGATCTCATTCATATTTGATAGCCCAAATTGGTAGCAAATCTAGAGCAGCTTCTCCTTCTGTTTTTTAACGCCATTCATTTCTTTATGTCTTCGTTTTTACCCAATCAGGTAGGAAATCTAGGGCACAAATCCAGAAAAAATATAGGATAAGCTGCATACAGCAGCCAACATAGCATAGATATATTCACGACAGATCCAACAGTAGTACCGATAGATACAACATAAGCTACATTTTACATGAATTTAAGCTGCTCTACAGATAGAGCAGTCACATACAGAGAGTGCGGTACGCACGTTCAACGCCTCCAGGTAGAGCCTGTGACTCGCTTGGAGGTTCGCGCAGGTGAATCCCAAGTGATTTGTGTTTGGCCACCAACGCATGCACGTTCACGGTCGTTCCAACTCTAGCGCCGCATCTGCTAATGCATTCAGCATGGTTCACCAGTGAGATGAAGTCGGTGGCGCGGAGCTTCCTGTTGCAGAATGGGCACTTGTAAATGCCTCGAGCAAAGGGGTCATCATAATGGCCGGACTGCAGCCTCCTGAGGACGTGCGAGTCTTGGTGTGGAAGGACTCGTCGTCTCTGTCGATGTCGCTGCTCTGCACCTGTCACGTAGCACCAAAGATCGTGCAAAAACACGGAGTCAATTGCAACGATGATGGAATAGAGAGTGAACAACAATAATGCATGATAATATGGGCTCGAAAAAAAGAGGTAGCCTCAGTTACATTGGACAAACTTATATCCAGGATTTGAGTCAGTAAACAAAAGATCATGCAGAACAAATTTGTGCACACCAATTGTTTACTGACCAAACCCTGAATCAATTTGTGCCTAAATATTCATCATCATCGGCACAAATCTTAAACAAAAGAAAATCACAAACACTAATAACGCAAGATCTAACACAAAAGGCTTGAACTAGGAACAGACGAACCCTAATAACGCAAGATCTAACACAAATGGATTGAACTAGGAACAGATGAACCCTAATAACGCTGGATCTAACACAAAAGGATTGAAATGGGATAAGAACAAGGGAACAAAGGGTTACCTCCGGCTCGTCGTCGACGATGCTGGTGTCGTAGGGGTTCTCCGGCGCGACGTACGACACTGGTTCGTATGTGTCCCAAGCGACAGGGACCTGGACGGTGGCGGCACTAATAGTTACTAGGGAACCAGCAAAAATAGGGTTCAAAAAGGAATGGGGAACAAAAAAGGGAGCAAACCATAGTTACCTCGTTCCATGGGTCGTCCATGCAGGTGTCGTAGGGGTTCGGAGGCGAGATATATAGATGCTCCTCATAGGGATCCCATTCCGGCGGGATCTGACCGCCACCAGCGGCGGCGACGGCCGTTGAGGGGACGGCTTGAAGAGGGATGCGTCGCGCTTGGAGCTGACGGTGTCATGGACGATGGGATTCGCATTCTCCTTGTCCATCTAGCCGGTAGAGAGGGAGAGGGTTTTTTTCTTTGGTGAAGATGATGGGACGTGAGAGGAGGCGTTGCATGAGCGAGTGAGAGTGACAGAGATAGTGCGAGGAGGCGTCTATAAAGACGAGGGGTGGTTAATGCGACCCTCGTCCTACACGTCCACCATTATTGAACGTATGCACGTCTTGGGCTTCTGCAACGCGACACGCGTCCACGATTGCATGTCTTCGACTTCTGCACCGCGACCCGCGTCTATGCGTCAACAATTGCACGTCTTCCACTTCTACACCGCAACACGCGTACTCGAGTCTAACCCTGGAAATTTAGATATACTCAGGTATACCATCGAGTCTTATACTAGCATTTTTGTGTGCTCAGTTTTCCCCTTGAGTACTAATACTGGCTAGTGCAATATACTCAGTTTTACCTCAAGTGGCTGGTCAACGGAGAGTCAACAAATGCGATTAACTAGTTAAATGAGTCATTTAATGTGCAAAGAATTCCGAAAAAGAGTAGCACTTACTCATGGAGTCTTCTTACGCGACCTGCCACGTTGGGAACCATAACAATCATAGATAAATCAAGTTTTACCAAAAATTGCCACTTCTCAAATCACCTAGTAGCTATGAAGATGCATGGCTTTCCACAATAAGCCCTTCCCAAAACAACTTTCCCCAAAACATACTTTGTCTAAATGAGGCCAGAATTCTCACACTCATGTATATTTGTATTTCAAATAGTCTTCTTATGTCATATAGTAAGCATTCAAGTTGATAAACAAGGTTTGGACATATTCAAACCACACAAATCATGTATCTACCCCCTAATGCTAAACTCGGTCGATCTTATTTTAAACTTGTTTAAATCATTGTCAAACCTAGGATTTGACCAAGATACAAATTGGCACAAAATTAAAAAAATCAGAAAAATGAAAAACAAAAGCACATAGTCTTCTTATGTCATATCGTAAGCATTCAAGTTGATAAACAAGGTCTAGACATATTCAAACTATACAAATCATGTATCTACCCCCTAACCCCTAAACCCTGTCTTATGAAGTCAAGCATAAAGAGAAGTGGTTTGGGTTTCAAACATGGAAATTTCAAAAACCTCCCAAAAGCTTCATTTTAGAGTGACTAAGAAGGATACAGGCTTCCCTTTTCATTTTCATGTTTTAAACTTGTTTAAATCTTGGTCAAACCTAGGATTTGACCAAGATTCAAATGGGTATAAAAATTTATAAAAAATCAAAAGAATGAAAAACCAAAGCACATAGCATTCTTATGTCATATAGTAAGAATTTAAGTTGATAAACAAGGTGTAGACATATTCAAACCAGAAAAATCATGTATATATCTACCCCTAACCCTAAACTCTATCTTATGAAGTCAAGCCTGAAGAGAAGTGGTTTTGGGTTTCAAACATGGAAATTTCAAATAACTCCCAAAAACTTCATTTTAGAGTGACTAAGAAGGATACATGCTTCCCTTTTCATTTTCATGTTTTATACTTGTTTAAACCTTAGTCAAACCAAATGTGCATCAAAATTCCAAAAAAAATAAGAAAAATGAAAAACCAAAGCACATAGTTTTCTTATGTCATATAGTAAGCATTAAAGTTGATAAACAAGGTCTAGAAATATGATACGTCTCAAATGTATCTATAATTTCTTATGTTCCATGCTACTTTTATGATGATACTCACATGTTTTATACACATTTTATGTCATATTTATGCATTTTCCGGAACTAACCTATTGACGAGATGCCGAAGTGCCAGTTCCTGTTTTCTGCTGTTTTTGGTTTCAGAAATCCTAGTAAGGAAATATTCTCGGAATTGGACGAAATCAACGCCCAGTATCTTATAATTCCACGAAGCTTCCAGAACACCGGAGAGGGGCTAGAGGAGAGGCCCAGGGCCACCACACATGGTGGCGGCGCGGCCCAAGGGGGGGGGGCGCCCCCCTGTTGTCTGGCTGCCCCAGACCCCCTCCGACTCCGACTCTCCGCCTATAAAAGCCTTCCTGACCTAAAAACTTCGGGGGAATAATCCACGGTACGAGAAACCTTCCAGAGTCGCCGCCATCGTGAAGCCAAGATCTGGGGGACAGAAGTCTCTGTTCCGGCACGCCGCCGGGACGGGGAAGTGCCCCCGGAAGGCATCTCCATCGACACCACCGCCATCTTCATCACCGCTGCTGTCTCCCATGAGGAGGGAGTAGTTCTCCTTCGAGGCTAAGGGCTGTACCGGTAGCTATGTGGTTAATCTCTCTCCTATGTACTTCAATACCATGATCTCATGAGCTGCCTTACATGATTGAGATCCATATGATGAGCTTGTAATCTAGATGTCGTTATGCTATTCAAGTGGATTTTACTTATGTGATCTCTGGAGACTCCTTGTCCCATGTGTGTAAAGGTGACAGTGTGTGCACCATGTGGGTCTCTTAGGCTATATTTCACAGAATACTTATTCACTGAGTTATGATTTGAGTTGGATGTCTCTATGAAATTGTGGTGTGTTAGTACCTCATATGAATGCTCACAGTGACAGCGTGGTGTGTTTATTAGTACTCCCTCCGTTCTTTTTTAATTGACTCAAATTTAGTACAAAATTGTACTAAATCTGAGTCAATTAAAAGAGAACGGAGGGAGTACTTGGGAATACATCTTTAAGGCTTGCCTACATGATGAATTAGAGTTCGTTATCTTGCCAGAGAGTAATTCAGAATAGCATAGTGAAGTGCTTATTTATATTCCTTTATGATTGCAATGTGCTTTATATCACTATTAATCTATGTGCTACTCTAGTGATGTTATTAAAGTAGTCTATTCCTCCTCCATGATGTAATGGTGACGAGTGTGTGCATCATGTAGTACTTGGCGTAGTTTATGATTGTGATCTCTTGTAGATTATGAAGTTAACTATTACTATGATAGTATTGATGTGATCTATTCCCCCTTTCATAGCTTGATGGTGACAGTGTGCATGCTATGTTCGTACTCGGTATAATTGTCTAAGGTTATTTAAATATGAACATCGAATGTTGTGGAGCTTGTTAACTCCGGCATCGAGGTGCTCTTGTAGCCCTACACAATTAATGGTGTTCATCATCCAACAAGAGAGTGTAGAGTGGTTTTATTATGTGATCAATGTTGAGAGTGTCCACTAGTGAAAGTATGATCCCTAGGCCTTGTTTCCAAATACTGCAATCATCGCTTATTTATTGTTTTACTGCATCTTTTCTTCCTGCAATATTACTACCATCAACTGCACGCCAGCAAGCTATTTTCTGGCGCCGTTACTACTGCTCATATTCATTCATACCACTTGTATTTTACTATCTCTTCGCCGAACTAGTGCACCTATACATTTGACAAGTGTATTAGGTGTGTTGGGGACACAAGAGACTTCTTGTATCGTGATTGCAGGGTTGCTTGAGAGGGATATCTTTGACCTCTTCCTCCCTGAGTTCGATAAACCTTGGGTGATTCACTTAAGGGAAACTTGCTGTCTGTTCTACAAACCTCTGCTCTTGGAGGCCCAACACTCGTCTACGGGAATAGAAGCGTGCGTAGACATCAAGCTATTTTCTGGCGCCGTTGCCGGGGAGGTAAGGTAAAAGGTATTCACATCCTCCGACTACTAAGCTATTTCCTAGCACTGTTGCCGGTGTGTGAGTGCTCGAAGCTATTTCCTTTAGATCCTGCAATTGCATCTTTTTGTTTCTTGTTTACACTAGTTAGGCTTAATGGAAAACAACAAAAATATTAGAGATCTTTATAGTATCTATCTTGAGTTAGGACATGAGGTGTTTGAAGAGAAAATTAAAAAACCTATGGAACTTTATATGCATGATAATGCCAATGTTATTAGTATGAATGCTTTTAACACCATTGTTGCTAATGCTATGGAAGAATTTAAGCTTGGTGAAGCTGGTTTTGATGAGCATGATATTTTTAGTCCCCCAAGCATTGAGGAGGAAATTTTCTTTGATGATACTTTGCCTCCTATTTATGATGATTATAATGATAGTGGTCTTATGGCGCCGCCTACTATGGAGGATAAAGTTTATTATGATTATACTATGCCTCCTATATTTGATGATGAGAATAATAATGATAGCTACTTTGTTGAATTTTCTCCCACTATTACTAATAAAATTGATTATGCTTATGTGGAAGTAATGATACTTTTATGCATGTGAATAAGAATGCTTTATGTGATAGTTATATTGCTGAGTTTGTTCATGATGCCACTGAAAGTTATTATGAGAGAGGGAAACATGGTTGTATGCATCTTAATAATATTAAGTTTCCCCTCTTTATGTTGAGAATCTTGAAGTTGCGCTTGTGTTATTTTCTATGCTTGTTGCATTATGCCTACATGACTTTTTATTTACAAGATTCCTCTTTATAGGAAGTGGGTTAGGCTTAAATTTGTTTTGAATTTTCTTCTTGATGCTCTCTTTTTCTTCAACTCTTATTTCTTGGGAGTGCATCATTGAAATTACTGAGCCCATCTTAATGGCTATAAAGAAAGCACTTCTTGGGAGATAACCCATGTGTTTATTTTACTACAGCAATTTTGTTTTATATTTGAGTCTTGGAAGTTGTTACTACTGTAGCAACCTCTCCTTATCTTTATTTTATTGCATTTTTGTGCCAAGTAAAGTCTTTGATAGCAAAGATCATACTAGATTTGGATTACTGCGTAGTAACAGATTTCTTGCTGTCACGAATTTGGGCAGGGTTCTATGTAGGTAACTCAGAAAAATCTGCCAATTTACGTGAGTGATCCTCGGATATGTACGCAACTTTCATTTAATTTGGGCATTTTCATCTGAGCAAGTCTGGTGCACCTAAAAAATTCTTCTTTACGGACTGTTCTGTTTTGACAGATTCCGCCTTTTATTTCGCATTGCCTCTTTTGCTATGTTGAATGGATTTCTTTGTTCCATTAACTTTCAGTCGCTTTGTGCAATGTCCAGAAGTGTTAATAATGATTATGTCACCTCTGAATATGTGAATTTTGATTACACTAACCCTCTAATGAGTTTGTTTTGAGTTTGGTGTGGAGGAAGTTTTCAAGGGTCAAGAGAGGAGGATGATACAATATGATCAAGAAGAGTGAAAAGTCTAAGCTTGGGGATGCCCCCGTGGTTCATCCCTGCATATTTCAAGAAGACTCAAGCATCTAAGCTTGGGGATGCCCAAGGCATCCCCTTCTTCATCGACAACTTATCAGGTCACCTCTAGTGAAACTATATTTTTATTCCGTCACATCTTATGTACTTTACTTGGAGCGTCTGTGTGCTTTTATTTTCGTTTTTTTATTTTCATTCTCTGAATAAATTAATCCTTGTGTGGGAGAGAGACACGCTCCGCTCGTTCATATGAACACATGTGTTCTTAGCTTTATTCTTAATGTTCATGGCGAAGGTTGAAACTGCTTCATTAATTGTTATATGGTTGGAAACAGAAAATGCTGCATGTGGTAATTGGTATAATGTCTTGAATAATTTGATACTTGGCAATTGTTGTGCTCGTATAGATCATGTTTAAGATCTTGCATCATGTACTTTGCACCCATTAATGAAGAACTACATAGAGCTTGTTAAAATTTGGTTTGCATGATTGGTCTCTAGAGTCTAGATATTTTCTGGTTAAGGTGTTTGAACAACAAGGAAGACAATGTAGAGTCTTATAATGCTTGCAATATGTTCATATGTGAGTCTTGCTGCACCGTTTCATACTTGAGTTTGCTTCAAACAACCTTGCTAGCCTAGCCTTGTATTGAGAGGAATTCTTCTCGTGCATCCAAATCCTTGAGCCAAACACTATGCCATTTGTGTCCACCATACCTACCTACTACATGGTATTTCTCTGCCATTCCAAAGTAAATTACTTGAGTGCTAGCTTTAAAATTCTATCCTTTGTCTTTGCAATATATAGCTCATGGGAAAATAGCCTTAAAAACTATTGTGGTGAAGAATATGTAGCTATGTATCTTATTTCTTATAAGTTGCTTGTTGAGCGGTAACCATGTTTCTGGGGACGCCATCAACTATTACCTTTGTTGAATATCATGTGAGTTGCTATGCATGTTCATCTTGTCTGAAGTAAGGGTGATTTATCATGATCAAATGGTTTGAGTATGCATATTGTTAGAGAAGAACATTGGGCCGCTAACTAAAGCCATGATTCATGGTGGAAGTTTCAGTTTGGATAATTAATCCTCAATCTCTTATGAGAATTTTAACAGTTGTTGAATGCTATTGCATTAAAGAGGAGTCCATTATCTGTTGTCTATGTTGTCCCGGTATGGATGTCTAAGTTGAGAATAATCAAAAGCGAGAAATCCAATGCGAGCTTTCTCCTTAGACCTTTGTACAGGCGGCATAGAGGTACCCCTTTGTGACACTTGGTTGAAACATATGCTATGCAATGATAATCCATGTAAATCCAAGCTAAGTAGGACAAGGTGCGAGCACTATTTGTAATCTACGCATGAGGCTTGCAACTTATAGGATATCTTATACATAACACATATGCTTTATTACTACCGTTGACAAAATTGTTTCTTGTTTTCAAAATGAAAAGATCTAGCACAAAAATAGTAATCCATGCTTCCCTCAGCGAAGGGCCATTCCTTTACTTTATTGTTGAGTCAGTTTACCTACTTCTTTCTATCTTAGAAGCAAACACTTGTGTCAACTGTGTATTGATTCTTACATGCTTGCTTATTGTACTTGTTATATTGCTTTATGTTGACAATTATCCATGAGATAAACATGTTGAAGTTGAAAGCAACCGCTCAAACTTATATCTTCCTTTGTGTTGCTTCAAAGCTTTCTACTATGAATTTATTGCTTTATGAGTTAACTCTTATGCAAGTCTTATTGATGCTTGTCTTGAAAGTATTATTCATGAAAAGTCTTTGCTATATGATTCATTTGTTTACTCATTGTCTTTACCATTGCTTTGAATCGCTGCATTCATCTCATATGCTTTACAATAGTATTGATCAAGATTATGATAGCATGTCACTTAAGAAATTATCTTTGTTATCGTTTACCTACTCGAGGGCGAGTAGGAACTAAGCTTGGGGATGCTTGATACGTCTCAAACGTATCTATAATTTCTTATGTTCCATGCTACTTTTATGATGATACTCACATGTTTTATACACATTTTATGTCATATTTATGCATTTTTCAGAACTAACCTATTGACGAGATGCCGAAGTGCCAGTTCCTGTTTTCTGCTGTTTTTGGTTTCAGAAATCCTAGTAAGGAAATATTCTCGGAATTGGACGAAATCATCGCCCAGTATCTTATAATTCCACGAAGCTTCCAGAACACCGGAGAGGGGCCAGAGGAGAGGCCCAGGGCCACCACACATGGTGGCGGCGCGGCCCAAGGGGGGCGCGCCCCCCTGTTGTCTGGCTGCCCCAGACCCCCTCCGACTCCGACTCACCGCCATCTTCATCACCGCTGCTGTCTCCCATGAGGAGGGAGTAGTTCTCCTTCGAGGCTAAGGGCTGTACCGGTAGCTATGTGGTTAATCTCTCTCCTATGTACTTCAATACAATGATCTCATGAGCTGCCTTACATGATTGAGATCCATATGATGAGCTTGTAATCTAGATGTCGTTATGCTATTCAAGTGGATTTTACTTATGTGATCTCCGGAGACTCCTTGTCACACGTGTGTAAAGGTGACAGTGTGTGCACCGTGTGGGTCTCTTAGGCTATATTTCACAGAATACTTATTACTGAGTTATGATTTGAGTTGGATGTCTCTATGAAATTGTGGTGTGTTAGTACCTCCTATGAATGCTCACAGTGACAGCGTGGGGTGATTATTAGTACTTGGGAACACATCTTTAAGGTTTGCCTACATGATGAATTAGAGTTCGTTATCTTGCCGGAGAGTAATTCAGAATAGCATAGTGAAGTGCTTATTTATATTCCTTTATGATTGCAATGTGCTTTATATCACTATTAATCTATGTGCTACTCTAGTGATGTTATTAAAGTAGTCTATTCCTCCTCCATGATGTAATGGTGATAGTGTGTGCATCATGTAGTACTTGGCGTAGTTTATGATTGTGATCTCTTGTAGATTATGAAGTTAACTATTACTATGATAGTATTGATGTGATCTATTCCCCCTTTCATAGCTTGATGGTGACGAGTGTGCATGCTATGTTAGTACTCGGTATAATTGCGTTGGTCTATCATGCACTCTAAGGTTATTTAAATATGAACATCGAATGTTGTGGAGCTTGTTAACTCCGGCATTGAGGTGCTCTTGTAGCCCTACAAAATTAATGGTGTTCATCATCCAACAAGAGAATGTAGAGTGGTTTTATTATGTGATCAATGTTGAGAGTGTCCACTAGTGAAAGTATGATCCCTAGGCCTTGTTTCCAAATACTGCAATCATCGCTTATTTACTGTTTTACTGCATCTTTACTTCCCGCAATATTACTACCATCAACTGTACGCCAGCAAGCTATTTTCTGGCGCCGTTACTACTGCTCATATTCATTCATACCACTTGTATTTTACTATCTCTTCGACGAACTAGTGCACCTATACATCTGACAAGTGTATTAGGTGTGTTGGGGACACAAGAGACTTCTTGTATCGTGATTGCGGTGGTTGCTTGAGAGGGATATCTTTGACCTCTTCCTCCCTAAGTTCGATAAACCTTGGGTGATTCACTTAAGGGAAACTTGCTGCTGTTCTACAAACCTCTGCTCTTGGAGGCCCAACACTGTCTACAGGAATAGAAGCGTGCGTAGACATCACCATATTCAAACAAGAAAAATCATGTATCTACCCCCTAACCCTAAACTCTGTCTTATGTATTCAAGCATGAAGAGAAGTGATTTTGAGTTTCAAACATGGAAATTTCAAAAAACTCTTAAAAACTCATTTTAGAGTGACTAAGAAGGATACATGCTTCCCTTTTCATTTTCATGTTTTAAGCTTGTTTAAATCTTGGTCAAACCTAGGATTTGACCAAGATTCAAATGGGCATAAAAATTCAGAAAAAATCAAAAAAATGAAAAACCAAAGCACATAGCATTCTTATGTCATATAGTAAGCATTCAAGTTGATAAACAAGGTGTAGACATATTCAAACCAGAAAAATCATGTATATATCTACCCTAACCCTAAACTCTGTCTTATGAAGACAAGCATGAAGAGAAGTGGTTTTGGCTTTCAAACATGGAAATTTGAAAAACCCCCAAAAACTTCATTTTAGGGTGAATAAGAAGGATCCATGCTTACCTTTTTATTTTCATGTTTTAAACTTGTTTAAATCTTGGTCAAACCTAGATTCAAATGGGCAGAAAATTAAAAAAACCAGAAAAATGAAAAACCAAAGTAAATAGTCTTCTTATGTCATATATTAAGCATTCAAGTTGTTAAACAAGGTCTAGACGTATTCAAACCAGAAAAATCATGTATCTATAAACCCCTAACCCCTAAACTTAATTTGTATTATGAAGTCAAGCATGAAGAGAAGTGGTTTTGGGTTTCAAACTCCCAAAAACTTCATTTTAGAGTGACTAAGAAGGATACATGCTTCCCTTTTCATTATCATGTTTTAAACTTGTTTAAATCTTGGTCAAACCTAGGATTTGACCAAGATTCAAATGGGCATTAAAATTCAGAAAAAATCAAAAGAATGAAAAAACCAAAGAACATAGCATTCTTATGTCATATAGTACGCATTCAAGTTGATAAACAAGGTGTAGACATATTCAAACCAGAAAAATCATGTATATATATCTACCCCTTAGTTTATGTGCCCTTTTGGATTCTTAGTACTACTTAGTTTTGCCCTCAAGTAGTGTCACAAATGCTCTCAGAAGCCCAAACTTATCCTGATTGGTGGAGCCATTGTCACACGGATCGACTCCACGAACCCCTAACCCTAATCTCTGTCTTATGTAGCAAAGCATGAAGAGAAGTGATTTTGGGTTTCAAACATGGAAATTTCAAAAACCTCCCAAAAGCTTCATTTTAGAGTGACTAACAAGGATCCATGCTTACCTTTTCATTGCCATGTCTTAAACTTGTTTTAACCTTGGTCAAACCTAGGATTTGACCAAGATTCAAATGGGCATAAAAATTCAGAAAAAAAATCAAAAAAAAAATGAAAAAGCAAATCACATATATAGCCTTCTTATGTCATATAGTAAGCATTCAAGTTGATAAACAAGGTCTAGACATATTCAAACCAGAATAAGGATGTATCTACCCCTAACCATAAACTCTATCTTAAGTGGTTTTGGGTTTCAAACATGGAAATTTCATAAACCTCCCAAAAGCTTCATTTTAGAGTGTGACTAACAAGGATCCAGGCTTACATTTTCATTTTCAAGTTTTAAACTTATTTAAATCTTGGTAAAACCTAGGATTTGACAAAGATTCAAATGGGCATAAAAAATCACAAAAAATCACAAAAAATGAAAAACCAAAGAACATAGCCTTCTTATGTCATACAATAAGCATTCAAGTTGATAAACAAGGTCTAGACATATTCAAACCAGAAAAAGCATGTATCTACCCCTAACCCTAAACTCTATCTTACGAAGTCAAGCATGAAGAGAAGTGGTTTTGGGTTTCAAACATGGAAATTTCGAAAACCTCCCGAAAGCTTCATTTTATAGTGACTAAGAAGGATCCATGATTACCTATTCATTTTCATGTTTTAAACTTGTTTAAACCTTGGTCAAACCTAGGATTTGACCTATTTAATCATAGATTCATAGGTTGATTTTTTACTTTTTTATTATTACTATGCAGCACATGTGTGTTTGCCCGTCGAGTGAAACTCGGAGGAAGAGGGATCACTCAGAAGGAGAGAAGAAGGGAGAGAATTTGGTGTCTCCCCTTTTTCGGGTGATGATGTTGACTGTTGTGCAGGTTTTCTCAGTGAGCAGGAGGTGCGAGCGAGCGAGCGAGCGAGTCGAGCGAGGCCGAGAATGAGAGAGATTTTTTTTGTGAGAGGGACAACCGAAGGACCCTGAAGGACCCAGAGACTTCCAGTACGCATCCTGGTGCGTCTTCTCTTGACAAAGAAGATGGCTGGGAGTTTGCGTACCTACTGCATGTAACTTGTGCTCACTGATGTGTGGGACCTCATGCATGGTCACGTAAGTGACATACCGGTTGGTGTTAAAACTCGGGTGATTATTATACAGTATTAGTACAAAGTTTCCTATGGATTCAATGGTAGGAAAGCCAAGTTAACTCATTTACATGACATTATTTTTCCCATGAAGCCAAGTTAACTCATCTATCAATTGGTACATTTTGGAGTGACTAAGAAAGATCCAGGCTTACTCTTTCTTTTTCATGTTTTCAACTTGTTTAAATCTTGTCAAACCTAGGATTTGACCAAGATTCAAATGGGCATACAAAATTCAAAAAATTCAAAAAAAATGAAAAACCAAAGCACATAGTCTTCTTATGTCATTTAGTAAGCATTCTAGTTGATAAACAAGGTCTAGACATATTCAAACTAGAAAAATCATATATCTACACCCTAACCCTAAACCTTGTATTTGTGGGCTTGAATATAGTATAACAATTCAAACCTAGGATTTGACCAAGATTCAAATTGGTATAACAATTCAAAAAAATCAGAAAAATGAAAAACCAAAGCACATACGATTCTTATGCCATATAGTAAGCATCCAAGTTGATAAACAAGGTCTATACATAGTCAAACCAGACAAATCATGTATCTACCCCCTGACCCTAAACTCTGTCTTATGAAGTCAAGCATGAAGAGAAGTGATTTTGGGTTTCAAACATGGAAATTTCACAAACCTCCCAAAAGCTTCGTTTTACAGTGACTAAGAAGGATCCATGCTTACCTCTTCATTTTCATGTTTTAAACTTGTCTAAATCTTGGTCAAACCTTGGATTCGACCAAGATTCAAACGGGCATCAAAATTAAAAAAAATCAGAAAAATGAAAAACCAAAGCACATAGTTTTCTTATGTCATATATATAGTAAAAAGCATTCAAGTTCATAAATAAGGTCTAGACATATTCAAACTAAACAAATCATGTATCTACCCGGCCCTAACCCTAAACTCTGTCTTATATATGAAGTCAAGCATGAAAAGAAGCTTTTTAGGGTTTCAAACATGGAAATTTCAAGACCCTCCAAAAAGCTTCATTTTAGAGTGACTACGAAGGATCCATGCTTACCTTTTTATTTTCATATTTCAAACTTGTTTAAATCATTGTCAAACCTAGGATTTGACCAAGATTCAATGGGCACAAAATTGAAAAAAATTGGAAAAATGAAAAACAAAAGCACATAGTCTTCTTATGTCATATCGTAAGCATTCAAGTTGATAAACAAGGTCTAGATATATCCAAACCAGACAAATCATGTATCTACCCCTTGTCGATCTTATGAAGTCTAGCATGAAGAGAAGTCGTTTTGGGTTTCAAACATGGAAATTTTGAGAACATCCCAAAAGCTTCATTTTAGAGTTACTAAGAATGATCCAGGATTACCTTTTCATTTTCATGTTTTAAACTTGTTTAAATCCGGGTCAAATCTAGGATTTGACCAAGATTCAAATGGGCATAAAATAAAAAATAGAAAAATGAAAAACCAAAGCACATAGTCTTCTTATGTCATATAGTAAGCATTAAAGTTGATAAACAAGGTCTAGACATATTCAAACTATACAAATCATGTATCTACCCCCTAATCCCTAAACTATGTCTTATGAAGTCAAGCATGAAGAGAGGTGGTTTTGTGTTTCAAACATGGAAATTTAAAAAAACTCCCAAAAACTTCATTTTAGAGTGACTAAGAAGTATACATGCTTCCCTTTTCATTTTCATGTTTTAAACTTGTTTAAATCTTGGTCAAACCTAGGATTTGACCAAGATTCAAATGGGCATAAAAATTGAGAAAAAATCAAAAGAATGAAAAACCAAAGCTCATAGCATTCTTATGTCATATAGTAAGCATTCAAGTTGATAAACAAGCAGGTGTAGACATATTCAAACCAGAAAAATCATGTATATATCTACCCCTAACCCTAAACTGTGTCTTTTGAAGTCAAGCATGAAGAGAAGTGGTTTTGGGTTTCAAACATGGAAATTCAAAAAACTCCCAAAAGCTTCATTTTACAGTGACTAAGGAGGATCTAGGCTTCCCTTTTCACTTTCATGTTTTATGCTTGTTTAAATCTTGGTCAAACCAAATGTGCATCAAAATTCCAAAAAAAATCAGAAAAATGAAAAACCAAAGCACATAGTTTTCTTATGTCATATAGTAAGCATTAAAGTTGATAAACAAGGTCTAGACATAGTCAAACAAGAAAAATCATGTATCTACCCCCTAACCCTAAACTCTGTCTTATGTAGTCAAGCATGAAGAGAAGTGGTTTTGGGTTTCAAACATGGAAATTCCAAAAAATTCCCAAAAACTTCATTTTAGAGTGACTAAGAAGGATACATGCTTACCTATTCATTTTGATGTTTTAAACTTGTTTAAATCTTGGTCAAACCTAGGATTTGACCAAGATTCAAATGGGCATAAAAATTCAGAAAAAATCAAAAGAATGAAAAACCAAAGCACATAGCATTCTTATGTCATATAGTAAGCATTCAAGTTGATAAACAAGGTGTAGACATATTCAAACCAGAAAAATCATGTATATATATCTACCCCTTAGTTTATGTGCCCCTGGATTCTTAGTACTACTTAGTTTTGCCCTCAAGTAGTGTCACAAATGCTCTCAGAAGCCCAAACTTATCCTGATTGGTGGAGCCGTTGTCACACGGATCGACTCCACGAACCCCTAACCCTAATCTCTGTCTTATGTAGCAAAGCATGAAGAGAAGTGATTTTGGGTTTCAAACATGGAAATTTCAAAAACCTCCCAAAAGCTTCATTTTAGAGTGACTAACAAGGAGCCATGCTTACCTTTTCATTGCCATGTTTTAAACTTGTTTTAACCTTGGTCAAACCTAGGATTTGACCAAGATTCAAATGAGCATAAAAATTCAGCAAAAAAATCAAAAAAAAATGAAAAACCAAATCACATATATAGCCTTCTTATGTCATATAGTAACCATTCAAGTTGATAAATAAGGTCTAGACATATTCAAACCAGAAAAAGCATGTATCTACCCCTAACCATAAACTCTGTATTAAGTGGTTTTGGGTTTCAAACATGGAAATTTCAAAAACCTCCCAAAAGCTTCATTTTAGAGTGTGACTAAGAAGGATCCAGGCTTACCTTTTCATTTTCATGTTTTAAACTTATTTAAATCTTGGTAAAACCTAGGATTTGACAAAGATTCAAATGGGCATACAAAATCAGAAAAATTCACAAAAAATGAAAAACTAAAGAACATAGCCTTCTTATGTCATACAGTAAGCATTCAAGTTGATAAACAAGGTCTACACATATTCGAGCCAGAAAAAGCATGTATCTACCCCTAACCCTAAACTCTGTCTTACGAAGTCAAGCATGAAGAGAAGTGGTTTTGGGTTTCAAACATGGAAATTTCAAAAACCTCCTGAAAGCTTGATTTTAGAGTGACTAAGAAGGATCCATGGTTACCTATTCATTTTCATGTTTTAAACTTGTTTAAACCTTGGTCAAACCCAGGATTTGACCTATTTAATCATAGATTCATAGGTCGATTTTTAACTTTTTTATTATTACTATGCAACACATGTGTGTTTGCCCGTCGAGTGAAACTCGGAGGAAGAGGGATCACTCGGAAGGAGAGAAGAAGGGAGAGAATTTGGTGTCTCCCCTTTTTCGGGTGATGATGTTGACTGTTGTGCAGGTTTTGTCAGTGAGCAGGAGGTGCGAGCGAGCGAGTCGAGCGAGGCCGAGAATGAGAGAGATTTGTTTTTTTGTGAGAGGGACAACCAAAGGATCCTGAAGGACCCAGAGACTTCCAGTACGCATCCTGGTGCGTCTTCTCTTGACAAAGAAGATGGATGAGAATTTGCGTACCTACTGCACGTGACTTGTGCTCACTGATGTGTGGGACCTCATGCATGGTCACGTAAGTGACATACTTATTGATGTAAAAACTCGGGCGATTAATATACAGTATTAGTACAAAGTTTCCTATTGATTCAATGGTAGGAAAGCCAAGTTAACTCATTTACATGACATTATTTTTCCCATGAAGCCAAGTTAACTCATCTATCAATTGGTACATTTTGGAGTGACTAACAAAGATCCAGGCTTACTCTTTCTTTTTCATGTTTTAAAATTGTTTAAATCTTGTCAAACCTAGGATTTGACCAAGATTCAAATGGGCATAGAAAATTCAAAAAATTCAAAAAAAATTGAAAAACCAAAGCACATAGTCTTCTTACGTCATTTAGTATCCATTCTAGTTGATAAACAAGGTCTAGACATATTCAAACCAGAAAAATCATGTATCTACACCCTAACCCTAAACCTTGTATTTGTGGGCTTGAATATAGTATAACAATTCAAACCTAGGATTTGACCAAGATTCAAATGGGTATAACAATTCAAAAAAAAATAAGAAAAATGAAAAACCAAAGCACATACGATTCTTATGTCATCCAAGTTGATAAACAAGGTCTATACATATTCAAACCATACAAATCATGTATCTACCCCCTAACCCTAAACTCTGTCTTATGTAGTCAAGCATGAAGAGAAGTGATTCTGGGTTTAAAACATGGAAATTTCACAAACCTCCCAAAAGCTTCGTTTTTAGTCACTAAGAAGGATCCATGCTTACCTTTTCATTTTCATGTTTTAAACTTGTTTAAATCTTGGTCAAACCTAGGATTCGACCAAGATTCAAATGGGCTTCAAAATTAAAAAATCAGAAAAATGAAAAACCGAAGCACATAGTTTTCGTATGTTATATATATAGTAAGAAGCATTCAAGTTCATAAATAAGGTCTAGACATATTCAAACTAAACAAATCATGTATCTACCCGGCCCTAACCCTAAACTCTGTCTTATATATGAAGTCAAGCATGAAAAGAAGCTATTTAGGGTTTCAAACATGGAAATTTCAAGACCCTCCCAAAAGCATCATTTTAGAGTGACTACGAAGGATCCATGCTTACCTTTTTATTTTCATATTTTAAACTTGTTTAAATCATTGTCAAACCTAGGATTTGACCAAGATTCAAATGGGCACAAAATTAAAAGAAAATCGGATAAATGAAAAACAAAAGCACATAGTCTTCTTATGTCATATCGTAAGCATTCAAGTTGATAAACAAGGTCTAGATATATCCAAACCAGACAAATCATGTATCTACCCCTTGTCGATCTTATGAAGTCTAGCATGAAGAGAAGTCGTTTTGGGTTCAAACATGGAAATTTTAAGAACATCCCAAAAGTTTCATTTTAGAGTTACTAAGAAGGATCCAGGCTTACCTTTTCATTTTCATGTTTTAAACTTGTTTAAATCCGGGTCAAATCTAGGATTTGACCAAGATTCAAATGGGCATAAAATAAAAAATAGAAAAATGAAAAACCAAAGCACATAGTCTTCTTATGTCATATAGTAAGCATTAAAGTTGATAAACAAGGTCTAGACATATTCAAACCAGACAAATCATGTATCTACCCCCTAACCCTAAACTCTGTCTTATGAAGTCAAGCATGAAGAGAAGTGGTTTTGGGTTTCAAACATGGAAATTTCACAAACCTCCCAAAAGCTTCATTTTACAGTGAATAAGAAGTATGCATGCTTACCTTTTCATTTTCATGTTTTAAACTTGTCTAAATCTTGGTCAAACGTAGGATTTAACCAAGATTCAAATGGGCATAAAAAATCAGACAAAAATCAGAACAAATGAAAAACCAAAGAACATAGCCTTCATATGTCATATATGTATTAAGCATTCAAGTTGATAAACAAGGTCTAGACTTATTAAACCATAAAAAGCATGTATCTACCCGGCCCTAACCCTAAACTCATTTGTCTTATGAAGTCAAGCATGAAGAGAAGTGTGGTTTTGGGTTTCAAACATGGACATTTCAAAAACCTCCCAAAAGCTTCATTCATTTTAGAATGACTAAGAAGGATTCATTCTTACCTTTTCTTTTCATGTTTTAAACTTGTTCAAACCTTGGTCAAACCTAAGATTTGACCAAGATTCAAATGGGCATAACAATTCAGAAAAAAATCAAAAAATGAAAAATCAAAGCACATATATAGCCTTCTTATGTCATATAATAAGCATTCAAGTTGATAAACAAGGTCTAGACATATTCAAACCAGAAAAAGCATGTATCTACCCCTAACCATAAACTCTGTCTTAAGTGGTTTTGGGTTTCAAACATGGAAATTTCAAAAACCTCCCAAAAGCTTCATTTTAGAATGTGACTAAGAAGGATCCAGGCTTACCTTTTCATTTTCATGTTTTAAACTTAGTTAAATCTTGGTAAAACCTAGGATTTGACAAAGATTCAAACGGGCATACAAAATCAGAAAAAATCACAAAAAATGAAAAAGCAAAGAACGTAGCCTTCTTATGTCATACAGTAAGCATTCAAGCTGATAAACAAGGTCTGGACATACTCAAACCAGAAAAGGCATGTATCTACCCCTAACCCTAAACTCTGTCTTACGAAGTCAGGCATGAAGAGAAGTGGTTTTGGGTTTCAAACATGGAAATTTCAAAAACCTCCCGAAAGCTTCATTTTAGAGTGACTAAGAAGGATCCATGCTTACCTATTCATTTTCATGTTTCAAACTTGTTTAAACCTTGGTCAAACCCAGGATTTGACCTATTTAATCATAGATTCATAGTTCGATTTTTTACTTTTTTATTATTACTATGCAGCACATGTGTGTTTGCCCGTCTAGTGAAACTCAGAGGAAGATGGATCACACGGAAGGAGAAGAAGGGAGAGCAGTCACGGGGCCCCTCTTATTTATGGTATCTATCCTTTTTCTGGTTGTGCAGGGTTTGTCAGTGCGCAGGAGGTGCGAGGCTGCGAGCGAGCGAGGCCGAGAAGAGAATTCGATAGATGGCTGGGAGGGACAACCGAAGGACCCAGAGACTCCCAGTACGCATCCTGGTGCGTCTTCTCTTGACAAAGAAGATGGCTGGGAGTTTGCGTACCTACTACACGTGACTTGTGCTCACTGATGTGTGGGACCTCATGCATGGTCACGTAAGTGACATACCTGTTGGTGTAAAAACTTGGGTGATTATTATACAGTATTAGTACAAAGTTTCCTATGGATTTAAGGGTAGGAAAGCCAAGTTAACTCATTTATATGACATTATTTTTCCCATGAAGCCAAGTTAACTCATCTATCAATTGGTACATTTTGGAGTGACTAAGAAAGATCCAGGCTTACTCTTTCTTTTTCATGTTTTAAACTTGTTTAAATCTTGTCAAACCTAGGATTTGACCAAGATTCAATTGGGCATACAAAATTCAAAAAAATCAAAAAAAATGAAAAACCAAAGCACATAGTCTTCTTATGTCATATAGTAAGCATTCTAGTTGATAAACAAGGTCTAGACATATTCAAACCAGAAAAATCATGTATCTACACCCTAACCCTAAACCTTGTATTTGTGGGCTTGAATATAGTATAACAATTCAAACCTATGATTTGACCAAGATTCAAATGGGTATAACAATTCAAAAAATCAGAAAAATGAAAAACCAAAGCACATACGATTCTTCTGTCATATAGTAAGCATCCAAGTTGATAAACAATGTCTATACATATTCAAACGAGACAAATCATGTATCTACCCCCTAACCCTAAACTCTGTCTTATGAAGTCAAGCATGAAGAGAAGTGATTCTGGGTTTCAAACATGGAAATTTCACAAACCTCCCAAAAGCTTCGTTTTAAAGTGACTAAGAAGGATCCGTGCTTACCTTTTCATTTTCATGTTTTAAACTTGTTTAAATCTTTGTCAAACCTAGGATTTGACCAAGATTCAAATGGGTATAACAATTCAAAAAAATCGGAAAAAAGGAAAACCAAAGCACATAGTATTCTTATGTCATATAGTAAGCATTCAAGTTGATAAACAAGGTCTAGACATATTCAAACCAGACAAATCATGTATCTACCCCTAACCCTAAACTCTGTCTTATGAAGTCAAGCATGAAGAGAAGTGGCTTTGGGTTTCAAACATGGAAATTTCACAAACCTCCCAAAAGCTTCATTTTATAGTGAATAAGAAGTATCCATGCTTACATTTTCATTTTCATGTGTTAAACTTGTTTAAATCTTGGTCAAATGTAGGATTTAACCAACATTCAAATGGGCATAAAAAATCAGACAAAAATCAGAACAAATGAAAAACCAAATAACATAGCCTTCATATGTCATATATGTAGTAAGCATTCAAGTTGATAAATAAGGTCTAGACATATTAAAACCATAAAAAACATGTATCTACCCGGCCCTAGCTAACCCTAAACTCATATGTCTTATGAAGTCAAGCATGAAGAGAAGTGTGGTTTTGGGTTTCAAACATAAACAAGGTCTAGACATATTCAAACTAGACAAATCATGTATCTACCCCTAACCCTAAACTCTGTCTTATGAAGTCAAGCATGAAGAGAAGTGGTTTTGGGTTGCAAACATGGAAATTTCACAAACCTCCCAAAAGCTTCATTTTGCAGTGACTAAGAAGGATCCGGGCTTAATTAACTTTTCATTTTCATTTTTTAAACTTGTTTAAATCTTGGTCAAACCGAGGATTTGACCGGCCAAGATTCAAACGGGCATAAAAAATACGAAAAAAAATCAAAAAATGAAAAAACAAAGCACATATTTAGCCTTCTTATGTCATATATATAGTAAGCATTCAAGTAGATAAACAAGGTCTATACATATTCAAACCAGAAAAAGCATGTATCCACCCATGCATATATAACCCTATACTTTGTCTTATGAAGTCAAGCATGAAGAGAAGTGGATTTGGGTTTTCGAACATGGAAATTTCAAAAAAACCTCCCAAAAGCTTCATTTTAGAGTGATTAAAAAGGATCCAAGCTTAATTACCTTCTCATTTTCATGTTTTAAACTTGTTTAAATCTTGGTCAAACCTAGGATTTAACCAAGATTCGAATGGTCATAAAAATTAGAAATAATAGAAATAATGAAAAACCAAAGAACATAGCCTTCTTATGTAATATAGTAAGCATTAGTTGATAAACAAGGTCTAGACATATTCAAACCCAAAAAATCATGTATCTACCACTAACCCTAAACTCTGTCTTATGAAGTCAAGCATGCATGAAGAGAAGTGGTTTTGGGTTTCAAACATGGAAATTTCAAAACCTCGCAAAAGCTTCATTCTAGAGTGTGACTAAGAAAGATCCATGATTACCTTTTCATTTTCATGTTTTAAACTTGTTTAATCCTTGGTCAAACATAGGATTTGACCAAGATTTAAATGGGCATTAAAATTTCAAAAAAATCAAAAAATGAAAAACCAAAGCACATATATAGCCTTCTTATGTCATATAGTAAGCATTCAAGTTGATAAACAAGGTCTAGACATATTCAAACAAGAAAAATCATGTATCTACCCCTAACCATAAACTCTGTCTTAAGTGGTTTTGGGTTTCAAACATGAAAATTTCACAAACCTCTCAAAAGCTTCATTTTATAGTGACTAAGGAGGATCCAGGCTTACTTTTCATTTTCATGTTTTAAACTTGTTTAAATCTTGGTCAATCATATAAAGGATTTGACAAAGATTCAAATGGGCATACAAAATAAAAAAAATCAGAAAAATGAAAAACCAAAGAATATAGCCTTCTTATGTCATATATATAGTAAGCATTCAAGTTGATAAATAAGGTCTAGACATATTCAAAGCAGAAAAAGCATGTATGTACCCCTAACCCTAATCTATGTCTTATGAAGCCAAGCATGAATGGAAGTGGTTTTGGGTTTCAAACATGGAAATTTCACAAACCTCCTAAAAGCTTCATTTTACAGTGAATAAGAAGGATCTAGGCTTACCTTCTCATTTTCATGTTTCAAACTTATTTAAATCTTGGTCAAACCTAGGATTGGGTAAGATTCAAATGGGCATAAAATTTTAGCAAAAAAAATTAAAAAACCCAGAGCACATAGCCTTCTTATGTCATATAGCAAGCATTCAAGTTGATAAACAAGGTCTAGACATATTCAAACCAGAAAAAACATGTATCTACCCCTAACCATAAACTCTGTCTTAACTGGTTTTGGGTTTCAAACATGGAAATTTCAAAAAGCTCCCAAAAGCTTCATTTTAGAGTGTGACTAAGAAGGATCCAGGCTTACCTTAATTTTCATTTTCATGTTTTAAACTTATTTAAATCTTGGTAAAACCTAGGATTTGATAAAGACTCAAATGGGCATACAAAATAAGAAAAAATCACAAAAAATGAAAAAGCAAAGAACATAGCCTTCTTATGTCATACAGTAAGCATTCAAGATGATAAACAAGGTCTAGACATATTCAAACCAGAAAAAGCATGTATCTACACCTAACCCTAAACTCTGTCTTACGAAGTCAAGCATGAAGAGAAGTGGTTTTGGGTTTCAAACATGGAAATTTCAAAAACCTCCCGAAAGCTTCATTTTAGAGTGACTAAGAAGGATCCATGCTTACCTATTCATTTTCATGTTTTAAACTTGTTTAAACCTTGGTCAAACCCAGGATTTGACCTATTTAATCATAGATTCATAGGTTGATTTTTTACTTTTTCATTATTACTATGCATCACATGTGTGTTTGCCCGTCTAGTGAAACTCGGAGGAAGAGGGATCACACGGAAGGAGAAGAAGGGAGAGCAGTCACGGGCCCCCTCTTATTTATGGTGTCTATCCTTTTTCAGGTTGTGCAGGGTTTGTCAGTGCGCAGAGGTGCGAGGCTGCGAGCAAGCGAGGCCGAGAAGAGAATTAGAGAGATTTTTTTTTCATGCGAGGGACAACCGAAGGATCCAGAGACTCCCAGTACGCATCCTGGTGCGTCTTCTCTTGACAAAGCACATATATAGCCTTCTTATGTCATATAGTAAGCATTCAAGTTGATAAACAAGGTCTAGACATATTCAAACAAGAAAAATCATGTATCTACCCCTAACCATAAACTCTGTCTTAAGTGGTTTTGGGTTTCAAACATGAAAATTTCACAAACCTCTCAAAAGCTTCATTTTACATTGACTAAGGAGGATCCAGGCTTACTTTTCATTTTCATGTTTTAAACTTGTTTAAATCTTGGTCAATCATATAAAGGATTTGACAAAGATTCAAATGGGCATACAAAATAAAAAAAATCAGAAAAATGAAAAACCAAAGAATATAGCCTTCTTATGTCATATATATAGTAAGCATTCAAGTTGATAAATAAGGTCTAGACATATTCAAAGCAGAAAAAGCATGTATGTACCCCTAACCCTAATCTATGTCTTATGAAGCCAAGCATGAATGGAAGTGGTTTTGGGTTTCAAACATGGAAATTTCACAAACCTCCTAAAAGCTTCATTTTACAGTGAATAAGAAGGATCTAGGCTTACCTTCTCATTTTCATGTTTCAAACTTATTTAAATCTTGGTCAAACCTAGGATTGGGTAAGATTCAAATGGGCATAAAATTTTAGGAAAAAAAATTAATAAACCCAGAGCACATAGCCTTCTTATGTCATATAGCAAGCATTCAAGTTGATAAACAAGGTCTAGACATATTCAAACCAGAAAAAACATGTATCTACCCCTAACCATAAACTCGTCTTAAGCTGGTTTTGGGTTTCAAACATGGAAATTTCAAAAACCTCCCAAAAGCTTCATTTTAGAGTGTGACTAAGAAGGATCCAGGCTTACCTTAATTTTCATTTTCATGTTTTAAACTTATTTAAATCTTGGTAAAACCTAGGATTTGATAAAGACTCAAATGGGCATACAAAATAAGAAAAAATCACAAAAAATGAAAAAGCAAAGAACATAGCCTTCTTATGTCATACAGTAAGCATTCAAGCTGATAAACAAGGTCTAGACATATTCAAACCAGAAAAAGCATGTATCTACACCTAACCCTAAACTCGTCTCGACGAAGTCAAGCATGAAGAGAAGTGGTTTTGGGTTTCAAACATGGAAATTTCAAAAACCTCCCGAAAGCTTCATTTTAGAGTGACTAAGAAGGATCCATGCTTACCTATTCATTTTCATGTTTTAAACTTGTTTAAACCTTGGTCAAACCCAGGATTTGACCTATTTAATCATAGATTCATAGGTCGATTTTTTACCTTTTCATTATTACTATGCATCACATGTGTGTTTGCCCGTCTAGTGAAACTCGGAGGAAGAGGGATCACACGGAAGGAGAAGAAGGGAGAGCAGTCACGGGCCCCCTCTTATTTATGGTGTCTATCCTTTTTCAGGTTGTGCAGGGTTTGTCAGTGCGCAGAGGTGCGAGGTTGCGAGCAAGCGAGGCCGAGAAGAGAATTAGAGAGATTTTTTTTTCGTGCGAGGGACAACCGAAGGATCCAGAGACTCCCAGTACGCATCCTGGTGCGTCTTCTCTTGACAAAGAAGATGGCTGGGAGTTTGCGTACCTACTGCATGTGACTTGTGCTCACTGATTTGTGGGACCTCATGCATGGTCACGTAAGAGACATACCTGTTGGTGTAAAAACTCGGGTGATTATTATAAAGTATTAGTACGAAGTTTCCTATGGATTCAAGGGCAGGAAAGCCAAGTTAACTCATTTAAATGACATTATTTTTCCAATGAAGCCAAGTTAACTCATCTATCAATTGGTACATTTTGGAGTGACTAAGAAAGATCCAGGCTTACTCTTTCTTTTTCATGTTTTAAACTTGTTTAAATCTTGTCAAACCTAGGATTTGACCAAGATTCAAATGGGCATACAAAATTCAAAAAATTCAAAAAAATTAAAAACCAAAGCACATAGTCTTCTTATGTCATATAGTAAGCATTCTAGTTGATAAACAAGGTCTAGACATATTCAAACCAGAAAAATCATGTTTCTACACCCTAACCCTAAACCTTGTATTTGTGGGCTTGAATATAGTATAACAATTCAAACGTAGGATTTGACCAAGATTCAAATGGGTATAACAATTCAAAAAAATCAGAAAAATGAAAAACCAAAGCACATACTATTCTTATGTCATATAGTAAGCATCCAAGTTGATAAACAAGGTCTATACATATTCAAACCAGAAAAATCATGTATCTACCCCTAACCCTAAACTCTGTCTTATGAAGTCAAACATGAAGGGAAGTGATTCTGGGTTTCAAACATGGAAATTTCACAAACCTCCCAAAAGCTTCGTTTTACACTGACTAAGAAGGATCGATGCTTACCTTTTCATTTTCATGTTTTAAACTTGTTTAAATCTTGGTCAAACCTAGGATTTGACCAAGATTCAAATGGGTATAACAATTCAAAAAAATCGGAAAAAAGAAAAACCAAAGCACATAGTATTCTTATGTCATATAGTAAGCATTCAAGTTGATAAACAAGGTCTAGACATATTCAAACCAGACAAATCATGTATCTACCCCTAACCCTAAACTATGTCTTATGAAGTCAAGCATGAAGAGAAGTGGTTTTGTGTTTCAAACATGGAAATTTCACAAAACTCCCAAAAGCTTCATTTTATAGTGAATAAGAAGTATCCATGCTTACCTTTTCATTTTCATGTTTTAAACTTGTTTAAATCTTGGTCAAATGTAGGATTTAACCAAGATTCAAATGGGCATAAAAAATCAGACAAAAATCAGAACATATGAAAAACCAAATAACATAGCCTTCATATGTCATATATGTAGTAAGCACTCAAGTTGATAAACAAGGTCTAGACATATTAAAACCATAAAAAACATGTATCTACCCGGCCCTAACCCTAAACTCATATGTCTTATGAAGTCAAGCATGAAGAGAAGTGTGGTTTTGGGTTTCAAAGATGGACATTTCAAAAACCTCCCAAAAGCTTCATTCATTTTAGAATGACTAAGAAGGATTCATTCTTACCTTTTCTTTTCATGTTTTAAACTTGTTCAAACCTTGGTCAAACCTAAGATTTTACCAAGATTCAAATGGGCATAAAAATTCAGAAAAAAAACAAAAAATGAAAAACCAAAGCACAGACACACACACACACATATATATATATATATATATAGCCTTCTTATGTCATATATATAGTAAGCATTCAAGTTGATAAACAAGGTCTAGACATATTCAAACCAGAAAAATCATGTACATATCCACTCCTAACCCTAAACTCTGTCTTATGAAGTCAAGCATGAAGAGAAGTGGTTTTGGGTTCCAAATATTAAAAGTATCCTCCAAAAAAGCTTCATTTTAGAGTGACTAAGAAGTATCTGTGCTTAATTACCTTTTCATTTTCATGTTTTAAACTTGTTTAAATCTTGGTCAAACCTAGGATTTGACCAAGATTCAAATGGACGGGTATAACAATTCAAAAAAAATCAGAAAAATGAAAAACCAAAGCACATAGTCTTCTTAATTATGTCATATAGTAAGCATTCAACAAGTTGATAAACAAGTTCTAGACATATTCAAACCAGACAAATCATGTATCTACCCCTAACCCTAAACTCTGTCTTATGAAGTCAAGCATGAAGAGAAGGTTTTGGGTTGCAAACATGGAAATTTCACAAACCTCCCAAAAGCTTCATTTTACATTGACTAAGAAGGATCCAGGTGCTTACCTTTTCATTTTCATTTTTTAAACTTGTTTAAATCTTGGTCAAACCTAGGATTTGACCAAGATTCAAATGGACATACAGTAAACATTCAAGTTGATAAACAAGGTCTAAACATATCCAAACAAGAAAAATCATGTATCTACCCGGCCCTAACCCTAAACTCTGTCTTATGAAGTCAAACATGAAGATACGTGGTTTTGGGTTTACAACATGGAAATTTCAAAAACCTCCCAAAAACTTAATTTTGGAGTGACTAAGAAGGATCCATGCATTCTTTTTCATTTTCATGTTTTAAACTTGTTTAAAGCTTGGTCAAACCTAGGATTTGACCACGATTCAAGTGTGCATAAAAAATTCGAAAAAACCCCAAAAAATGAAAAACCAAAGCACATAGTCTTCTTACGTCACATATATAGTAAGCATTCAAGTTGGTAAACAATATCTAGACATATCAAACAAGAAAAATCATGTATCTACCCCCTAAGCACATAGTAAGCATTTCGGAGTGACTAAGAAGGATCCATGCTTACTTTTTCATTTTCATGTTTTAAACATGTTTAAATCTTGTTCAAACGACCTAGGATTTGACCAAGATTCAAATGGGCATAAAAAAATTCGAAAAAATCAAAAAATGAAAAACCAAAGCACATAGTCTTCTTATGTCACATAGTAAGCCATTCAACTTGATAAACAAGTTCTAGACCTATTCAAACCAGAAAGATCATGTATCTACCCCCTAACCCTAAACTCATCTATCTTATGAAGTCAAGCATGAAGAGAAGTGGTTTTGGGTTTCAAACATGGACCTTTCAAAAGCCTCCCAAAAGCTTCATTTTCGAGTGACTAAGAAGGATCCATGCTTAATTTTTCATTTCATGTTTTAAACTTGTTTAAATCTTGGTTAGACCTATGAGTTGACAAAATTTCAAATGGGCATAAAAATTCAAAACAAATCAAAAAAAATGAAAAACCAATGCACATAGTACGTCTTCTTATGTCATATACTAAGCATTCAAGTTGATAAGCAAAGGTCTAGACATATTCAAACTAGAAAAATCATGTATCTACCGCTAACCCTAAACTCGATTTGTCTTATGAAGTCAATCATGAAGAGGGTGTTTTGGGTTTCAAACATGGAAATTTCAAAAACCTTCCAAAAACTTCATTTTGAAGTTAGTAATTAAGAAGGATCCAGGCTTACTTTTTCATTTTCATGTTTTAAATCTTGGTCAAACCTAGGATTTGACCAAGATACAAATGGGCATAAAAAATTCAAAAAATTAAAATAATGAATAACCAAAGCACATAGTCTTCTAATGTCATATAGTAAGCATTCAAGTTGATTAACAAGGTCCACACATATATATTCATACTAGAAAGGAAAGTACTGGGCGTCCCCCGGGGGATTTGATTTCCCAGCCCCCGGGTCCCCGTGCTGACACGTGTCCTTTTTGCTGCTAGGTAGCAAAAAAATCCCGCTTTTGCTTCAATGTAGCAAAAAACGGTTCGCCCATGATAGAAAAAAAAAGACTGGTCTCGCCGGAGACCTCACCGGAACCTCGCCGGAGAACTCGCCGGAGACCACGTAGCAAAAATGTTATGCTACTGTAGCAAAAATATAAAAATAAAAATTGTCGGAGACCGCGGCGAGGCCTCGCCGGAGGCTTCGCCGTAGACCGCTTAGCAAATATATTATGCAATTGTAGCAAAACCGAAAATAAAAATTATAGCAAGAAACAAATTCCTATGTTACAAATCCACATGACATAGATCTCGTTGGAGACAAGAACTCGCCTTCAACAACGCCGTCCAAGGTTACAGCAACACCGTCCACCTAAGGCAGCAACTGATCGTACCATCAGTAGCAACATCGGACACCTAAGGTAGCAAAATCTACCCTCCCCCGGTAGCAACACCAGACGCCAAAGGTAGCAATACCGGCCTCCGTCGGTAGCAACATCAGGTGCCCAAGATAGCAGAACCTTAAACCGTCAGCAGCAAACACCCCAAGACGGCGCGCGGCACATTGAGGTGTGCTTGTAGCACCAGCAGCCGCTCGTCTTGGAGCACCTCTGCACGCCTCGATGGCCGATGAAGTGGAGAGGTGGACCTCGCGGGGCATGGCTGCACCTCTCGCCGGCGCGCGACGGCGCCCAATTCGACGTGGGGGGCGGCGAAGGCCCACTAGCTGTGGGGTGGAGGCCGAGCTCCGCGTGAGCGCTGACGACGACGCGGCGGCGCTGCTGCAGAAGGATTACGTCAGGGTAGGCGGCGGACGTTCGCAGGGAGGCGGAGCTCGGCGTGGGGGCGGGGGGGACGAAGGCGTGCAAGCTGCTGGGGGCCGAGGTCGGCGTGTGCGCCGACGAGGACGCGGCGGCTGCGGGAAGCTCGATTGTCGCCGGCGTTGGAGGGAGTTGGGGACGACGTGATACGTCCAAAACCTATCTACTTTCCCGAACACTTTTGCTATTGTTTTGCCTCTAATTTGTGTATTTTGGATGCAACTAACACGGACTAACGCTGTTTTCAGCAGAACTGTTCTGGTGTCTCGTTTTTGTGCGGAAATCGAACTTTCGGGAAAATCCTCGGAATTTATGCGGAAGGTCCTATTTTCACGGAATATTGGCGGAGCCGAAGCGCAAGCAGGTGGGGGCCCGAGGGCCCCACACACTAGGCCGGCGCGGCCCAGGAGGGGCCCGCGCG
Organism: Lolium rigidum; assembly: GCF_022539505.1. NCBI lineage: Eukaryota > Viridiplantae > Streptophyta > Magnoliopsida > Poales > Poaceae > Lolium > Lolium rigidum. The sequence continues at coordinate 212,428,138 of NC_061514.1, forward strand.
GCCCTAGTGTGTGGCGGCCTCGGCTGGCCCCCGACGCCCTCTTTCGGACTACTTATTGCCTTCGACCTAAAAACACACGGGAGGAAGTCGAAGTCACCAGAAACCCTCCAGAACGCCGCCACATCGCGAAACTCCGTCTCGGGAGCCAGAAGTCTCCGTTCTGGCACTCCGCCGGGACGGGGAATTGGAGGAGATCATCGCCACCATCACCACCGACGCCTCTCCATCGACCAGCCATGTTTCCCCCATCCATGTGTGAGTAATTCCCCCGCTGTAGGCTGAAGGGGATGGTATGGATTGGATGAGATTGGTCATGTAATAGTATAAGATTGTTAGGGCATAGTGCCTAGTGTCCGTAATTGGTACTTTGATGATATTGTTGCAACTTGTTATGCTTAATGCTTGTCACTAGGGCCCGAGTGCCATGATCTCAGATCTAAACATGTTATTATTTCATCATGATATTCATTGTTTATGGTCTTACCTGCAAGTTGTATACACATGTCGCTGTCCGGAACCAATGGCCCCGAAGTGATAGAAATCGGGACAACCGGAGGGGATGGTAGTGATGTGAGGATCACATGTGTTCACGGAGTGTTAATGCTTTGCTCCGGTACTCCATTAAAAAGAGTACCTTAATATCCAGTAGATTCCCCTGAGGCCCGGCTGCCACCGGCTGGTAGGACAAAAGATGTTGTGCAACTTTCTCATTGCGAGCACGTACGACTATAATTGGAACACATGCCTATTGATTGCTTTATACTTGGACACCGTTTTATTATTATCTGCAAATGCCCTGCTTGATTGTTACATGAGTTTCTCTCATCCATGAAACGCCCGTTATCCGTCCCCGTGCCTACAGTATTTTAATCCTACTGTTTACTATAATCACTACTGCTGTCTCTGTTACTCGCTACTGTTATTTCACTACTGCTATCGCTATAAAACTGTTACTATTGATAAACTCTTGCGAGCAAGTCTGTTTCCAGGTGCAGCTGAATTGACAACTCCGCTGTTAAGGCTTTCAAGTATTCTTTGTCTCCCCTTGTGTCGAATCAATAAATTGAGTTTTACTACCCACGAAGACTGCTGCGATCCCCCATCCTTGTGGGTTATCAAGACTGTTTTCTGGCGCCGTTGCCGGGGAGCATAGCTTTATTTGGAAGTTCACTTGGATTGATATTGTTCGCTGCAAATTCTCCATCATGGGTAAAACTCGCGATCCTAAAGTAGCCATATTACCATCCACTACAAGAAAAGGTACAACTCTGAGTACCTCTGCTACTCTTGATTCACCATCTGTGATAAGTCGACTTGTTTCACCGCCACAAGCTTCACTTGCTGGTACTTCGCTGAATCTGAAAACTCTCATAATATTGATAATGTTTCTGCTGTGCTTGATGATAGTGGTTCATTGGGATCCTTTCTAGATGCTACAATTGCTAGGTCTAGACAAATTGAAAATACTCGAAACTCCTAATGCTACTACACTCGTTAATTCACTCGAACTTGATTATTCTAGTGATGATCCCGATGAAGATTATGTGGAGCTTAATGATGATTTTATTAATAGATGCAATGCTACTCGCTGATGCAAGCAAAATTAAAAAGTTTCTCACACAATATACTGTTAGACATAAGTTATCTCCTGATCCTAAATTTGCCACATCTCCTATATGCATTAAGGATAAAGATTATGATTTTTCTCGTGATCTATCTCATATAGCTATTGTAGAGAAATCACCCTTTTGTGGTACTGAAAAAGAAAGTGTTGTAGAACACATGATTGAACTTTCTTCTATGAGTAGCTTGTTTTCTGATGATGTCAAGATGCGTACTTATTTTGTCGCTAAAATTTTTCCTTTCTCATTAAAGGATGATGCTAAAACTTGGTAAAATAATTAGCCTCCTGGTTCTATTAAAAGTCCAACTGATTTGCGTGATGTTTTCTTTCGAAAATACTTTCCTGCTAGTGCTCAACATGTTGCTTTACAGAAAATTTATAGATTTGACCAGGGAGATGAAGAGAAATTGCCTGAGGCTTGGGCACGATTTTGTTCTCTTATCAGAGCTCGACCTGGACATGATTTAGAAAAGAATGATCTACTTGATATATTTTATAGTGGACTAACCATTGAGTCTAGGGCATATTTGGATAGTTGTGCTGGTTGTGTTTTTAGGAAAAGAACTCCAGACAAAGCTGAAGAATTATTGGCTAAAATAGGCCGGAATCATGATGATTCGACTACGCCTGAACCAATTCCAACGCCAATATTGAAGAAGACGGGTTTAATTAAATTGAATGATGAAGATATGAGGGAAGCCAAGAAGTCTCTCAAGGAGAAAGGTATTAAATCTGAAGATGTGAAGAATCTACCTCCCATAGAAGATATATGTGAGATAATTCCCCCTTCATCCATGATTGAGGTAAACTCCCTTCAGCCGCTTTACTAGGGAAGATATTCCGTATTCAAAACCTCCTGCGCAATGCTTAGATGACTTTGATAATTATATTGTTAAGCAAGAAAATTTTAATATGAGAGTAGAGAATCATCTAATGGAAAATTCTCAAGCTATTAGCAATTTGCATGATATTGTGGAGAGAACCTCCAATGATGTTAAGATGCTTGTTAAACATTTTCAAATGGTTCAAAATCAAATTGATCAACTCACTAAAGTGCAAAATGACTTATTAAGAAATAATTCTAAAGAGAAACATACTTATGAAGTAACAACTAGAGGTGGTGTCTCTACCCAGGATCCTCTATATCCTGAAGGGCATCCCAAAAGAATTGAACAAGATTCTCAACGCATTGAACCTAGTGCTCCTTCTAAGAAAAAGAAGAAGAAACATAAAAATATTGTAGAATCCTCTGAACCCGTTAATGGTCCTAATAGTATTTCTATTTCCGATGCTGAAACCGAAAGTGGTAATGAACATGATAATAATAATGGTAATGATAAGAATGATGTTTCGATAAAGAAGAAGTTGAAGATGAACCTGAAAAGCAAGATAAAAATAAAAAGTATACTAAAGAAGATTTTATTGCTAAGAAACATGGTAATGAAAGGGAACCTTGGGTGCAAAAGCAAATGCCTTTTCCTGCTAAGAAACTAAAATCAAAGGAAGAAGAACACTATAATAAATTTTGTGATTGGATGAAACCTTTATTCTTGCAAATCCCTTTGACCGATGCTATTAAATTGCCTCCTTATTCAAAGTATATGAAAGATATTGTTACTAAGAAAAGGAAAATCCCCAATGAGGAAATTTCCACTATGCTTGCTAATTACTCTTTCAATGGCAAAGTTCCAAAGAAGTTGGGCAACCCAGGTATACCTACTATTCCTTGTTCTATTAAGAATAATTATGTTAAAACTGCTCTATGTGACTTGGGAGCCGGTGTTAGTGTTATGCCACTACTAGGAAAAGGCCTAGCCGTAAGACTGCCAGCAGTGGCGCACCATGACTGCCGTGCGCCACTACTACTTAGCAGTGGCGCACCACAAAACGGTGGGCCACTGTTACAAAAGTAGTTGTGGCACACCATGATTGAGGTGCACCATAAGTAAGTGATGACAGGAGTCCAGCTCCTCCCCCAAACTAGTAGTGGCGCACGTCTCTGTCGTGCGCCACTGCTACATTCCTTACCTATGGCGCACGTTGTTGAGGTGCGCCACTGCTAGGACATGTCCAGAGCCCGTTTAGAGATGATAGGCTTAGCAATGGCGCACCTATGTGGTGCGCCACTGCTACATAGGTTACCTATGGCGCATGTCGTTCTGTGCGCCACTGCTAGGGGTGTGGCCAGAGCCCATTTAGAGATGAGAGGCTTAGCGGTGGCGCACCACCAAGCGAGTGCGCCATTGCTATGTCACCCTAGCGAGTATTTTAAATATTCTACATAATTATAATTATTTTAAATATTCTACATAATTATAATTATTTTCTAGATTCTATAGATTCTATAGTATTTTAAATATTCTACATAATTATAATTATTGTACTATAGAATCTAAAAAGTGCGTCCGTCGAGACGAGACGGACCGGCTCGCACCCTACCACGGAGAGTCCATCACCGACCGAACACAACAAGGCCACGTTACCCACCACACAGAACAAGGGAAACACACCGCTGCCAAGGAGAAGAAGAGCGCAGAAAGATCCGGAACGATACGACCTTCGCATCGCCATCGGCCGGCGCATCCCCTCGCTCGCGGCGTCACCACCGTCCCCTCGTCCCCAGCTCCGCCGCCGGATCACATCGCTGCCGGCCTCGAGGTTCGCACGTCCAAACCCCGTTCCGCCTCCTCCCTCCCTGTCACCGCCACGGCGCGGCCGGCTCCACCTTTTCCCTCCCGAGTCCTGTAGCGAGCCACCTGTTCCATTCGTGGCGTGCCTGCCACACCCATCACGCGCGCTCAGCGGTGGTGGAGCACCGCCCGCCCTACCACCGGCAGCAATCTCCCGGAGATTCCCTCCCGCACCCGCAGCACTCATCACTCCCACAAGGAAAAAGGCGCTCCCCTTTCCGCCGCCCAAATCTGCCTTTCCCTCTGCTCCCTCGTACGCACGCGCTCCCCTTGTGGGAGTGATGAGTGCGGGCGCTCGTCATATGGTTAATCTACACATTGTACCGATCAAAATAGACATATAATTCATATTTTTGGATATTTTCTAGATTCTATAGTATTTTAAATATTCTACATAATTATAATTATTTATGCCTTTTATGTTGGTGTATTGTGCTATTTATTATAGTGTTAAATCAATTTTAAAAAAAAGGAAAAAAATGGGGCCGCCAGGGTTCGAACCTGGCCGGCCAGGGTAAACCAAACAGGGGGAGCTAGCCATTAGGGTACAGTGCGGTTCTTGTCAACTGTAGGTGCCGCGCGCCTTTTGACCTAAACCTAAAGAGGCAGTGGCGCACCCCTAGTGGTGCGCCATTGCTAAGCCTCATAGTGGCGCACCCCTAGAGGTGCGCTATTGCTAAGGGGAATCGGGACTTAGCAGAAAATCCCCTTCTTCCCCGTCCCGACCAGATCCCTTCTATCCCTTCTTCCCGTGAGCGACGCCACTGCCTCCTCTCCCTTCTTCCCCTGAGCGACGCCGCCGTCCCTCGATCTGCGCCACTGCCTCCCCTGAGCGACGCCACCTCCCACCGGCGGCCGCCGCCCCTCTCCCCTGAGCAATGCCCCCTCATCAACCCCGGCGGCCAGATCCCCTGTGGAGAAGAGCCGCCTCCCGAGCGCCCTCGACACGGAAAGCATCGCGCCGCCGCCGAAGAACCAGGCCACCTCGACGTCGGTGGTCAGGAAGGCGCAGAACCCGCTCGAGGAGTTCTTCGAGGTCGAGCGGAGCGCCGCAGACGACCAGGCCCGTCCCCACTACGGCGAATTCCGGCGAGGTCAGTATCGATCCCAAGATCTCAACTACAGTACTCACTTCGCACTTCCTGATTATATTAAATTAGCGCCATTACTCCTAGTGTACATTGCTTAAATGTTCTGTACCAGTACACTACTATTGCCACCGAAATTTACACTTCACAACCTAGATTCCTGAGGTTAGTAGATGAATTGAACCGAATGTTGCCGCTTAGGGTACCTGTCAGTGTTGGTATCGCAGCGGCGGGGATTAAGCCGGGGATATCCCGGCCGGCTACTCCGTGGGGAAGCCATTTCAGGATGTTTCAGCGTTTACTTAAGTTAGAAAGTGATTCCAGGGTGTTTGAATTAAGAATTTGGTGGTGTACTGAGGATACCATGCTGTGCTAAGTAAACAACCCATCATATATGTCTGTCGCGCAAAAAATCTCCGAGGTTTAATTTATGTTCAACTGCCAATTACTCTACTTTGATTCTACTAGTCTCTGTGTTTGTGGCATAAAGTATGGTTGACCCTCTACCATTTTGTTAGAATGCCGCAATCATCTTTTAGCACCTTATGGTGTGATTATTGGTCACAGCCTATTCTGTAGGTCATGTACAAGTCACATCTGTGTTGGTGTAGGTTTTACCTTTTTCTTGCAGACCTTCTTGCGATTTATGATCCTTGTGTTGTAATTCGTGCGCTCAAGCTTGCTTGGATTTCAGTTCAAGACCAAGCTGTTTGAATTAACACATGAATTAAGACTTGGATGATGTTAATTGGTAGTAATATGTTGTCCTTTGGTTACCATGTTGTGCTAAGTAAATACCCCTTTTTGTTGCAAATGTAGCTTGTCCTTGCAGTAGTTCTTTTTTGCACATTTGTTTTGTTGCAAATGTAACAGCATTATTGAAAATGACTTAAGAGATGAATCCAAATGTTGGGTGTCTTCAGAGATGAATGTTAACTCTGTATTTTGATGTTAGCTACAACAATATTGATAATGACTTGAGCACTGGCATTCATTGATGCAAAACATTTGAGTTTAGCTTAGTTTTCTTTAAATGATTTAGTTTAAAACATTTTTGAGAGAAAAACATTATGTTTACTAGCAGTTCATGCTAACATGGATAACTTAGGGGTTGTCAAGATGCTTCATAGTCTAGTGAAGCAAAAGAAAATTGCTAAGTAACTTGGTTTTTTATTTTTTGGTAGGAGGCTTACGGATTTGCAAATTTTGCAATAATTAGTAGTTGAATTATTTTCATATGACATAGCTTTTCAGATGGGAATGTTTTCACAGGTTAGGAAAAGGATGTAACATGGTGTAGACTGTGGAGTGAATAGCATACTTACCACTTCAACATTGAGAATTTAAGATGCATGACCTAAGCCATGTTGTTCCTAGTATTCTGCATACTAGCACACCTAAAATTTGCACTAAAATAGAGAGAACACCAAGTTAAAAACAATTTAAGATTTTAAACCTAGGTACCTTACTCTGTCGAAAGCATACAAGTGTCTTGTAGGCTTTCAAAAGTAGAAGGCTGATTTTTTTTTTTTTTGTTAATGATGTGTGTTTTGATTCCAGATCGAGATTCCAGATCGAGATTCACAGCCCTGGAACAAGAGAAATTTGGAGTATTTTTGCTAATGATGTGTGTTTTGATTCCAGATCGAGATTCACAGCCCTGGAACAAGAGGACCTGACCGTCGCTGCCGCATCTTCCTCGACCCGGAGCAACAGCTCACCTCTCGGAGACTCCACGCGACTCACGGTGAGCTTGCTGCTGCTTGCTACTGCCGCCAGCAGCTAATTGTTGCTGCTTGCTAGCTGGTAGCTGCTAGCTGCTAGCTGCTGGCTGCTGCTGCTTGCTAGCTACTTGCTGCTGCTATCTGTAGCTGCTGCTTGCTGCTGCTGCTGGTAGCTATAGCTGTTGCTTGCTGCTGCTAGGTGCTTGCTGCTTGCTGCTGCTAGCTGTAGCTGCTGCTGCTAGTTGCTGCTTGCTGCTTGCTGCTTGTTGCTACTTGCTGCTTGATTAGCTCCTTGGTGTATATGTGCCATGGTGCTCAGCTGTATATGTGTCATGGTGTATATGTGTCATGGAGGATCAACTGTATATGTGTCATGGTGTATATGTGCCATGGTGCTCAGCTGGTGGATTGTTTTCCTGGTGTATTTGTGTCATATTCTTGTGCAGGGATCGACAGAGTTGCCCATTATCGTCGAAATGTTGATTCATTTCCGTTTCGGCGAAAATGGGGCACTCATATGTACATAAATTAGCATAGGTCATGCCCAATTTTTCCGTGAAATCTTGCGCTAATTTATGCATTTTTTCCTACTTAGTTCGAACATGGCCGACAACGATGAGGCCGGCGGCAGCGGCAGCAAGCCATTTTGGATGCTAACCGATGAAATGGAGGTGATGGAGTCACAACCTCGCCGTGACGACGGCGAGGATGATGGCACCGATCCAGAGTACCGAGCGGACGATGCCGCCGACGATGACACCACTGATGGTGCCGGCGAGGATGACACCACGGATGGTGCCGGCGAGGATGACACCGGCGCACCGAAGAAGCTACGGAGGGAGCGTCGCCCAAATGTGCTCAGCACCGTGAAGCAGGCATTCACCGAAGTGAACGCCACTGGGCTTCCAACGGCGCCCCCGATTTAGTCAAAGGTTACGCTGCCCAACTCGGGTGCATCCTCCGGAGCACGGTCTCGATCAACACCGAGAACCTCGGGCATCCCGACCGAGCGAATTTGCGCACCCTCCTCTTCCGGAAGCTGCACGAACGATACGAGTTCCCGGTGGACTGCTCAGAAAAGCGTCTCATGCGGAACAAAGTGCACAATGCCGCCCTCACGAAGATGAGCACCGCCCTCGCTAGTTGGAGGAACCGAGTGAAGAAAATGATTAATAGTCGTGAGAGTTACGAGAAGATCAAGGAGTTAAATCCCTCGATCACCGAGCAAGACTACGCTGATTTCAAGATCAAGTGCGAGAGCGAGTCAACATCGGATTCTAGTCAGTGGGGGAAGGACATGCGAAAACTGAACTTAGGCACCCACAAACTTGGTCCTGGCGGTTTTAGGGTGGCGCAACCGAAATGGGACGCCGCGGATGAGGAGCGTGTGAAGAACGGCCTCGAGCCCCTCTTCCCGCAATACAAAAACAAGCAAACCAGGAACTTTCTCCTGGCCCGGTACCGTATTGACCCGAAAACAAAGGAGCTCACCACCACTCCGGATGTGAAGGAGTTTGAGGCTCTTCTGGTAAGGAATGCACCCGCTTAATTAGCTCCTTTATGGTTGCATTCTTATTGATGAATCCAAATTTCTAAATGGTTCATGCATGTTCCTCCCGTAGGCTAAGGAGGTTGCTGCGGAAAGTGAAAAGGAAGCTAGTAGCGGCGCGGGGTCCACGAGCTCCTCGCAGTGTGCCCCTTGGGACAACCCTTTAAATAGGGCGTTGAATCCCACAAGAAGAGGGATCCATTGAGTAAGCCGACGTCGGCTGGTCGTGTGGTCGGCGAAGGATGCTCTATGAAATGGTCGGAATACTATAAGTCGGGGAAAAAGGAGAAAAAGGCCACCATCGATGAGAAGGAGGTCGCACATCTCAAGGCACAAGTTGCGCAGATCCCGACATTGGTCGAGGAGCAAGTGCGGCAACAAGTGCAACATATCGTGGAGACCCAACGGAGGACGCAACGACGGCAATTGGCGGACCAAGTGGGCACGACGCTTAGCTCCATCATCCCTACCTTGGTTGCCGGTCCGGACGCGTGGTATAGGGGAGGAAAAAAGGGGCCTCCCCCGGTTCCCAGTTTCACGGGCAGCAACTCCAACAACGTGGAGCCATCGGTGAGTCCGCAGGCGGCAACAATGGTGTCTCCGGCGGCGCCAGCATTGGTGGCTCCCGCAGCGCCAACCTTGGTGGCTTCGGCGGCTCCAACCTTGGTGGCTCCCGCGGTGCCAACCTTGGTGTCTCCCGCGGCGCCATTACTTCAGCTCAATGCACCTGTCGCTGCGGATAATACGCCGCCCGGCACCACGCCAACAAGCGGCCACTCCATCAGTGGCACGCCCGCCGCCGGCGGTGCCTCGACCTTAGCCGAGCTGGACGCCATCACGGTAACCAACCCTCGTCTCCGATGACTTCCATATCCTTGCCTTTGACTACGCTAGCCATCCCTAACGCCCTACATGTTTTCCGCGGGGTGCCGCCGCCGACGTCCCATGCACTCTCCTGCATTTTGTGAATGGCGAGTTGATCGATGTTGCCAAGGCCAAAATCGTTCAACCGAGCAACCGCCTGTTACACGGTGTACCCATGGCACCCGACGTGTATAGGATTCAACTAGTTCGGGTGCTTAGTGGCTACGACGACGTGGTACCTCCCTTTCAACCCCATGGCGCCGACGCAGATGAGGTCCTTACCCTCCATCAATGCTTCAATTGGTCCATGGTTTGGCCAAAGAGCCAGATTCATTTGGGGGCGAGCGACACCACCCCACGGACAGCACCCCAAGCCGTGCCGGCGCCAAGCCATGGCAAGACCACCCCAACGGTGCCGCCATCAGCCGACGAGGACATGCATATGGCACAGGATCCGAACGATGGTCCGGACGAGGACGAGTACGTTCGCCAACCCGGACTACAACTTCGATTTTGGGGTGATGGACTACGATCTCGGTAGCCAACCCTCTCAAGCTGCCGCCGAGGGGAAAACCTATTGCAACAAGCGGCGCCTATTCTCGTTCTCGGGAGACGCCTCCAGCTGCCGACTTCACCGAGACTCAGCCGATAGCCGAGGTGAGAAGTGTTATCAGTCCTAACACACCGAAGAAGGCTTGCGAAGAGGAGAATGCGGTCCCGAGTAAATATAAAGCCGAAGGGACGGAAAAGAAAGAAGAAGGATGACAAGTCCGCCAGCCAGCCGGCACCTATCCGTGCTCGGGACGGGCCACCAGTGCCCAAGAATATCGAGGCGAGGGTGCATGTGTCGGGTGAGCGGATGCTAATTCAAAGATTGTACGATGCTGCACCCGGTCCTATGCGATCTCTGGTTGACGGTATTCAGTTTATGGAGGAGTGGCATCTCAGGGAGAAAGATCATGGATACCCAGTGTATATTGCCAAGGTGCCCTCGGGCCATGGCTTTGTGTTGACGTCAGAAACCCCCTGGCGGGCAGAGACGGTCAACACGGTAGAGCCGGGAACAACTAGGGCTGCGGCTGGCCCCAGTCCCTCAGAGCGACGGCCCGCAAAGCCTCCTGGTCGCACGTCCGATGCTTATCACAAGGGCGTGCCACCTGACCTATACCTGGTCAGGAAGGTGTGGATGATGCCTCGCTTAGTTTCCTGCTTGGCATACACATCTTGATCGCGGCCCACCTCTGACTCGGTAAAATTCTGGTGATAACACTTTGTCGATAGTGGCTTCGCGGAGAAGATCTTCCTGCGGTATGATGACATCTTCGCCATGCTGAACATTTATCCGCTGCACTACACCTTCATTCGCCTATACTCGCTCAGCAAGGTGATGCGGATCATTAACACAACATCCCGGACATCGCGATAGCTGACCCCTTCTACATGCGTGCCGTCCACTTGGCCACTGCCGGAGACCGGGAAGTCGCGAGTGGATACCTCAAAGACTTCTTTCTATCGAACCAGAAGAAGTGTAACATCCTCCTGCCTGTATTTCCCGAGTAAGTCACCCCCTCACCGTACCGGTCTTAACTCATGATTTTTTTAGATTTCAATCGTCATGTTCTTAAACATTATGTGTTCTACGCGAGAGACAAAACCTGCACACTCATCTCCATAACCCCGAAACATTCCGTGGCCACATACCTCGATGCGGACGGTAAGTCAACCACGGACTACACGAATGTCAAGGGCGTACTTGATGATGCTCTCAATGCCTACGTCAAAGCGAAAGGCAACATGCAGAGGCCAAATGTTAGGTACGGGAAGCATGTGTTCAAGCACCAAACAAAGTTTCCCTGCGTCAAGAAGCCGCCTTCTAGTAACAAGGATGCCTACTACGCCCTCTATCACATGGATAAGTTCATACGGGACCAGCAGCAGCTTACGCTACCTGAGCATCTCAGAGACTGGGCCAACAAATTGTCGCGGGTCCCTGACGACGGCATCAAGCAAGACTTGTTCCGCATCCAAGTAGAGTTTTGTGAAATCATCCATCAAGATGTCGTTAGAAGCGCGGGGGAGTTCTTCGCCGGCTATCAGCCGTCAAACAGTGACATAGACACAATGCTCCAAATGCAGGGTGACGACTACCGCTCATGGATGTGCTTGAAGAAAGGCGGCGGTTTTATCAACGCTCCGAGAAAGTCTTGATGTGCGAGCCTAGTTATGTAGTTGTGAACTAAAGACGAGCTTGTGTTGTAATAAACTTTATCCAACACTTTACTTGCATGTCTGTTTAATTACTAGTTCGGCTATGTTTGTGAACTTATATATATGGCTCTATCGTTTTCCGCACTTGATTTGGTCCTTAATTTTGTTTGCATATGCCGATGATTAGAATGTTCGGTCAACTGTACACTCCGGGGTGTCGCCAGTGAGCGTGGTGTGATGGCACAAATATCAATCTCTTGTGCATCCTACCTGGCCTCACTGACGCCATCCCGGGATGTTCATATTTGTTTCGACCAACAATGTATGAGGCCCTCGTCATTCCATTTGCTTTGGTTTTTCAGAATGCCGATGATTAGAATGTTCGGTCAATCTGTACACCCGGGGTGACGCAAGTGAGCCTGGTGTGATGGCACAAGTATCAATCTCTTGTGCATCCTACCTGGCCTCACTTACGCCATCTCGGGATGTTCATATTTGTTTCGACCAACAATGTATGAGGCCATCGTCATTCCATTTGCTTTGGTTTTTCAGAATGCCGATGATTAGAATGTTTGGTCACCTATACACTTGGAGGAGGGGCCAGTGAACCTGGTGCGATGACACAAATATCAATCTCTTGTGCATCCTACTTGGTTTCACTGACGCCTTCTCTAAATGTTCATATTTGTTCCGACCAACAAAATATGAGGCATTCCATTTAGTTCATACTAGCTACTTGTCTCTTATTTGAGTTTGCACTTCTTAATTGCATTGGCCGATGATTAAATTTTGTGGTCACTACACTTGGGGGAGGCGCTAGTGAGCCTGGTGCGATGACACAAGTATCAATCTCTTGTGCATCCTACCTGGCCTCACTAACGCCTTCCCTAAATGTTAATATTTGTATTAACATTTAGCGGTAACAGCTACAAAGGGTACACCACTAGAGCGGAGGCCGAAGACAGATACGCACGCTATCTGGCGGGAGAGAGGACGGAGCGGAGGAGGAACCGGATGAAGACCACTTTCATCGGGACGGTGCTAGTAGTGACTCTAGCTCTCTTCTATGTGATGCTAGTTTAGATGATCGACCTTGTGTAACCACTAGCTCATTTGTGACTTGTAACTACCGTAACACTTATCTAATATTTGAAATCTTGTGAATCATGGAGGCTAATGTGAAGGACTATGTATTGGTATACTGTGCTAGCTGCTTATATGTGTTATATATACTGTATTTGTGTTGTTATAGTGTGATATACAACCTGTACAAATACCTGCCAGGAATACAAAAAATAAAAACGAAATACTAGAAGTGGCGCACTAGAGGACCATCAGTGGCGCACGACCAGTAAGTAGCAGTGGCGCACTAATTTGGACCTTGTGGCGCACTACTCTCTGATCCCCTTTCGAAAGTAGCAGTGGCGCACCGCTGTTGCCAACAATGGCGCACGTCCGAGAGACTGCAGGTGGCGCACTTGTACATGCAGCAATGGCGCACCGGAACGCCATAACGGTGGCGCACCCCGGGAGGTAGCGATAGCGCACCGAAACCATAGAGTTGTGGCGCACTACTGCGGAACAACGAGTGGCGCACCCCTTTGGGGTAATAGTGGCGCATCACTCGGACTTGTCAATGGCGCACCACGTAGTGCGCCACTGTTACTTAGGGTAGTTGTGGCGCACCACTAGTGCGCCACTACTAAAACTTAGCAGTGGCGTGATAACAGTGGCGCACCACTAGTGCGCCACTGATGGGTAAAAGTGGTGCGCCACTGATTGCCCTTTTCCTAGTAGTGTGCCTTTTTCTCTTTATAAGAGACTTTACTTAGATAAGTTGATACCTACTGATATATCTTTGCAAATGGCTGATAAATCTACTGCTATTCCTGTTGGTATATGTGAGGATGTTCCTGTTCAAGTTACTAATAACTGCTTGATATTAACTAATTTTGTTGTGTTGGAAATGCCCGAAGATGATAATATGTCTATTATTCTTGGGAGACCTTTTCTTAACACCGCAGGGGCTGTTATTGATTGCAATAAAGGAAAGATTACTTTCAATGTCGATGATAGGGAGCACACCGTCTATTTCCCCAAGAGGATTGATAAAGTATGTGGAGTTAATACTATTTCTAATGTGAGAACTATCAAAGTTGGAACTATCGATTGTCCTATATATGAGCCTAAAGAAGGATATCAAAATCTTATGATTGGATCCATATCAATACAATTCAAGAAAAGGAAGATGGATAATTGTAACTTTGGAGAAGTGTTTGAAAGAGAGACAACAAGCACGGGGAGGCCCTCGAGGTCATCCACCCAATTCAGGCAATCCTATAATGAGTACCTCATCGCACCAAGCTTCGCACCCGAAGAGGACAATGGAGTCCCTAAGGCTGCATCCTTCCCATGCTATGACTTTTTGAGTAATGCAGGGTTGTTGGATGATTTCTTGACCCTCGTCGGTAAGGCAGGTTTAACCACCTATGTGGGAGATGAGAGTGAGCAATACTATACGCTCACTAAAATATTTGTGGAGAGCTTCAAATTCAACAATAAGCACTTTCGCCCGACCGTAGAATTTAAGATCTATGGTAAACCTATTACTATGAAGTTGGAAATTTTTTGTGCTGCATTAGGTATTGCCACTGTAGGTACAGCAAGGAAGATCGAGGACAACCCCAAGGAATTGCTGGAGCTCTATCGAGGGATCACCAATGATGATTGTCGAACCATTCAGCGTGGCAAGATAAGAAACATTCAACTCCCCACCATTAAGTATTTTGCTTATTACATTGGTACTAACAATCTTGGTAGGGAGAACACTAGTAACATATCTAGCTATCACCTTGGTTTCTTAATTGTTGCACTCACTGGGGACACGCCTTATCATCTTGGTGCTCTTGTTGCTTGCCGCTTGTCTAACAAGGGGCCCATATTTGGAGGAATTATTGCATCGCGCATTTTAGCATATTTAGAGCTTCCTCTTGACCCTAATGATGTAAAAATAACTCCTATGAGGCTCGATATTGCTGCTATGAAGAGTCATCAATTTGTTACAACCGACTCTAGTTTAGATAAGATTGTCTATAGAATATTGTTTGCTGACGGGGAAGAGAGGGAAATCCTTATGCCGCAACCAGATTTGTTCAGTATTGACAGGAAACCATGGTCGCGCACTAAGGAGGAGGTGGATGAGCAATTGAAGATACAAGGCTTCCACCAGCAGCATGACTCCGAGGACGCCGAGACCTCCTACGACTACACCATCACGTATCCGGGTGCTTCTTCCAGCACATACCCGGAATATGATCCATCTTCGTCGTACTACGGAGGTGCTACTTCATGGGCACCATGGGATTGATCTCCACTTAGGACAAAAGCCTAAGCTTGGGGGAGGTATACCGGCATCACTCATTCTTTGCATATTATGGTTGCTGGGTACTTGTACATACTTGTTTAGTTTCTTTGAGTGGTTTTCTAATGAGAGGGAGATGATATTTGGGGAAGTGCTGCCTGAAAACAGATTCTGGACTGTTACTAAAAAAATCGTGCGCACAGCCAGAACGTTATTTTGAGCTGCCAATTTTTGTGCATGTTCCCCAGGTTGTTATCTAACTTTAATTAGTTGAACACTTTTTGAGCTGAGCAGCTTAAGAATTCCTTTAAAATCGATTACTGTACTGCTGTCAGGTTTTGGCAGATTTCTGCCATCTTGCTTTTCTGTGTTTCTTTTAGTTTTCATTTTCTTATTCTTACTTTGTTTCTTTCCTAAAACACAAAAAGACCAAAAATATTTCTGTTGTTTCTCTTCACCACTTGTTTATTTTGGTTTCTTGCATTTGTTTCGCTTTATTTGCTATTGCTAGTTTGCTATAAGAAAACCCAAAAAGATTTTGCTTTGTTCGCTTGCTTCTTTTTATTCTTGTTCTCAAATTCGAAAACACCAAAAATATTTGATGTTCTTCTTTGGTTTGTAAAGTTCATTATGAGTTCAATGGTCTTCGGTGGCTGGAGTGTGGTTTTCATTTCATATTATCCAAGCTACACAAGTGAAAGGCAATAATGACGATATTCGACGATCTGATTGTGGTGAGAGGCTGGTATGAACTCTATTTGTTTTCATTTTTGTACATATACTCATCCATGTGAGCATGCTTAGTTGGTTCATGTGAGGTATATGTCATTTAAGAAAGTCTAGTGGTTCATGATGTCTCATGTTTAGCTCCAATTTATTAATATGAGTAGCATGTCATGAATATTTGCTTGCATTGCTTTATTCATAGATAGGTATGACATTGTGGTATCCTCCTCTGAATAATTTTCTTGAATCAACTTGGCACATGCTCGCGCATGCATATGACTGAACAAAATGTCAATTAAGCCTCGATGATTTACTTTACCTCAGAGTTCTTGTATCACTTTTATGCCTCCGTTAATTTATTTTTGTCGCAACCATGATTATGACAGTTATTGCTCTCTTGATTGTCGCTTCACAGTCTATTGCTAGCCTTCACTTGTACTGAGCGGGAACGCTGCTCGTGCTTCCAAACACATGAAAACCAAGTTATTCCAGAGTGTCCACCATAAATACCTATGCATGGCATTTCAAACCATTCCAAGTAAATTCTCATGTGCTACCTTTAAAACTTCAAAATGCTTCTCAATTTGTGTTAATGTTTCATAGCTCATGAGGAAATATGTGGTGTTTATCTTTCAATCTTGTCATTTACTCTTGACGGACTTTCATAATGGACTAGTGGGACATCCGCTTATCCAATAATTTTGCAAAAAGAGCTGGCAACGGGGTTCCCAGCCCCAATCAATCAACTTTCATTAATAATTCTCTTCACATGTTTTGCCCTGATTTATTAGTAAGCAACTTAAATTGCAAATAGACACTCCTCCATGGTATGTGATTGATGGAAGGCACCCGAGGATTCGGTTAGCCATGGCTTGTGTAAGCAAAGGTTGGGGGAGTGTCACCCATAATAAAACTAAAATACGTGTGTAAACAAAAGAGAAGAGGGATGATCTACCTTGCTGGTAGAGATAACGTCCTTCATGGGAGCCGCTCTTGAAAGTCCGGTTGGCAAGGTAGTTGGTGTACCCATTACCATTCGTTGACAACAACAAACACCTCTCAAAACAATTTTACTCCTGTTTTAAAAATGAAAAGCTCTAGCGCATGTTAATCCCTGCTTCCCTCTGCGAAGGGTCAATCTTTTACTTTTATGTTGTGTCTCCATCCTTTCTTTGAGCACTTTCTTGAGAGCACAACTGTTATTCTTAGTGTAATATGCTTGTCTAAAAATATGATTGTGGTATAACTTTGATGCTTTTATCTTTGACAATCACTATTTCTAGTCTTTCTATGAACTTCAGAGGTGCCTGAGCATTTATGTTTTGCTGATCAAATATGGGCAAGCGAGATACCACTCTATCATACTCTTTTATGAACATTGCAATCCTGCTTATATACATGATTCATGATGCTTATTATTAAATGTTGGTACCTTTCCATGATTGACATAGCTATTAGATGATCTTATTTGCATGTATCTTATTATGAACTGCCTAAGTGTTAGCCATAGCATGAGAATATTTACATCATATGAACAAATGTGTTCGTGAAAGTTCTTTTATCGCTCGGTTGTTAACTGAATTGCTTGAGGACAAGCAATAAGCTAAGCTTGGGGGAGTTGATACGTCCAAAACGTATCTACTTTCCCGAACACTTTTGCTATTGTTTTGCCTCTAATTTGTGTATTTTGGATGCAACTAACACGGACTAACGCTGTTTTCAGCGAACCGTTCTGGTGTCTTGTTTTTGTGCAGAAATCCAACTTTCAGGAAAATCCTCGAAATTTATGCGGAAGGTCCTATTTTCCCAGAATATTGGCGGAGCCAGAAGGGCAAGCCAGGTGGGGGCCCGAGGGCCCCACACACTAGGCCGGCGCGGCCCAGGAGGGGCCCGCGCGGCCCTAGTGTATGGCGGCCTCGGCTGGCCCCCGACGCCCTCTTTCGGACTACTTATTGCCTTCGACCTAAAAACGCACGGGAGGAAGTCGAAGTCGCCAGAAACCCTCCAGAACGCCGCCACATCGCGAAACTCCGTCTCGGGAGCCAGAAGTCTCCATTCTGGCACTCCGCCGGGACGGGGAATTGGAGGAGATCATCGCCACCATCACCACCGATGCCTCTCCATCGACCAGCCATGTTTCCCCCATCCATGTGTGAGTAATTCCCCCGCTGTAGGCTGAAGGGGATGGTAGGGATTGGATGAGATTGGTCATGTAATAGTATAAGATTGTTAGGGCATAGTGCCTAGTGTCCGTAATTGGTACTTTGATGATATTGTTGCAACTTGTTATGCTTAATGCTTGTCACTAGGGCCCGAGTGCCATGATCTCAGATCTGAACATGTTATTATTTCATCATGATATTCATTGTTTATGGTCTTACCTGCAAGTTGTATACACATGTCGCTGTCCGGAACCAATGGCCCCGAAGTGACAGAAATCGGGACAACCGGAGGGGATGGTAGTGATGTGAGGATCACATGTGTTCACGGAGTGTTAATGCTTTGCTCCGGTACTCTATTAAATAGAGTACCTTAATATCCAGTAGATTCCCTTGAGGCCCGGCTGCCACCGGCTGGTAGGACAAAAGATGTTGTGCAAGTTTCTCATTGCGAGCACGTACGACTATAATTGGAACACATGCCTATTGATTGCTTTGTACTTGGACACCGTTTTATTATTATCTGCAAATGCCATGCTTGATTGTTACATGAGTTTCTCTCATCCATGCAATGCCCGTTATCCGTCCCCGTGCCTACAGTATTTTAATCATGCTGTTTACTATAATCACTACTGCTGTCTCTGTTACTCTGCTGCTCGTTATTTCACTCATCGCTATCGCTATAAAGCTGTTACTACTCGATAAACTCTTGCGAGCAAGTCTTTTTCCAGGTGCAGCTGAATTGACAACTCCGCTGTTAAGGCTTTCAAGTATTCTTTGTCTCCCCTTGTGTCGAATCAATAAATTGGGTTTTACTACCCACGAAGACTGCTGCGATCCCCTATACTTGTGGGTTATCACGACGCGACGACCTTCAGGCGGCAAGGCGCGCGAGCTCGGGGCGTCGAACACCTGGGACCATGTGGCCGGGGCGCGGTGGCGTGGCAGGGCCGCGGCGGCGTGGTGGATTTCTCCTTCTCCATGGATGAACAACACTTGCGAGAGAGAGATAAGGAAGTAGATAAAGTTTCGTGGGGGGCCCACCAATAACGCGACCTGCTGGACGGTAGCGCGAGCGCGCGATGATGGCATCCAACGGCCGCGGAGCCGGAGGTTGGAGCGCGTTGCATCCCCCGGAGGGATTGGATCATTTTCCTACCAGAAAAGCATCTATCTACCCCCTAACCCTAAACTCTGTCTTAGGAAGTCAAGGATGAAGAGAAGTGGTTTTGGGTTTCAAACATGGAAATTTCAAAAAAAACCTCCCAAAAGCTTCATTTTGGAGTGACTAAAAAGGACCCATGCTTACTTTTTCATTTCCATGTTTTAAACTTGTTTAAATCTTTGTCAAATCTCGGATTTGACAAAGATTAAAATGGGCATAAAAAATCGAAAAAATCAAGAAAATGAAAAACCAAAGCACATAGTCTTCTTATGTCATATAAGTATTCAAGTTGATAAATTAAACACGGTCTAGACATATTCAAACCAGAAAAATCATGTATCTACGTACCCTAACCCTAAACTCTATCTTATGAAGTGAAGCATGAAAAGAAGTGGCTTTGGGTTTCAAACATGGAAATTTAAAAAACCTTCCAAAAGATTCATTTTGGAGTGACTAAGAAGAATCCAGGCTTACTTTTTCATTATGATAGCATGTCACTTCAAAAATTATCCTTGTTATCGTTTACCTACTCGAGGGCGAGTAGGAACTAAGCTTGGGGATGCTTGATACGTCTCAAACGTATCTATAATTTCTTATATTCCATGCTACTTTTATGATGATACTCACATGTTTTATACACATTATATGTCATTATTATGCATTTTCCGGCACTAACCTATTGACGAGATGCCGAAGAGCCGATTCTGTTGTTTTCGAAGTTTTTGGTTTCAGAAATCCTAGTAAGGAAATATTCTCGGAATTGGACGAAATCAACGCCCAGGGGCCTATTTTTCCACGAATCTTCCAGAAGTCCGAAGAGGAGATGAAGTGGGGCCACGGGGCGCCGCCACAGTAGGGCGGCGCGGCCAACAGGGGGCCCGCGCGGCCCTGTTGTGTGGGGCCCCCGTGACGCCCCTTGACCTGCCCTTCCGCCTACTTAAAGCCTTCGTCGCGAAACCCCCAGTACCGAGAGCCACGATACGGAAAACCTTCCAAAGACGCCGCCGCCGCCAATCCCATCTCGGGGGATTCAGGAGATCGCCTCCGGCACCCTGCCGGAGAGGGGAATCATCTCCCGGAGGTATCTTCATCGCCATGATCGCCTCCGGATCGATGTGTGAGTAGTTCACCCCTGGACTATGGGTCCATAGCAGTAGCTAGATGGTTGTCTTCTCCTCATTGTGCTATCATGTTAGATCTTGTGAGCTGCCTATCATGATCAAGATCATCTATTTGTAATCCTTCATGTTGTGTTTGTTGGGATCCGATGAATATTGAATACTATGTCAAGTTGATTATCAATCTATCATATATGTTATTTATGTTCTTGCATGCTCTCCGTTGCTAGTAGAGGTGATGAGGTCTAAGACCCCGTTTGTGGCCCGATCTTGCGGTTGACCCGAAATCCAAGGAGGGAGAGAGGGAGAGCGCGAAGAACACGATGAACACGAAGAACACGAAGAACTCACGCACGCACACCAACCCGATACAATCGATACTTACCCCCGTGGCTCGATGGACCACGCCAATAGAATCAACCCGGAAGAGACGCGCGGTAGAATTCCGAGAGGAGAGATTGGTGAGGGAGATGAATCTAGGAGTGGGAGAGAGAGTGGGCAGCACTAGAATCTCACACACCAAATCCAATCATCCAACAAGGGTAGCCTTGATACAAAGGGGATGAAACCCTAGGGAGACAAAGCTCAAATCCATGTCTAAGCCTAAATCTTGTCTAAAGAGGTAAGGGGGTGTCCTGGGTCTATATATAGGCCTACAAGACAACACATGGCGAAAAGGTACATAAGTGGGTAACTTAGGCAGTTTGGTGGGTAGTTCCCGTCGGATCCGGTCTGGGGCCGGTCCGGACCGGACCCGGGACCGGGCGGTCCGGTTGTGGAGCCGGTCGACCGGTCGCCAACCGGGCAGGTCGGTCCGGGGCCCGGTCGGACCGGACTACGGGCCGGCTGGGCCTCCTCCTCCCTCTTCCTTCTTCTCTTCTTTCCTTCTTCTTCTTCCTTCTTCCTTGCACCATGGGAGTTCCTTCTCTCTTGGTCCTTGTCGATGTCGGCACCTATAGACACCATGACGATAGGCATGAGGTAGCATACCATTCGAGTTGGCGTTGAGGTCGACCATAGAGAGGAAGGAGTTCACCTTTACATATATGGCGGGGTTTTGTGTTGTTGGTCCACTTGGGGGACTCCTTGGCCATGGTGTAGCGTCGACGATAGGCGGGGCTGCATCATCTCCCCCCCCTTGGGGAAGAGTCGTCCTCGACTCTTGCTCCTCCTCACCGATGAGGTAGACGTTGATCCTTGTAGCTAGTGGAAGGACGTGTATAGTTGCCCTTGTATCCTTATGGATGCTCGTCGTGGTGCGGGCGTCCTTGTTGTAGTCCATGATGGGTCTCTCATGTCGTGGTGGAGGGACAAAGTCGCGGTCGAAGAAGAAGTTGGAGAAAAACAACTTGCAAAGGGAAAGCTTGTGGATGCCAATTTTTTGATCGGCGAACAAGAGGCTCTCAATCAAATACGAAGCATCAAGTCGTTTCTCAAAGAGGCATTTCGCAAAATTGGGAACCAAAAGAGTATCGATGTATCCAAAATGTGGTATGGCAAAAGTTTGTGCATGTAAGATTTGTAAGGTGTCAAAAATGTGTGGTGTAGAATTGTCCCAAACAAATGGAACAACCAAAAGGCAAGTATCGGCGGCAAAATTTGGGGCAAAATTGTTGTGTGCAATGGCAAAGAGATGGAAACTTCTAGCTTGGGAAAGTATGGTTGGCGTGAGCCAAGTATGGGTATCCTCAAGTGTCAAAGAATCCATTTCAATTGCCAAAGATAAAAGGAGAAATCCAATGAAGAGCAACTTTTTGTGTGACATGTGGCACAAGATGCATAAGGTGTCTCTCACATGTATGACATGGTCCTTGAGATTCTCGGGGTGTATGATGATAACATCAAGACATACAACAATCATTGTGCCAACAAG
>NC_061514.1:212450386-212511408 GCF_022539505.1 Lolium rigidum
TAATAGCCAATTGGTGCAAGCAAATATGAGAAGAACCAATAGGAAATCACCGGGGAACATTGGTTATGCCAAACCGGTGGCATAACCAAAGATATCCAGCAAGGAGATGATCCTATCTAGCTAGCCGCATTTCACTTAGCACCTATGACCACTACACCATCGTACGTATAGACAATATGTGTCTTCTTGTTTGTCAACATCAAAGATCACTTGGAAATACAACATGGAATTATCCAGTAATGCATTCACTAAGCCACACCAAGCCAACAAGGGTGGGAGCTACCTAAACAGCAAGGAATTGCTGTCAAGGTCACCTCAACCACTTAATCAGTCCAAACTGATAAGCCATGCACAGTTATCATCACCCCGTAGGGTTCAAAAGGAGGGCTAGGGTACACAACCAAGTGTTGGCATCCATCTAGCCCTGCCAAACTCAATGAAATGATCATTAATGCAGCGAGTTCACATCACTTATCCATTTTAGTAAATCCAAGTAATACGTGATAAGTGAATCATACAAGTAATCAAAGCATCGAACCTTGCGGATGATCCAATGGATCATTACAAGCATCAAGAACTCGCTTGAGCAAGCAAAAGCATGCACTAGTATAGCATTTTGGTGTCCCACAGACACAAGGACTAGCAGTAATAAGGCACAGTAATAACACAGCAGCTTTTACAAGCAACTGATGATCACATGATCATCAGAAGCTTGCTAGAGCATGCTAAAGCATGCTAGAACCAACTCTAGCATCAATACATTAACTATATGAATTAAACAGACCATATGTCTCAATGAATTGCAACACAGTATAAGCAAATGAGCTAAATACAATTGTATCCGAAGCACACCATCACTGGATGGTGCTGCCTAGCCAACAAACATGCTCAATGGAGCATTTCCAGGAATTATAACACAAGGGATAGCACACCAGGAGCACTGGCACTTGCATAATGCAAGGATCATGCATCATGATCGAGCCAGGGGCAAGGAAATGCACACACAAGAGAGGCAGGAGCCTGATGCGTGCAGTCGACGCATCCGTTGGGAACCCCAAGAGGAAGGTGTGATGCGTACAGTAGCAAGTTTTCCCTCAGAAAGAAACCAAGGTTTATCGAACCAGTAGGAGCCAAGAAGCACGTTGAAGGTTGATGGCGGAGGAGTGTAGTGCGGCGCAACACCATGGATTCCGGCGCCAACGTGGAACCCGCACAACACAATCAAAGTACTTTGCCCCAATGTAACAGATGGAGGTTGTCAATCTCACCGGCTTGCTGTAAACAAAGGATTAGATGTATAGCGTGTATGATGATGATTGTTTGCGAAGAACAGTAAAGAACAATTGCATCAGATTGTATTTCGGTTGTAAAGAATAGGACCGGGGTCCACAGATCACTAGTGGTGTCTCTCCCATAAGATAGCAGATGTTGGGTGAACAAATTACAGTTGGGCAATTGACAAATAAAGAAGGCATAACAATGCACATACATATATCATGATGAGTACTATGAGATTTAATCGGGGCATTACGACAAAGTACATAGACCGCTATCCAGCATGCATCTATGCCTAAAAAGTCCACCTTCAGGTTATCATCCGAACCCCTTCCAGTATTAAGTTGTAAACAACAGACAATTGCATTAAGTATGGTGCGTGATGTCTACGGGAGCTTCTATTCTTGTAGACAGTGTTGGGCCTCCAAGAGCAGAGGTTTGTAGAACAGCAGCAAGTTTCCCTTAAGTGGATCACCCAAGGTTTATCGATCTCAGGGAGGAAGAGGTCAAAGATATCCCTCTCATGCAACCCCGCAACCACAAAGCAAGAAGTCTCTTGTGTCCCCAACACACCTAATAGGTGCACTAGTTCGGCGAAGAGATAGTGAAATACAGTGTGGTATGAATAAATAGTAGCAACGGCACCGTAAAAGTGCTTTGCCCGAGACAAGAAACGAAGCAGTAGTAACGCAAGCAGTAGTAACGCAATAGAAACAAGAAACAAGCAGCGATAGCAGTATTTAGGAACAAGGCCTAGGGATTAGACTTTCACTAGTGGACACTCTCAACTTTGATCACATAACAGAATAGATAAATGCATACTCTACACTCTTGTTGGATGATGAACACATTGCGTAGGATTACACGAACCCTCAATGCCGGAGTTAACAAGCTCCACAATTCAATGTTCATATTTAAATAACCTTAGAGTGCAAGAAAGATCAACACGACTAAACCAAGTACTAACACAGCATGCACACTCGTCACCTTCACACTATGTAGGAGGAATAGATCACATCAATACTATCATAATGATAATTAACTCCACAATCTACAAGAGATCATGATCATAGCATATGCCAAGTACTAACACGGATGCACACACTGTCACCATTACACCGTGCAAGAGGAATAAACTACTTTAATAACATCACTAGAGTAGCACATAGATAAATTGTGATACAAAACACATTGCAATCATAAAGAGATATAAATAAGCACTTCACTACGCCATTCATAACAAGTGAGTAAGTATTCTCGTGAAATATAGCCTAAGAGACCCACACGGTGCACACACTGTCACCTTTACACACGTGGGACAAGGAGTCTCCGGAGATCACATAAGTAAAACTCACTTGACTAGCATAATGACATCTAGATTACAAGCATCATCATATGAATCTCAATCATGTAAGGCAGCTCATGAGATTATTGTATTGAAGCACATAGGAGAGAGATGAACCACATAGCTACCGGTACAGCCCCGAGCCTCGATGGAGAACTACTCCCTCCTCATGGGAGCAGCGGCGGTGATGAAGATGGCGGTGGAGATGGCAGCGGTGTCGATGGAGAAGCCTTCCGGGGCACTTCCCCGCTCCGGCAGGTGCCGGAACGAGACTCCTGTCCCCCGGATCTTGGCTTCGCGATGGCGGCGGCTCTGGAAGGTTTTCCGTATCGTGGTTCTTCGCATCGTGGGTTTTCGCGACGGAGGCTTTAAATAGGCGGAAGGGCAGCCTCGGAGGGGCGTCGGGGGGCCCACACCATAGGGCGGCGCGGCCCCCTTCCGGCCGCGCCGGCGTGTGGTGTGGGGCCCCCGTGGCTCCCTCCGGCGGCTCTCGGGTGTTCTCGGAAGGCTCCGGGAAAAATAGGGACCCCGGGTCTTGATTTCGTCCAATTCCGAGAATATTTCTTTACTAGGATTTCTGGAACCAAAAACAGCAGAAAACAGAA
This sequence comes from Lolium rigidum, assembly GCF_022539505.1. Taxonomy (NCBI): domain Eukaryota; kingdom Viridiplantae; phylum Streptophyta; class Magnoliopsida; order Poales; family Poaceae; genus Lolium; species Lolium rigidum. The sequence goes on from NC_061514.1 coordinate 212,453,612, forward strand.
CCGGCTCTTCGGCATCTTGTTAATAGGTTAGTTCCGTAAAATGCACGAATATGACATAAAGTGTGCATAAAACATGTAGGTATCATCAATAATATGGCATAGAACATAAGAAATTATCGATACGTCGGAGACGTATCAAGCATCCCCAAGCTTAGTTCTCGCTCGTCCCGAGCAGGTAAAACGATAACAAAGATAATTTCTGAAGTGACATGCCATCATAACCTTGATCATACTATTTGTAAACATATGTAATGAATGCAGCGATCAAAACAATGGTAATGACATGAGTAAACAAGTGAATCATAAAGCAAAGACTTTTCATGAATAGTACTTCAAGACAAGCATCAATAAGTCTTGCATAAGAGTTAACTCATAAAGCAATAAATCAAAGTAAAGGTATTGAAGCAACACAAAGGAAGATTAAGTTTCAGCGGTTGCTTTCAACTTGTAACATGTATATCTCATGGATAATTGTCAACATAGAGTAATATAACAAGTACAATATGCAAGTATGTAGGAATCAATGCACAGTTCACACAAGTGTTTGCTTCTTGAGGTGGAGAGAGATAGGTGAACTCGACTCAACATAAAAGTAAAAAGAATGGTCCTTCAAAGAGGAAAGCATCGATTGCTATATTTGTGCTAGAGCTTTTATTTTGAAAACATGAAACAATTTTGTCAACGGTAGTAATAAAGCATATGAGTTATGTAAGATTATATCTTACAAGTTGCAAGCCTCATGCATAGTATACTAATAGTGCCCGCACCTTGTCCTAATTAGCTTGGACTACCGGATCTTTGCAATGCACATGTTTTAACCAAGTGTCACAATGGGGTACCTCCATGCCGCTCGTACAAAGGTCTAAGGAGAAAGCTCGCATTTTGGATTTCTCGCTTTTGATTATTCTCAACTTAGACATCCATACCGGGACAACATGGACAACAGATAATGGACTCCTCTTTAATGCATAAGCATGTGGCAACAATTATTATTCTCATATGAGATTGAGGATATATGTCCAAAACTGAAACTTCCACCATGAATCATGGCTTTAGTTAGCGGCCCAATGTTCTTCTCTAACAATATGCATGCTCCAACCATTAAGGTGGTAGATCTCTCTTACTTCAGACAAGACGGACATGCATAGCAACTCACATGATATTCAACAAAGAATAGTTGATGGCGTCCCTAGGAACATGGTTATCGCACAACAAGCAACTTAATAAGAGATAAAGTGCATAAGTACATATTCAATACCACAATAGTTTTTAAGCTATTTGTCCCATGAGCTATATATTGCAAAGGTGAATGATGGAATTTTAAAGGTAGCACTCAAGCAATTTACTTTGGAATGGCGGATAAATACCATGTAGTAGGTAGGTATGGTGGACACAAATGGCATAGTGGTTGGCTCAAGGATTTTGGATGCATGAGAAGTATTCCTCTCGATACAAGGTTTAGGCTAGCAAGGTTATTTGAAACAAACACAAGGATGAACGGTGCAGCAAAACTCACATAAAAGACATATTGTAAACATTATAAGACTCCACACCGTCTTCCTTGTTGTTCAAAACTCAATACTAGATGTTATCTAGACTCTAGAGAAACCAAATATGCAAACCAAATTAGCAAGCTCTAAGTGTTTCTTCATTAATGGGTGCAAAGTATATGATGCAAGAGCTTAAACATGAGCACAACAATTGCCAAGTATCAAATTATCCAAGACATTTTAGAGTTACTACATGTAGCATTTTCCAATTCCAACCATATAACAATTTAACGAAGAAGAAACTTCGCCATGAATACTATGAGTAGAGCCTAAGGACATATTTGTCCATATGCTACAGCGGAGCGTGTCTCTCTCCCATAAAGTGAATGCTAGGATCCATTTTATTCAAACAAAAACAAAAACAAAAACAAACCGACGCTCCAAGTAAAGTGCATAAGATGTGACGGAATAAAAATATAGTTTCAGGGGAGGAACCTGATAATGTTGTCGATGAAGAAGGGGATGCCTTGGGCATCCCCAAGCTTAGACGCTTGAGTCTTCTTAGAATATGCAGGGGTGAACCACCGGGGCATCCCCAAGCTTAGAGCTTTCACTCTCCTTGATCATATTGCATCATACTCCTCTCTTGATCCTTGAAAACTTCCTCCACACCAAACTCGAAACAACTCATTAGAGGGTTAGTGCATAATAAAAATTAACATGTTCAGAGGTGACACAATCATTCTTAACACTTCTGGACATTGCATAAAGCTACTGGACATTAATGGACCAAAGAAATTCATCCAACATAGCAAAAGAGGCAATGCGAAATAAAAGGCAGAATCTGTCAAAACAGAACAGTCCGTAAAGATGGATTTTATTAGGCCACCAGACTTGCTCAAATGAAAATGCCCAAATTGAATGAAAGTTGCGTACATATCTGAGGATCATGCACGTAAATTGGCTTAATTTTCTGAGCTACCTACAGGGAGGTAGACCCAGATTCGTGACAGCAAAGAAATCTGGAACTGCGCAGTAATCCAAATCTAGTACTTACTTTACTATCAAAGACTTTACTTGGCACAACAAAACATAAAACTAAGATAAGGAGAGGTTGCTACAGTAGTAAACAACTTCCAAGACACAAATATAAAACAAAGTACTGTAGCAAAATAACACATGGGTTATCTCCCAAGAAGTTCTTTCTTTATAGCCATTAAGATGGGCTCAAGCAGCTTTAATGATGCACTCGCAAGAAATAGTATTTGAAGCAAAAGAGAGCATCAAGAGGCAAATTCAAAACACATTTAAGTCTAACATGCTTCCTATGCATAGGAATCTTGTAAATAAACAAGTTCATGAAGAGCAAAGTAACAAGCATAGGAAGATAAAACAAGTGTAGCTTCAAAAATTTCAGCACATAGAGAGGCATTTTAGTAACATGAAAATTTCTACAACCATATTTTCCTCTCTCATAATAACTTTCAGTAGCATCATGAGCAAACTCAACAATATAACTATCACATAAAGCATTCTTATCATGAGTCTCATGCATAAAATTATTACTCTCCACATAAGCATAATCAATTTTATTAGTAATAGCGGGAGCAAATTCAACAAAGTAGCTATCATTATTATTCTCATCATCAAATATAGGAGGCATATTATAATCATAATCAAAATTTACTCTCCATAGTAGGTTGTACCAAAAGACCACTCATTATAATCATCATAAATAGGAGGCAAAGTATCATCAAAGAAAATTTTCTCCTCAATGCTTGGGGGACTAAAAAGATCATGAAAACCAGCTTCCCCAAGCTTAGAACTTTCTATATTATTATCAACAATGGTGTTCAAAGCGTTCATACTAATATTACTACCAAGCATGCAAATAAGATTCCATAGGTTTTTTAATTTTCGCATCAAACAATCCATGTTTTAAATCAGGAAATAGAATAAGAAGCTCATTGTTGTCCATTATGCCAAACTAGTGTAAACAAGAAACAAAAAGATGCAATTGCAGGATCTAAAGGAAATAGCTTCGAGCACAAACACAATGGCGCCGTAAAAGTACTGTTACCCGGGACCGGAGTATGAGTGCCTTTTTACCTTTCCTCCCCGGCAACGGCGCCGTAAAAGTGCTTGATGTCTACGGGAGCTTCTATTCTTGTAGACAGATGTTGGGCCTCCAAGAGCAGAGGTTTGTAGAACAGTAGCAAGTTTCCCTTAAGTGGATCACCCAAGGTTTATCGATCTCGTGGAGGAAGAGGTCAAAGATATCCCTCTCATGCAACCCCGCAACCACAAAGCAAGAAGTCTCTTGTGTCCCCAACACACCTAATAGGTGCACTAGTTCGGCGAAGAGATAGTGAAATACAGTGGTATGAATAAGTAGTAGCAACGGCACCGTAAAAGTGCTTTGCCCAGACGAGTAAACAAGTAGTAGTAACGCAGCAAGTAGTAACGCAAGAAAACAAGAAACAAGCAGCGATAGCGATATTTAGGAACAAGGCCTAGGGATTAGACTTTCACTAGTGGACACTCTCAACATTGATCACATAACAGAATAGATAAATGCATACTCTACACTCTTGTTGGATGATGAACACATTGCGTAGGATTACACGAACCCTCAATGCCGGAGTTAACAAGCTCCACAATTCAATGTTCATATTTAAATAACCTTAGAGTGCAAGAAAGATCAACACGACTAAACCAAGTACTAACATAGCATGCACATTGTCACCTTCACACTATGTAGGAGGAATAGATCACATCAATACTATCATAGCGATAGTTAACTTCACAATCTACAAGAGATCATGATCATAGCATATGCCAAGTACTAACATGGATGCACACACTCGTCACCATTACACCGTGCGGAGGAATAAACTACTTTAATAACATCACTAGAGTAGCACATAGATAAATTGTGATACAAAACACATTGCAATCATAAAGAGATATAAATAAGCACTTCACTACGCCATTCATAACAGTGAGTAAGTATTCTGTGAAATATAGCCTAAGAGACCCACACGGTGCACACACCGTCACCTTTACACACGTGGGACAAGGAGTCTCCGGAGATCACATAAGTAAAACTCACTTGACTAGCATAGTGACATCTAGATTACAAGCATCATCATATGAATCTCAATCATGTAAGGCAGCTCATGAGATTATTGTATTGAAGTACATAGGAGAGAGATGAACCACATAGCTACCGGTACAGCCCCGAGCCTCGATGGAGAACTACTCCCTCCTCATGAGAGCAGCAGCGGTGATGAAGATGGTGGTGGAGATGGCAGCGGTGTCGATGGAGAAGCCTTCCGGGGCACTTCCCCGCTCCGGCAGGGTGCCGGAACAGAGACTCCCGTCCCCCGCATCTTGGCTTCGCGATGGCGGCGGCTCCGGAAGGTTTTCCGTATCGTGGTTCTTCGCATCGGGTTTTCGCGACGGAGGCTTTAAATAGGCGGAAGGGCAGCCTCGGAGGGGCCCGGGGGCCCACACCATAGGGCGGCGCGGCCCCCCTCCGGCCGCGCCGGGTGTGGTGTGGGGCCCCCGTGGCTCCCTCCGGCGGCTCTCGGGTGTTCTCGGAAGGCTCCGGGAAAAATAGGGACCCGGGTCTTGATTTCGTCCAATTCCGAGAATATTTCTTTACTAGGATTTCGGAACCAAAAACAGCAGAAAACAGGAACTGGCTCTTCGACATCTTGTTAATAGGTTAGTTCCAGAAAATGCACGAATATGACATAAAGTGTGCATAAAACATGTAGGTATCATCAATAATATGGCATAGAACATAAGAAATTATCGATACGTCGGAGACGTATCAGTGCGTAATGTAATCAACAAAAATATCCTTAGACAAAGCATCGATGTTTTATCCCTAGTGGCAACAGCACATCCACAACCTTAGAACTTTTTGTCACTGTCCCAGATTTAATGGAGGCATGAACCCACTATCGAGCATAAATACACCCTCTTGGAGTCACAAGTATCAACTTGGCCAGAGCCTCTACTAGCAACGGAGAGCATGCAAGAACATAAATAACATATATGATAGATTGATAATCAACTTGACATAGTATTCAATATTCATCGGATCCCAACAAGCACAACATGAAGGATTACAAATAGATGATCTTGATCATGATAGGCAGCTCACAAGATCTAACATGATAGCACAATGAGGAGAAGACAACCATCTAGCTATCGCTATGGACCCATAGTCCAGGGGTGAACTACTCACACATCGATCCGGAGGCGATCATGGCGATGAAGATACCTCCGGGAGATGATTCCCTCTCCGGCAGGGTGCCGGAGGCGATCTCCTGAATCCCCCGAGATGGGATTGGCGGCGGCGGCGTCTCTGGAAGGTTTTCCGTATCGTGGCTCTCGGTACTGGGGGTTTTGCGACGAAGGCTTTAAGTAGGCGGAAGGGCAGGTCAAGGGGCGTCACGGGGGCCCCACACAACAGGGCCGCGCGGGCCGCCTGTTGGCCGCGCCGCCCTACTGTGGCGGCGCCCCGTGGCCCACTTCATCTCCTCTTCGGACTTCTGGAAGCTTCGTGGAAAAATAGGCCCCTGGGCGTTGATTTCGTCCAATTCCGAGAATATTTCCTTACTAGGATTTCTGAAACCAAAAACTTCAGAAAACGGCAACTGGCTCTTCGGCATCTCGTCAATAGGTTAGTGCCGGAAAATGCATAATAATGACATATAATGTGTATAAAACATGTGAGTATCATCATAAAAGTAGCATGGAATATAAGAAATTATAGATACGTTTGAGACGTATCAAGCATCCCCAAGCTTAGTTCCTACTCGCCCTCGAGTAGGTAAACGATAACAAGGATAATTTCTGAAGTGACATGCTATCATAATCTTGATCATACTATTGTAAAGCATATGAGATGAATGGAGCGATTCGAAGCAATGATGAAGATAATGAGTAAACAAATGAATCATATAGCAAAGACTTTTCATGAATAATACTTTCAAGACAAGCATCAATAATACTTGCATAAGAGTTACTCATAAAGCAATAAATTCAAAGTAAAGGTATTGAAGCAACACAAAGGAAGATTAACTTTCAGCGGTTTCTTTCAACTTCAACATTTATATCTCATGGATAATTGTAAACACAAAGCAATATAACAAGTGCAATAAGTAAACATGTAAGAATCAATGCACACAGTTGATACAAGTGTTTGCTTCTGAGATAGAAAGAATTGGCAAACTGACTCAACAATAAAGTAGAAGATAGGCCCTTCGCAGAGGGAAGCATTGATTACTATATTTGTGCTAGAGCTTTTCATTTTGAAAACAAGAAACAATTTTGTCAATGGTAGTAATAAAGCATATGTGTTATGTATAAGACATCTTATAAGTCGCAAGCCTCATGCATAGTATACTAATAGTGCTCGCACCTTGTCCTAATTAGCTTGGATTAAGACGGATTATCATTGCATAGCATATGTTTCAACCAAGTGTCACAAAGGGGTACCTCTATGCCGCCTGTACAAAGGTCTAAGGAGAAAGCTCGCATTGGATTTCTCGTTTTTGATTATTCTCAACTGAGACATCCATACCGGGAAAACATAGACAACAGATAATGGACTCCTCTTTAATGCATAAGCATTCAACAAAAATTAATATTCTCATAAGAGATTGAAGATTGATTGTCCAAACTGAAACTTCCACCATGAATCATGGCTTTAGTTAGCGGCCCAATGTTCTTCTCTAACAGTATGCATACTCAAACCATTTGATCATGAAAATCGCTCTTACTTCAGACAAGACGAACATGCATAGCAACTCACATGATATTCAACAAAGGTAAAAGTTGATGGCGTCCCCAGAAACATGGTTACCGCTCAACAAGCAACTTATTAAGAAATAAGATACATAAGTACATATTCTTCACCACGATAGTTTTTAAGCTATTTGTTCCATGAGCTATATATTGCAAAGACAAAGAATAGAAATATTAAAGGTAGCACTCAAGTAATGTACTTTGGAATGGCGGAGAATACCATGTGGTAGGTAGGTATGGTGGACACAAATGGCATGGTTATTGGCTCAAGGATTTGGATGCATGAGAAGAATTTCTCTCAATACAAGGCTAGGCTAGCAAGGTTGTTTGAAGCAAACTCAAGTATAAAAGGTGCAGCAAAGCTCACATATGAACATATTGTAGGTATTATAAGACTTTATATTGTCTCCTTGTTGTTCAAACACCTCAACCAGAAAATATCTAGACTCTAGAGATCAATCATGCAAACCAAATTTTAACAAGCTCTATGTAGTTATTCATTAATGGGTACAAGGTACATGATGCAAGAGCTTAAACATTATTTATATGAGCACAACAATTGCCAAGTATCACATTATTCAAGATATTAAACCATTTACCACATGCGGCATTTTCCGTTTCCAAACATATAACAATGAATGAAGTAGTTCAAATTTCGCAGTGAACATTAAAGATAAAGCTAAGAACATATGTGTTCATACGAAACAGCGGAGCGTGTCTCTCTCCCAAACAAAGAATGCTAGGATACGATTTATTTAAACAAAAACAAAAACAAAAACAAACAGACGCTCCAAGTAAAAACATAAGATGTGACGGAATAAAAATATAGTTTCACTAGAGGAACCTGATAAGTTGTCGATGAAGAAGGGATGCCTTGGGCATCCCCAAGCTTAGACGCTTGATTCTTCTTAAAATATGCAGGGATGAACCACGGGGCATCCCCAAGCTTTGACTTTTCACTCTTCTTGATCATATTGTATCATCCTCCTCTCTTGACCCTTGAAAACTTCCTCCACACCAAACTCGAAACAAACTCATTAGAGGGTCAGTGCATAATTCATATATTCAGAGGTGACATAATCATTTTTAACACTTCTGGACATTGCACAACGCTACTGAAAGTTAATGGAACAAAGAAATCCATTAAACATAGCAAAGCACGCAATGCGAAATAAAAGGCAGAATCTGTCAAAACAGAACAGTTCGTAAAGACGAATTTTAAAGTGGCACCAGACTTGCTCAGATGAAAATGCCCAAATTGAATGAAAGTTGCGTACATATCTGAGGATCACGCACGTAAATTGGCAGATTTTTTAAATTTTTCTACAGAGACTACTGCTCAAATTCGTGACAGCAAGAAATCTGTTCCTGCGCAGCAATCCAAATCTAGTATTGGCTTTACTATCAAAGACTTTACTTGGCACAACAATGCAATAAAATAAAGATAAGGAGAGGTTGCTACAGTAGTAAACAACTTCCAAGACTCAAATATAAAATAAAGTGCAGAAGTAAAATAATGGGTTGTCTCCCATAAGCGCTTTTCTTTAACGCCTTTCAGCTAGGCGCAGAAAGTGTGAATCAAGTATTGTCAAGAGATGAAGCATCAACATAGGTGTTGGGAGTTTTCTCAACTATACATTTTATCTTATCTATGTGAGTTTCAGAGGCTCCCTTTTCATTATTGTTAGGTTTGCTATCCTCATCAAACAAATTTTCAGGGACAAGCCAACCATAGTTATTTTCTAGAGCGTCATTCATTCCTAGGAGCTTACAAGGTATTGTTGTCTTAATCTCCCCATCATCATTAATATTATTAGTGTACCTTACTCTCTCCATGTCCATCTTTTCAAGGATACTAGCAAAGTTGGTATAAGATCCAAGCATCTTATATTTAATAAAGACCTTTCTAGCCTCTCTTGCTACACCACCAAATTCTTTAAGAAGGGTTTCTAAAACAAAATCTTTCTTTTCCCCTTCCTCCATATCACCGAGTGTGAGAAACATGTGTTGGATTATAGGATTGAGATTAACAAATTTAGTTTCCAACATGCGAACTAAAGAAGCAGCGAGCAATTTCATAAGTAGGAGCAAGTTCTACCAAGTGTCTATCTTCAAAATCTTCAGCGGTACTAACATGAGTGAAAAATTCTTCTATATTATCTCTCCCAATTATAGACCCTCGTCCTACCGGTATGTCTTTCAGAGTGAACTTAGGAGGAAACATGATGAAATAAACTAAAGGTAAATAAAGTAAATGCAAGTAACTAATTTTTGTGTGTTTTTAATATGGAGAACAAGACAGTAAGTAAAGTTAGCAACTAATTTTTTTGTGTTTTTGATATAAGAAGCAAACAAAGCAGTAAATAAAGTAAAGTAAAGCAAGACAAAAACAAAGTAAAGAGATTGGATGTGGAAACTCCCCTTGCAGCGTGTCTTGATCTCCCCGGCAACGACGCCAGAAAAAGAGCTTGATGCGTGCAGTCGACACATCCGTTGGGAACCCCAAGAGGAAGGTGTGATGCGTACAGTAGCAAGTTTTCCCTCAGAAAGAAACCAAGGTTTATCGAACCAGTAGGAGCCAAGAAGCACGTTGAAGGTTGATGGCAGAGGAGTGTAGTGCGGCGCAACACCAGGGATTCCGGCGCCAACGTGAAACCTGCACAACACAATCACAGAACTTTGCCCCAACGTAACAGTGAGGTTGTCAATCTCACCGGCTTGCTGTAAACAAAGGATTAGATGTATAGTGTGTATGATGATGATTGTTTGCGAAGAACAATTGCAGCAGATTGTATTTTAGATGTAAAGAATAGGACCGGGGTCCACAGATCACTAGTGGTGTCTCTCCCATAAGATAGCAGATGTTGGGTGAACAAATTACAGTTGGGCAATTGACAAATAAAGAAGGCATAACAATGCACATACATATATCATGATGTGTACTATGAGATTTAATCAGGTCATTACGATAAAGTAAATAGACCGCTATCCAGCATGCATCTATGCCTAAAAAGTCCACCTTCAGGTTATCATATGAACCCCTTCCAGTATTAAGTTGTAAACAACAGACAATTGCATTAAGTATGGTGCGTAATGTAATCAACACAAATATCCTTAGACAAAGCATCGATGTTTTATCCCTAGTGGCAACAGCACATCCACAACCTTAGAACTTTCCATCACTTGTCCCAGATTTAATGGAGGCATGAACCCACTATCGAGCATAAATACCCCCTCTTGGAGTCACAAGTATCAACTTGGCCGAGCCTCTACTAGCAACGGAGAGCATGCAAGAACATAAATAACATATATGATAGATTGATAATCAACTTGACATAGTATTCAATATTGATCGGATCCCAACAAACACAACATGAAGGATTACAAATAGATGATCTTGATCATGATAGGCAGCTCACAAGATCTAACATGATAGCACAATGAGGAGAAGACAACCATCTAGCTACTGCTATGGACCCATAGTCCAGGGGTGAACTACTCACACATCGATCCGGAGGCGATCATGGCGATGAAGATACCTCCGGGAGATGATTCCCCTCTCCGGCGAGGTGCCGGGAGGCGATCTCCTCGAATCCCCAGAGATGGGATTGGCGGCGGCGTCGCTGGAAGGTTTTCCGTATCGTGGCTCTCGGTACTGGGGGTTTTGCGACGAAGGCTTTAAGTAGGCGGAAGGGCAGGTCAAGGGGCGTCACGGGGCCCCACACAACAGGGCCACGCGGGCCCCCTGTTGGCCGCGCCGCCCTACTGTGGCGGCGCCCGTGGCCCCACTTCGTCTCCTCTTCGGACTTCTGGAAGCTTCGTGGAAAAATAGGCCCCTGGGCGTTGATTTCTTCCAATTCCGAGAATATTTCCTTACTAGGATTTCTGAAACCAAAAACAGCAGAAAATAGCAACTGGCTCTTCGGCATCTCGTCAATAGGTTATTGCTGGAAAATGCATAATAATGACATATAATGTGTATAAAACATGTGAGTATCATCAGAAAAGTAGCATGGAACATAAGAAATTATAGATACGTTTGAGACATATCAGAGCCATATAGCAACAGCAGGAACATTTTAATAGAGCATAAGCATCACAGTATGCTCTTGAGCAAGAGCTCAAGAGTTACAACAGCAAGATATAGAGAAGAGCAGCACACACAGAAGCAGCTTATGCACAGCAGCATCATACGCATGGCAGCAACACAACACAACAACTAGAATCCATGGCAACAGCAGAGAGCACAACAACATACGCGCATCCACAACAAGCACAGCAGCAAAGCACATAGGTGTAGCAGTAGCAGCACAATAAGATGGATGCCAGGGCATCCAGAGGAAGGAGAAGAGGTAGAACAGGTAGCAGAGGAGAATGAGGAGCACATACCGAGGAGGAGGTGGTCGACACGACCATGGCGGCCACGACGACTCACGCCAGGGCACACGACGGCACCAGGCCTGGCCAAGCCAAGCCACGTCGACCACCACAGCACCCCATCGCAGCACCACGCACCCAGGGGAGCGCCAGGAGGAAGGTCCACGACATCTCCAACGCACGGCGGCGGCGAACGCCGAAAGCCAGGCGCACTAGAGGGTGGATGGCGAGTGAACGAGGACGCGGGCGTTAGATCGACGCGGACCATTATGTCCGCCGTCGAGAGGCGGTCCAGATCCGCACTATCTCGTCACCGGCGATGGCCGGAGACGGCCGGATTAAAGCGGCGACGACGGAGGCGATTTCGGCGTCGCGGGAGACGAAAGGGGATTAGGGTTAGGACGCAGCGAGGAGACGACGCGACTGGGTCGGTTGGAGCGAGCCCAGTGGGCTGGTCCAACCTAACCAGCTCGGCCGCCTGACAGGTGGGCCCGAGGGTTATTTTGGACAATTCCAAAATACCCATTTAAGTGAAAGTTCTAAGAATTTTAGAAAATGAATAAAAGGTCTAAAAAAATAATAATTAAAAATATGAAAAATGCTCAGCATAAAATTCTCTATCAGAATAAAATACCAAAAGGAAATTTTTGAAGACAATTAAGAATAAGTACTAATTTGATGATTATAATAATCATTTAAATCACACTTTATATTTTTAATAAGGAAAATAAGTCCATAAATTCTTTTGGACTTTAAAAACACATTGACAACATTTCAAGGTTGTATTTTACCCTAAACAGAGTATCCATAAATTGTTCTTAGTAATTACCTCTCACATAAAATGATAAAACAGCGGAAAGGGGGGAACAAACCCTAAAAATCGAAAGCATGCATAATTGCTTCTTTAACCATTGCCCTTATCGGACAATGATGCTATTTTTCAGCAACCGAGGACAAGGGTCAGTCCACACCATCCAACTGCAACACTTTGCAGTGTTCAGGCAAGTTCATCACTTGCCCATGTCATTTGAGTATTTTTACGAAATTACTTGCAAAGTACTATGTTTATCACTATTGCATAAAAAGCAAAACCACTATTTTCATAACTATGAATATGACTAAGTGGTGGGCAATGGAACCATGGATTGTGTTGATATGGTGGAGGTTCCATTGCAAGGGTTTATATCCATCTAGGATTAAACAACAAATATCGTCCAGTGATTCTTGTGCCGTAATACCCGTGTTAACCATAAGATCTGGAGTGGGACGGAGTAGCCAATTGTATTTCCACCTCTTGTACATCAACGGATGTGCTTACCGTAGCAGTTGTATCTTGCGAGAACAACCGGAGGGTGGGGATCCCATTCTAATTCCCCACGGTAATGCGGTCTATGATGGGTTGCAGCTACCGGCGAAGGAGTTTATGGTAGAGCCCAGAACTGTTGTCGCAGTCCGGGGCCATCCTTAATTGGAGTAAGTACACCGGCGAGGACCCAGGGTCGGGGTATGCAACAAAGGGTGGGTGTGCGAGGTAGCGGAGGAATGTAATTGGCTAAGACCTTATACCGGGCCTCATACCAAAGGAAGTGTGAACGGGAAAGCTGCCCGGTTGACACCAAGGTTAAGATCTCTTATGGGTAAAGCAACACAACTCTGCAGAGTGTAATGAATCGTGACCTGTCACTCCCTGTTCCGGGATTTGGAACAGCGAACGCTGCCGGAAAGGAGCTCCATGAAGTTCTAGTAAACCGGTGAAGGCTGACGGGCATAGTTCTTCTGAATAAAAGCAACCTCTTGAAGAAATGATGATCAAAACCCGCATTGGTATTAGACTTTCTGGTCTTATATCGTAGCTAGTGCATTAAACACCTCTTTTCTATAATGAACTTGTTGAGTATGCTCGTACTCATACCACTCTTAAATCCCCTGCTTAGATTGTCTGAATCGACTGGAGGAGGACAACGACGACCCTGAAGGAGCAGAAGTCATCGGCTATGAAGAACCAGACCTCTCCGGAGGTATCGAAGGAGTAGACTACCTCATCGTCTACGGAACCGGGAGGGTTCCGGAGGAGAGCAAGCATAGACCTATCAAGTAGTAGTAGTATCCGAGCAGTACGAACTCTTAGTACTTAACTGCTCGAGGAGAATAAATGTATAACCTAGTAAGACTCTTATATTGTAAGTTGAGTCGGGTTCGCCTCGAACCCAGGAGTATTCCTCTTAGGACCCAAGAGGAACTCCGAGATGATATGTACATGTTGCTTGTAATAATAAATGAATGAGTTATGGACCTGCTATGTTCTGTTGTACTACTCTGAGGGATGTAATATTTGCGGATTGGTACTTCGTGAATGTTATATCAACGACTGCATACTACAACATGCGGTGGTATGCGGGGTCACCACGGTTGGTATCAGAGCAAAAGCTTTGACCTTAGGTTGGAACCTAGTAAATGGGACCGAACGTTAGGAGTCAAATAGGATTAGTAAAGAATTCTCTAAAAATATGGTGTATATTCACTTGAGAATAAAACAATCATATCTTTTAGTGCGATAATTCTTTATTATCTCTATTATGATGCATCATTACTAATATTATATTCTTTCTTATCTACAGCCAACTATGGCAAGTTCAAGTTCAGGACGTAACGTGAAAGTGAAGGAGTCAACATTGAGTGACTATGACGGAGGACTCGCCGATATTCTTCGTGCTATGTTACTTGAATTTGGGTGCGATCCCCAAATCCAAGTAATGAAATACATGTACTACGAAGGTACAGTATTGGCGAAGTGTAGGGTAGGATTAAGGCTTCCAGAATCCCTAGGAATGAGTGTAGTGATGCCAGCAGGTGAGGCTAGAACCATTAGAACAGACTACCACATAGCCATCATGAAAGCCATCACTGATATTTGGGAACATAAGACCAAGGAGCTTATTGGTTCCGAATTCGCACATATTCCTCACATGGAGGAGGAAGATGATCCTATGCTTAACCACTTCAAGCTTGCAAAACGCAAACCAGCAGAAGCCGCTAAGTACATGGATAATAGCCGCAACCTACTGACATTGTTCTTTCAGTTGAACCGACATTTGTCGGGAGCAATTGACATAATGTTGGAAGAATTCACTAAGCCCAAGGAGGAGACATAGGGAAAGGAACCAATGGAGGGTGAGGTTCACACACCAGTTTATTCAGCTCGTGACTTCATTAGTATTGACCATCCAGAACAACAAACCACACCTATTACACCTAGGTACTTTCCTAGTAGTTCCCAAGGAGGATATGAGGGTGGAGAGGAATCCGGAAACCATCAGCGTTCCGAGACTCCTATAGAGAACTCCACAGGTTGGCGTTGGGGATCATACACGGGAACCTATAGTGATTCAGTTAGATGTAATCCTGAGATGGATGAGGACGCCACAACCCAGTTCCAGAACCATCAGTATAGTAGAGGAGACTATGAGGAGTATCTGATACTGATCGAGTCGGATACAGATGGTGGGAATACCTATGGCGGAGTCACAGGGGAGTACATCCCAGGGGTGGATTATGCTGCATTAAATGACCAGTTCATGAACACAGATTTCTCCCTGGGATCATCCTCTGATTCTGATTACCAGCCGACGGGAAGACCCTATGTTCCAGATTCTGTTAGGAGGACTACACGTTCGACCGGATGGAAGCCTGGGATGTACCGGGAGTGAAGCACGACTAGAGACCACCATGGGAGGCGAGACTACAATACAATTGTACCACATGTATTGTAGTATTTAATATTTGTAGAAATTTGTACATATACTTCAATAAGTGAGTTTGCATACTCACATCGCTACTGCGTATTGTAATAAACCACTTAAGTATGTATATACATGGCATATGTTTGGTATGATTTGAAGTTGCTTCGTGATTTCCATTGCGTGACTAGTTCTGTGCACAAAGTTGAGCTCAGAAAACTTGCGCATGGAGTAACTATGAGTACCACTTTGTGTTGCAGAACTAGGGGGAAATTTCGAGAGCGACGGGTGAGGAGAGTGAAGCACAGCGCCTCGAGTGCGAGGCAAGGCAAAAGGAGGAGGCAGATGAAGCAGCCAGAAACCAGTTTCCACCACCACCACCACCCATGACGCAGCAGAACTTCCTCCAATACATGCAAATGTTGGAGGAAAGGCAACACATGACTATGGAGCAGCAGAACAAGTTCTTTCAGGAGCTGCTACAGCAGAACAGGGTGGAGAGGCCAGAAAATCAGGGAGTCACTTTGTCGGACTTCCAGAATACCAAGCCAATATCCTTCGCATACGCGCCCGAACCCATGGACGCGGAGGATTGGTTGATGGATACGGAGCGTAAGCTCAACACGGTGGGATGCAACGACCTGGAGAAGGTCAGGTACGCAACGCATCTGTTGTATGGACCCGCCGCAGCTTGGTGGGATAATATAGTAGCCGTTTATCCGGCTGAGAAAGTGTTTACCTGGGAGGAGTTCAAGAGGAAGTTCAGGGAATCCAATGTCCCTGAGAGTATTGTTGAATTGAAGCGTCGAGAATTTGAAAGTCTCGAGCATAAAGATAAGGCTATCCTGACTTACGTCAGGGAGTTTTCTGGATTGTCCCGGTACACCGTTGAGGAGGTCAACACCGAGGACAAGAAGAAGAAGAGGTTCATGCGGGGATTAAATCCTCAATTCAAGGTACCGCTCCGGATGTTGAGAGCTACCGAGTTTCAGGAGTTGGTGGATGCACCCATCACTGTTGAAGATGACTTTAAATAGCTGCAAGAAGAGAAGAGAAAGAAGGCTAAATTTGAGCCGAAAAGGTCAAGCCCAATACCAGCTTGAGTTTCAAGCCTAGGTACAACAACTACAACAACAACAACAATAACAAGAAGGCTCCAAGTAATCCTAATATGGCACAAATAGTTTGCCGAAGCTGTGGGTACTCAGGGCATTACTCGAAGGATTGCAAGAAGCCAAAAGTGATATGCTTTGGTTGTCGCGAGGAGGGGCACATGCTTCGGGATTGCCCTAAGAAGAAAAATGGAGGAGGACAGTCAGGAGGAGGAGGAAACCGAGGCGGAAATACTGGAGGGAACTGGAAGAACATGAAACCCTTCGGCAAGTTGAACTGCACCAGCTTGGAGGAGGTGGTGAACTCCGATCAGGCAGTGATAGGTACGCTTCAGATACTCACTCATCCTGGCAAAGTACTTTTTGATACTGGTGCAACTACATCATTCATTTCTCAGCAATTCATCATCAAACATGGGATTAGTTGCACTAAGTTAGATACACCTATAACCACACTTTCTGCGGGGGGAACGATAGTAGTAACCCACACCAAACAGAGACAGGTCATTATGATCAATAAGTGTGCGTTTGACGCAGACCTGTTCATTCTACCGATGAAGGACATTGATGTCATTCTTGGTATGAACTGGTTAGAGGCAAATGGAGCCTTGATAGATTGTGTGAACAAAACAGTGTCTCTGAAAAGCCCCGATGGAAGTAGAATGATTTATCAAGGAGATAAGCATACCCAGATTGAAGTAGAGCTACAGTTGAATAGCATGAAGGAAGTAAAGCTGGAGGATATATCTGTAGTTAATGAATTCCAGGATGTTTTTCCTAAGGAATTACCTGGAATGCCACCAGATAGGGAGATAGAGTTTACTATCGACCTAATTCCGAGAACAGCTCCGATTGCTAAGGCACCATACAAGATGGGGCCTAAGGAGTTGAAAGAACTCAAGGAACAATTGGATGACTTAGAACAGAAAGGATTCATTCAGGAGAGTATCTCACCATGGGGATCACCAGTGATATTCGTGGATAAAAGAGATGGAGGTCGAAGGATGTGCGGAGACTATAGAAACCTGAATAATGTTACTATCAAGAATAAGTATCCACTTCCTAGAATACAAGATCTGTTTGATCAAGTTAGAGGCGCGGGAGTCTTTTCCAAAATTGATCTAAGATCCGGATACCATCAAATAAAGATCAAGAAGGAAGACGTTCCGAAAACTGCCTTTGTCTCAAGGTACGGACATCATGAATACCTAGTAGTACCTTTTGGATTAACCAATGCCCCAGCTATATTCATGAATCTTATGAATAAGATCTTCATGCCATGTCTAGACAAGTTTGTCATCGTGTTCATCGATATCTTGATATATTCCAAGGATAAAGCTGAACATGCTGAACATCTTAGGATAGTGTTGCAAACACTAAGAGAACACCAACTCTATGCCAAATTCAGCAAGTGTGAGTTCTGGCTAGATCAAGTAGAATTTCTTGGTCATGTTATTAGCAAGGATGGGATAGCTATTAACCCAAGCAAGGTAGCAGCAGTTTTAGAATGGGAAGCACCAAAGACTGTCAAAGAAATTCGAGGATTCTTAGGAATGGCAGGATACTATAGGAGGTTCATTGAAGGATTCTCTAAGATAGCAAGACCAATGACTAAGCTATTAAGGAAGAACACACCATTCGTGTGGTCTGATGAGGGTGAGAAGAGTTTTCAGACTCTGAAGGAGAAACTCACCACAGCACCGGTGTTAGCAGTTCCGGAAGTTGGCAAGGATTACACCGTGTATTGTGACGCATCCAAACATGGATTGGGTTGCGTACTCATGCAAGATCGGAAAGTAATATCATATGGATCAAGGCAACTCAGACCTCATGAAGTGAACTATCCAACCCATGACCTAGAGTTAGCAGCGGTCGTATTTGCACTAAAAACTTGGAGACATTTTTTCTATGGAGCCAAGTGTGAGCTCTATACGGATCATAAGAGTCTCATGTACTTCTTCACTCAGAAGGAACTCAATATGAGATAGAAAAGATGGCTTGAACTGATCAAGGATTATGACTTGACCATCAATTATACCCAGGAAAGGCTAATGTTGTAGCAGATGCCTTGAGTAGGAAGAGCACTGGAGGAGTTGAACAAGAAATAGCACCGGAATTGAAGAAGGAAATAAGCCAAGCCCAGATACAACTCTAGGAGAAAGAAGCTCATGAAGGATTATCGGCATTACAAGTAGCCGATGAACTAAGTGTTAATCTAAAGAATGAGATAATCATGGGTCAATTGGACGATCCATTCATCGTGGAAGAGATGAGAAGGATTGATGAGGGAAGACCATCAGAATTTCACCGAGGAGAGTCGGGATCACTCTGGATTCAGAAAAGGATTTGCGTTCCGGATGTTGATGAGATCAAGGAAGTTATACTCCGGGAAGCACATCAAACACCGTACTCGATACATCCAGGAAGTACAAAGATGTACATGGATCTCAAGGAATTGTTCTGGTGGAATAACATGAAAAGAGAGATAGCACAATATGTGGCGGAATGCCATACATGTCAAAGGGTGAAGGCTGAACATCAAAGTCCGGCAGGAAAGTTGCAACCTTTACCAATCCCAGAATGGAAGTGGGAAGAGATAGGAATGGATTTCATCACCGGACTGCCCATGACTAATAAAAAGAAGGACATGATATGGGTAATCGTGGACCGGTTGACGAAGAGTGCACATTTCTTAGCAGTAAACCAGCAGGACAAAAGAGAAAAACTCATCGATCTTTACATCAAAGAGATTGTGAGTAAACACGGAGTACCCAAGAAGATAGTGTCAGATCGAGGATCCGTATTCACATCTGCATTTTGGAAACAACTACATGAAGCCTTAGGATCCAAGTTAGCCTATAGCACCGCCTACCATCCTCAGACGGGAGGACAAACAGAGAGGACAGACCAGATATTGGAGGATATGCTTAGGGCTTGTGCCCTAGACATCGGAGGATCATGGGAGGATCACTTACCACTAGCAGAGTTTTCGTACAACAATAGCTATCAAAGCAGCATCAAGATGGCACCGTTTGAAGCTCTGTATGGAAGGAAGTGTAGATCATCGATCTGTTGGTACGAGGCAGGTTCAAGCAAGGAATGCAATCCAGATTATGTCAAGGAAAAGCAGCAGATCATCGACATTATAAGAGATAGGCTCAAAATAGCCCAAAGCCGACAGAAGAGTTATGCAGACCAAAAGAGAAGGACATGGGAGCCAAAAGTTGGAGACATGGTTTACCGTAAGGTAAGTCCGATGAAACGTCTTCAGAGATTTGGAGTAAAAGGGAAGCTTAGCCTTAGATACATCGGACCGTTCAAGATACTGAGTCAGAATCGAGGATTAGCCTTTGAATTGGATCTACCGGGAAGGTTAGCTCAAGTTCACAATGTATTCCATGTGTCCCAACTCAGGAAATGTTTAAAGATCCCAGACGAGCCAGTATCACATGATGAGCTAGAGTTACAACCAGACTTAACCTATATCGAGAAGCCAGCCAAGATTCTGGAGGAAAATTGGAAACAACTCAGGAATAGAGCCATTAAGTACTGCAAGATCCAGTGGAAGCATCATCCCAAGAGAGAAGCCACCTGGGAAAAGGAAGAAGACCTGAGGAAATCATACCCAGAACTGTTCAGGTATTACAACCACAACTTCGGGATGAAGATTTCTTTAAGGGGGAAAGGCTGTAATATCTCAGGTTTAGAGACGATCGAGGGGTAGATTTTAGAAAGGGATGTGCATTGCATCGTAAATTCTGGGGAAATTTCGCACTTTTAAAAGAAAACTGCATCGAAGGAGGACAAGTTTCTCTCTCGACACCTTACAGGGTTAGGGTTTCGAGAGTGCGATAAATTTGGACCTCACTTAACTCAATTAGGTTTTTGAGAAGAGAGAGAGAGGTTAGTGCATCACAACTTTAAGTTGCATGATTGAATTCAAACAACTTTTGTTTGAATTACAAATTCAAACATCACATGATTATTTCATAATTCAAATTGAGGTAATTCATTAAACAAATATGAATAATCAAGAATATAAATAGTACATCTATTAAGTAAAGCTCATTAGAGAAACTTTGAGCTTTATTGATAATCACACAAGATACAAAGTCATTTACAATATCCAGAATTGAATTATGAAATATTACAACACATTACAAGAATTGAGTAATTGGAAAAAGAAAGAAAGAAAATTACAAGTAAATGATCTATCCTAAACTACACAAGTAATCTTCATAAACTGCTTATGCAAGATGATCTTGATCTTCTTCATGATCAGTTCTTGATCCCTGCACACACACAAAGATCAAACAAGAGATTATGCCAAGTAGCATTGCCACTTGGCAGGTTAGCAAATGAATGTAGAATTGAGTGGATATTACAGGAACCAGCCAAGCTGATCCACTCAGCTGCACAAGTCCCACACACACACACACAAGCTGCTCACACAGCTTGAGTGCATGCTCAACAGCAAGCCATGGATGTGCATGCACAACAGCACACACACACAGCCAGGGGAGTGATGTCTACGGGTGCTTCTATTCTTGTAGACAGTGTTGGGCCTCCAAGAGCAGAGGTTTGTAGAACAGCAGCAAGTTTCCCTTAAGTGGATCACCCAAGGTTTATCGAACTCAGGGAGGAAGAGGTCAAAGATATCCCTCTCATGCAACCCTGCAACCACAAAGCAAGAAGTCTCTTGTGTCCCCAACACACCTAATAGGTGCACTAGTTCGGCGAAGAGATAGTGAAATACAGGTGGTATGAATAAGTATGAGCGGTAGTAACGGCGCCAGAAAAGTGCTTGCTGGCGTGTGGTTGATGGTGGTAATATTGCAGGAAGTACGGATGCGGTAAAAGCAGTAAACAAGCAGCGGTAGCGATATTTAGGAACAAGGCCTAGGGATCATACTTTCACTAGTGGACACTCTCAACATTGATCACATAACAGAATAAATAGATAGATGCTAGACTCTACACTCTCTTGTTGGATGATGAACACCACTAAGCGTGTAGGATTACACGGACCCTCAATGCCGGAGTTAACAAGCTCCACAATATTCGATGTTCATGTTTAAATAACCTTAGAGTGCATGACAGATCAACATAACCAAACCAAGTACTAACATAGCATGCACACTTGTCACCTTCACACTACGAAAGGAGGCATAGATCACATCAATACCATCATAGCAATAGTTAACTTCATAATCTACAAGAGATCACAATCATAGCCTACGCCAAGTACTATACGATGCACACACTTGTCACCATTACACCGTGCGGGAGGAATAAACTACTTTAATAACATCACTAGAGTAGCACACGAGATAAATTGTGATACAAAACACATTGCAATCATAAAGAGATATAAATAAGCACTTCACTATGCCATTCATAACGAGTGAATAAGTATTACGTGAAATATAGCCTAAGAGACCCACACGGTGCACACACTGTCACCTTTACACACGTGGGACAAGGAGTCTCCGGAGATCACATAAGTAAAACCCACTTGACTAGCATAATGACATCTAGATTACAAGCATCATCATATGAATCTTAATCATGTAGGGCAGCTCATGAGATTATTGTATTGAAGTACATAGGAGAGAGATTAACCACATAGCTACCGGTACAGCCCCGAGCCTCGATGGAGAACTACTCCCTCCTCATGGGAGACGAGCAGCGGTGATGAAGATGGTGGTGGAGATGGCAGCGGTGTCGATGGAGAAGCCTTCCGGGGGCACTTCCCCATCCCGGCGGCGTGCCGGAACAGAGACTCCTGTCCCCCAGATCTTGGCTTCGCGATGGCGGCGGCTATGGAAGGTTTTCTCTGATTTCGTCAAACGTAATAGGGTTTTCGCGACGGAGACCTTAAGCAGGCGGAAGGGCAGCCTCGGAGGGGGCCTGGTGGGACCACACACTAGGCCGGCGCGGCCAGGGCTTGGGTCGCGCCGCCCTACTGTGTCCCCACCTCGTGGCCCCACTTCGTTTCCCCTTCGGACTTACGGAAGCTTCGTGGAAAAATAGGACCCCGGGCGTTGATTTCGTCCAATTCCGAGAATATTTCCTTACTAGGATTTCCGAAACCAAAAACAGCGAAAACAGACAATGCGGCTCTTCGGCATCTCGTTAATAGGTTAGTGCCTGGAAAATGCATAAATATGATATAAAGTATGCATAAAACATGTAGATATCATCAATAATGTGGCATGGAACCTAAGAAATTATCGATACGTCGGAGACGTATCGGCATCCCCAAGCTTAGTTCTGCTCGTCCCGAGCAGGTAAACGATAACAAAGATAATTTACTGGAGTGACATGCCATCATAACCTTGATCATACTATTGTAAACACATGTAATGAATGCAGCGATCAAAACAATGGTAATGACATGAGTAAACAACTGAATCATAAAGCAAAGACTTTTCATGAATAGTACTTTCAAGACAAGCATCAATAAGTCTTGCATAAGAGTTAACTCATAAAGCAATAAATTCATAGTAAAGGTATTGAAGCAACACAAAGGAAGATTAAGTTTCAGCGGTTGCTTTCAACTTATAACATGTATATCTCATGGATATTGTCAATGTAAAGTAATATAACAAGTGCAATATGCAAGTATGTAGGAATCAATGCACAGTTCACACAAGTGTTTGCTTCTTGAGGTGGAGAGAGATAGGTGAACTGACTCAACATAAAAGGTAAAAGAATGGCCCTTCGCAGAGGGCAGCATTGATTGCTATATTTGTGCTAGAGCTTTGGTTTTGAAAACATAAAGAGAGCATAAAAGTAAAGTTTTGAGAGGTGTTTGTTGTTGTCAACGAATGGTAGTGGGCACTCTAACCCCCTTGCCAGACAAACCTTCAAAGAGCGGCTCCCATGAATTATTTTTATTTTTGGGTGGCACTCCTTCCAACCTTTCTTTCACAAACCATGGCTAACCGAATCCTCGGGTGCCTGCCAACAATCTCATACCATGAAGGAGTGCCTTTTTATTTTAGTTTTATTATGATGACACTCCTCCCCACCTTTGCTTTCTCAAGCCATGGCTAATCGAATCGTCGGGTGCCGTCCAACAATCACATACCATGAAGGAGTGTCTATTTTTGTTAATTAATTTGGGACTGGGAATCCCATTGCCAGCTCTTTTTGCAAAATTATTGGATAAGCGGATGAAGCCACTAGTCCATTGGTGAAAGTTGCCCAACAAGATTGAAAGATAAACACCACATACTTCCTCATGAGCTATAAAACATTGACACAAATCAGAGGTAATAAATTTTGAATTGTTTAAAGGTAGCACTCAAGCAATTTACTTTGGAATGGCGGAGAAATACCATGTAGTAGGTAGGTGTGGTGGACACAAATGGCATAGTGGTTTGCTCAAGGATTTGGATGCATGAGAAGTATTCCCTCTCGATACAAGGCTTAGGCTAGCAAGGTTATTTGAAACAAACACAAGGATGAACCGGTGCAGCAAAACTCACATAAAAGACATATTGT
This sequence comes from Lolium rigidum, assembly GCF_022539505.1. Lineage (NCBI taxonomy): Eukaryota > Viridiplantae > Streptophyta > Magnoliopsida > Poales > Poaceae > Lolium > Lolium rigidum. The sequence goes on from NC_061514.1 coordinate 212,477,660, forward strand.
AAACATTATAAGACTCTACACCGTCTTCCTTGTTGTTCAAACTCTTTACTAGAAATTATCTAGACCTTAGAGAGACCAATTATGCAAACCAAATTTTAGCAAGCTCTATGTATTTCTTCATTAATAGGTGCAAAGTATATGATGCAAGAGCTTAAACATGAGCACAACAATTGCCAAGTATCAAATTATTCAAGACATTCTACCAATTACTACATGTAGCATTTTCCGTTTCCAACCATATAACAATTAACGAAGCAGTTTCAACCTTCGCCATGAAAAAGAAAAGCTAAGAACACATGTGTTCATATGAACCAGCGGAGCGTGTCTCTCTCCCACACAAGCATGATGGATCATATTTTATTCAAACAAAAACAAAAACAAACAGACGCTCCAAGTAAAGTACATAAGATGTGACCGAATAAAAATATAGTTTCAAGAGAAGTGACTCGATAAGTTGTCGATGAAGAAGGGGATGCCTTGGGCATCCCCAAGCTTAGACGCTTGAGTCTTCTTAAAATATGCAGGGGTGAACCACCGGGGCATCCCCAAGCTTAGAGCTTTCACTCTCCTTGATCATATTGTATCATCTCCCTCTCTTGATCCTTGAAAGCTTCCTCCACACCAAACTCGAAACAACTCATTAGAGGGTTAGTGCACAATAAAAATTCACATGTTCAGAGGTGACATAATCATTCTTAACACTTCTGGACATTGCACAAAGCTACTGGAATTCAATGGAACAAAGAAATCCATCCAACATAGCAAAAGAAGCAATGCGAAATAAAAGGCAGAATCATGTCAAAACGAACGATCCGTAAAGACGAATTTTATTGAGGCACCAGAATTGCTCAAATTGAATGAAAGTTGAGTACATATCTGAGGATCATTCACGTAAATTGGCATAATTTTCCGAGTTACCTACGAGAGAATTAGGCCCAGATTCGTGACGACAAGAAATACTGTTTACACGCGATAATCCAAATCTAGTATGAACCTTACTATCAAAGACTTTACTTGGCACAACAATGCGATAAAAATAAGATAAGGAGAGGTTGCTACACTAGTAACAACTTCCAAGACTCAAATACAAAGCAAAAGGACTATAGCAAAATAAACACATGGGTTATCTCCCAAGAAGTTCTTTCTTTATAGCCATTAAGATGGGCTCAGCAGTTTTAATGATGCACTTGCAAGAAATAGTAGTTGAAGCAAAAGAGAGCATCAAGAGGCAAATTCAAAACAAATTTAAGCCTAACATGCTTCCTATGAAAAGGAATCTTGTAAATAAACAAGTTCATGAAGCATAATGCAACAAGCATAGAAAGATAAAACAAGTGCAGCTTCAAGATTTTCAGCAAAAGAGAGGTGTTTTAGTAACATGAAAATTTCTACAACCATATTTTCCTCTCTCATAATAATATCCAGTAGCATCATGAGCAAACTCAACAATATAACTATCAAAGAAACATTCTTATCATGAGTCTCATGCATAAAATTATTACTACTCCCAACATAAGCATAATCATTCTTATTAATTGTAGTGGGAGCAAATTCAACAAAGTAGATATCATTATTATTCTCATCAAGTGTAGGAGCCATAGTATAATCATAATAAAATTCACTCTCCATAGTAGGCGGCACCAAAAGACCACTATCATTATAATCATCATAAATAGGAGGCAAAGTATCATCAAAGAAAATTTTCTCCTCAATGCTTGGGGGACTAAAAAGATCATGCTCCTCAGAACCAGCTTCCCCATGCTTAGAACTTTCTATATCATTAGCAACAATGGTATTCAAAGTGTTCATACTAATATGTTCCATGGGTTTTTTAATTTTCGCATGAAACCATCCATGTCTTAAATCAGGAAATAGAATAAGAAGCTCATTGTTGTCCATTATGCCAAACTAGTGTAAACAAGAAACAAAAAGATGCAATTGCAGGATCTAAAGGAAATAGCTTCGAGCACTCACACAATGGCGCCGAGAAAAGTACTTTACACGGGACCGGAGTATGAGTGCCTTTTACCTTTCATCCCCGGCAACGGCGCCAGAAAAGTGCTTGATGTCTACGAGTGCTTCTATTCTTGTAGGCAGTGTTGGGCCTCCAAGAGCAGAGGTTTGTAGAACATCAGCAAGTTTCCCTTAAGTGGATCACCCAAGGTTTATCGAACTCAGGGAGGAAGAGGTCAAAGATATCCCTCTCATGCAACCACTGCAACCAAAAAGCAAGAAGTCTCTTGTGTCCCCAACACACCTAATAGGTGCACTAGTTCGGCGAAGAGATAGTGAAATACGAGGTGGTATGAATAAGTATGAGCGGTAGTAACGGCGCCGAGAAAAGTGCTTGCTGGCGTGTGGTTGATGGTGGTAATATTGCGGGAAGTACGGATGCGATAAAACGAGTAAACAAGCGGCGATAGCGATATTTAGGAACAAGGCCTAGGGATCATACTTTCACTAGTGGACACTCTCAACATTGATCACATAACGAGAATAAATAGATAGATGCTAGACTCTACACTCTCTTGTTGTATGATGAACACCACTAACTGTGTAGGATTACACGAACCCTCAATGCCGGAGTTAACAAGCTCCACAATATTCGATGTTCATGTTTAAATAACCTTAGAGTGCATGACAGATCAACATAACCAAACCAAGTACTAACAGAGCATGCACACTGTCACCTTCACACTACGAAAGGAGGCATAGATCACATCAATACCATCATAGCAATAGTTAACTTCATAATCTACAAGAGATCACAATCATAGCCTACGCCAAGTACTACACGATGCACACACTTGTCACCATTACACCGTGCGGGAGGAATAAACTACTTTAATAACATCACTAGAGTAGCACACGGATAAATTGTGATACAAAACACATTGCAATCATAAAGAGATATAAATAAGCACTTCACTATGCCATTCATAACGGTGAATAAGTATTACGTGAAATATAGCCTAAGAGACCCACACGGTGCACACACTTGTCACCTTTACACACGTGGGACAAGGAGTCTCCGGAGATCACATAAGTAAAACCCACTTGACTAGCATAATGACATCTAGATTACAAGCATCATCATATGAATCTTAATCATGTAGGGCAGCTCATGAGATTATTGTATTGAAGTACATAGGAGAGAGATTAACCACATAGCTACCGGTACAGCCCCGAGCCTCGATGGAGAACTACTCCCTCCTCATGGGAGACAGCAGCGGTGATGAAGATGGTGGTGGAGATGGCAGCGGTGTCGATGGAGAAGCCTTCCGGGGGCACTTCCCCGTCCCGGCGGCGTGCCGGAACAGAGACTCCTGTCCCCCAGATCTTGGCTTCGCGATGGCGGCGGCTCTGGAAGGTTTTCTCTGATTTCATCGAACGTAATAGGGTTTTCGCGACGGAGACCTTAAGTATGCGGAAGGGCAGCCTCGGAGGGGGCCTGGTGGGACCACACACTAGGCCGGCGCGACTAGGGCTTGGGCCACGCCGCCCTACTGTGTCCCCACCTCGTGGCCCCACTTCGTTTCCCCTTCGGACTTCTGGAAGCTTCGTGGAAAAATAGGACCCTGTGCGTTGATTTCGTCCAATTCCGAGAATATTTCCTTACTAGGATTTACGAAACCAAAAAACAGCGAAAACGACAAGCGGCTCTTCGGCATCTCGTTAATAGGTTAGTGCCGGAAAATGCATAAATATGACATAAAGTGTGCATAAAACATGTATATATCATCAATAATGTGGCTTGGAACCTAAGAAATTATCGATACGTCGGAGACGTATCAAGGAGTCACCAAAGGATGCCAGGCCTGGTTGTCGACCAAAGAAGCCGAGGAGGGGCATATATAAACTTTTCACAGCCAAACCCTAGCCATTCCATCGACAAGCAGCACCAGGGTAAGAACACAGCAAGAACAGCAAGAACAGGTGAACAACTAGAGCTGCTCAGCCTATTCTAGTAAACACAGAAACTAACCAAGCATCACAAGCTTGCAAGGAGGAGCAGGGCAAGCAAACCAACCAAACCAGAAGCAATCCTCTACACCAACAACCTTTCTAGGATCTGGAGTGAGGTATACACAGATAATCATGAGCAAGCCATGGTTTTACTCATAAAATAAGCACATGCATACATCACAGCAACAGAAAAGGGTAGAAACCCTGTGTGAGTCATCATATGGCTAATAGCCGAGTTAGTGCGAGCAAATATGAGAAGAACCAATAGGAAATCACTAGGGAACATTGGTTATGCCAAACCAGTGGCATAACCAAAGATATCCAGCAAGGAGATGATCCTATCTAGCTAGCCAGAATTACTTAGCACCTATGACCACTACACCATCAGACAGATAGACAATATGTGTCTATTCTTGTTTGTCAACATCAAAGATCACTGGAAATCCAACATGGAATTATCCAGTAATGCATTCACTAAGCCACACCAAGCCAACAAGGGTGGGAGCTACCTAAACAGCAAGGAATTACTGTCAAGGTCACCTCAACCACTGAATCAGTCCAAACTAGTAAGCCATGCACATTTATCATCACCTTGTAGGGTTCAAAAGGAGGGCTAGGGTACACAACCAAGTGTTGGCATCCATCTAGCCCTGCCAAACTCAATGAAATGATCATTACTGCAAGCAGTTCACATCACTTATCCATTTTAGTAAATCCGGGTAATACGGATAAGTGAATCATACAAGTAATCAAAGCATCGGAACCTTGCGGATGATCCAATGGATCATTACAAGCATCAAGCATCGCTTGAGCAAGCAAAAGCATGCACCATTACAGATTTTGGTGTCACACGGACACAAGGACTAGCGATAATAAGGCACGAGTAATAACACGACAGCTTTTACAAGCAGCGATGATCACATGATCATCAGAAGCTTGCTAGAGCATGCTAAAGCATGCTAGAACCAACTCTAGCATCAATACATTGACTATATGAATTAAACAGCCATATGTATCAATGAATTGCAACACAGATAAGCAAATGAGCTAAATACAATTGTATCCAGAAGCACACCATCATCTGGATGGTGCTTGCCTAGCCAACAAACATGCTCAATGGAGCATTTCCGGGAATTATAGCACAAGGGATAGCACACCGGGAGCACCGGCACTTGCATAATGCAAGGATCATGCATCATGATCAAGCCAGGGGCAAGGAAATGCACACACAGGAGAGGCCGGAGCCATATAGCAACAACAGGAACAATTTAATAGAGCATAAGCATCACAGTATGCTCTTGAGCAAGAGCTCAAGAGTTACAACAGCAAGATATAGAGAAGAGCAGCACACACAGAAGCAGCTTATGCACAGCAGCAGCATACACATGGCAGCAGCACAACACAACAGCTAGAATCCATGGCAACAGCAGAGAGCACAATAGCATACGCGCATCCACAGCACATAGGTGTAGCAGCAGCAGCAAAATAAGATGGATGCAGAGAGCACATAGGTGTAGCAGCAGCAGCAAAATAAGATGGATGCCAGGGCATCCAGAGGAAGGAGAAGAGGTAGAACAGGTAGCAGAGGAGAAGGAGGAGCACATACCGGGGAGGAGGTGGTCGACACGACCATGGCGGCCACGGCGGCGCACGCCAGGGCACACGGCGGCACCAGGCCTGGCCAAGCCAAGCCACGGCGACCACCACAGCACCCCAGCGCAGCACCACGCGCCCAGGGGAGCGCCAGGAGGAAGGTCCACGGCATCTCCAACGCACGGCGGCGGCGAACGCCGAAAGCCAGGCGCACTGGAGGGTCGATGGCGAGCGAACAAGGACGCGGGCGTCAGATCGACGCGGACCATTATGTCCGCCGTCGAGAGGCGGTCCAGATCCGCACTATCTCGTCACCGGCGATGGCCGAAGACGGCCGGATTAAAGCGGCGACGGCGGAGGCGATTTCGGCGTCGCGGGAGCCGAAAGGGGATTAGGGTTAGGATGCAGCTAGGAGACGACGTGACTGGGTCGGTTGGACCGAGCCAGTGGGCTGGTCCAACCTAACCAGCTCGGCCGCCTGACAGGTGGGCCCGAGGGGTATTTTGGAAAATTCCAAAATACCCATTTAAGTGAAAGTTCTAAGAATTTTAGAAAATGAATAAAAGCTCTAAAAAATAATTAAAAATATGAAAAATGCTCAGCATAAAATTCTCTATCAGAATAAAATACCAAAGGAAATTTTTGAAGACAATTAAGAATAAGTCATAATTTGATGAATATAATAATCATTTAAATCACACTTTATATTTTCAATAAGGAAAATAAGTCCATAAATTCTTTTGGACTTTAAAAACACCTTGACAACATTTCAAGGTTGTATTTTACCCTAAACAGAGTATCCCTAAATTGTTCTTAGTAATTACCTCTCACATAAAATGATAAAACATCGGAAAGGGGGGAACAAACCCTAAAAATGGAAAGCATGCATAATTGCTTCTTTAACCATTGCCCTTATCGGACAATGATGCTATTTTTCAGCAACCGAGGACAAGGGTCAGTCCACCCCATCCAACTGCAACACTTTGCAGTGTTCAGGAAAGTTCATCACTTGCCCATGTCATTTGAGTATTTTAACGAAATTACTTGCAAAGTACTATGTTTATCACTATTGCATAAAAAGCAAAACCACTATTTTCATAACTATGATCTAAGTGGTGGGCAATGGAACCATGCATTGTGTTGATATGGTGGAGGTTCCATTGCAAGGGTTTATATCCATCTAGGATTAAACAACAAATGTCGTCCAGTTATTCTTGTGCCGTAATACCCGTGTTAACCATAAGATCTGGAGTGGGACGGAGTAGCCAATTGTATTTCCACCTCTTGTACATCAACGGATGCGCTTACCGTAGCAGTTGTATCTTCCGAGAACAACCGGAGGGTGGGGATCTGATGGCGTGTAAGACACACGTCCGTTGGGAACCCCAAGAGGAAGGTGTGATGCGTACAGCAGCAAGTTTTCCCTCAGTAAGAAACCAAGGTTTATCGAACTAGTAGGAGTCAAGAAGCACGTTGAAGGTTGATGGTGACGGAGTGTAGTGCGGCGCAACACCAGGGATTCCGGCGCCAACGTGGAACCTGCACAACACAATCAAAGTACTTTGCCCCAACGTAACGAGTGAGGTTGTCAATCTCACCGGCTTGCTCGTAAACAAAGGATTAAACGTATTGTGTGGAAGATGATGATTGTTTGCGAAGAACGAGTAAAGAACAATTGCGGTAGATTGTATTTCGGATGTAAAGAATAGGACCGGGGTCCACGAGTTCACTAGTGGTGTCTCTCCCATAAGATAAACGAGATGTTGGGTGAACAAATTACGGTTGGGCAATTGAAAAATAAAGAAGGCATAACAATGCACATACATATATCATGATGAGTACTATGAGATTTAATCGGGGCATTACGACAAAGTACATAGACCGCTATCCGGCATGCATCTATGCCTAAAAAGTCCACCTTCGGGTTATCATCCGAACCCCCTCCGGTATTAAGTTGTAAACAACGAGACAATTGCATTAAGTATGGTGCGTAATGTAATCAACACAAATATCCTTAGACAAAGCATCGATGTTTTATCCCTAGTGGCAACAGACACATCCACAACCTTAGAACTTTCTGTCACTGTCCCAGATTTAATGGAGGCATGAACCCACTATCGAGCATAAATACTCCCTCTTGGAGTCACACAAGTATCAACTTGGCCAGAGCCTCTACTAGCAATGGAGAGCATGCAAGAACATAAATCTATACCTAATAATAAAGGAGCTAAGGTTTCTGCCAAAATTTTCGTCCAACATTTATTTAGACCGTTTTACCCTCCCACCATATCACATAATACTTCAAAATTACCACGTAACGGTTCATTTGTGTTTTTTCTAGAGCACCCGAACCTAACCCGCAATTCCCCGCAGAACCAATGCCAAAATAACCACCGCCCGTTCCTGCTCGCCGCCGCTGGGCTCCGCCCCACCCCCGCTCCTTGACGCCGTCCCCGTCCACCTCCATGTACGCTGGCTCATCCTGCCCCGGAGTTTACCGCCGTCGCTAACTCGGAATCCACCAGCACGGCTATCCCCCAAATCCACGGCGACCCGGACGGCGATAGGGAGCACGGGGAGATGCGCGTCGGCCCTGCAGGAGGAAAGGGAGATGGACGCCACGAGCTCCGCATTGGGGACAGACGAGGACGAGGAAGGGAGTACGTACCGAAATTGATTACTACCATCCCACTCGGCCACTGGATCTCATAAATTCGTCGGAGTTGGCTCACTGTTTCGCGGTGGAATCGGGAGAGTGCTCGGCGCCGGACTCACAGAGGCCGAGATTAACGGCAGTCGCGAAGCACGCGCAGCAACGGAGCAGGACCGCCGATTTTCCTCCGGCTAGGCATCTCAGGAAAGTCATGCTGGGGAGAGGATGACCTTGGACGGCCCCACGCGCGAGAGCTCCGGCGGCAGCGTGTCAGTCGGGCGGCCGTGGGAAGGGGGCGTGGTAGGCGGGGAAGGGACGAGATCGGGGATGATTCCGGCCACCCATGCCACCGAAGCTCGATCCTGCGCACCTGGAGCACCACACTGACTAGGAGAATCAGTTCGACTGACGAGATGCGTATTTGGACTTGGGCAGTGGTGTAAGACCCATCTCTAACAGATCTTGTAAAAGGATTTAGAGGAACAAAAGTACAAACCGTGTTTAGCCGAATCCCAAGCAATTTTGGCGGAGAATCTTTTTTTGTCTTTCGCCTCCGCGGTTCCCAAATATTATTCCCAGTAGCCGATGGACTAAAAAAATTCTTCTCCACCTCGCTGCCACAGCCTTGCTGTCGTATTCCCTCCGCTGAGCACCAGTCGCCTTGGACGATGGGCCGAAACAGCTGCCGCCTTTTCCCCCTCCGTTCGACCCACTCGCCGGTGCTAGCCATCGCTAGAATGAGTCCCGGGAGCCGCCGCATCGAGCTGGATCCTGCCGTCGATTTAAGGTCGATTCCGGTAGTAGTGAGATCGCTTCATTCAGGAAAAGGGCCTTTGGAGCATTGGCGAGGTGTAGACGGCCGACAACAACCACCGTAGCCCTAGGCCCGACGACCTTTACGCCTAGCGGCGGCTTCGATCTTCGCCGTGTCCGGTCGTCGCGTTGGCTCGGAGGCGGGATTATCACGACCTCTATAGGGTAGCCCGATAGTCACGTGGCCCTAGCGGAGGCCTCAGCTCTTTTGCTTGGCTCGACGGTACCGGACATGGACTCCACCTTCGCCGCTGATTCCACTGATTTAAACATATAAAATTTCGCTCACTTGATTAAATGTGGCTGTAGCAACGCACGGGCTTTGTCCTAGTGACATATCAGATAGATTGATAATCAACTTGACATAGTATTCAATATTCATCGGATCCCAACAAACACAACATGTAGCATTACAAATAGATGATCTTGATCATGATAGGCAGCTCACAAGATCTAACATGATAGCACAATGAGGAGAAGAAAACCATCTAGCTACTGCTATGGACCCATAGTCCAGGGGTGGACTACTCACACATCGATCCGGAGGCGATCATGGCGATGAAGAGACCTCCGGGAGATGATTCCCCTCTCCGGCGGGGTGCGGGAGGCGATCTCCTGAATCCCCAGAGATGGGATTGGCGGCGGCGGCATCTCTGGAAGGTTTGCCGTATCGTGGCTCTCGGTACTGGGGGTTTCGCGACGAAGGCTTTAAGTAGGCGGAAGGGCAGGTCAAGGGGCGTCACGAGGGGCCCACACAGTAGGCCGGAGCGGCCAGGGCTTGTGCCGCGCCGCCCTGTTGGGTGGCCACCTCATGGCCCCACTTTGTATCCTCTTCGATCTTCTGGAAGCTTCGTGGAAAAATAGGACCCTGGGCGTTGATTTCGTCCAATTCCGAGAATATTTCCTTACTAGGATTTATGAAACCAAAAACAGCAGAAAACAACAACTGACTCTTTGGCATCTCGTCAATAGGTTAGTGTCGGAAAATGCATAATAATGACATATAATGTGTATAAAACATGTGAGTATCATCATAAAAGTAGCATGGAACATAAGAAATTATAGATACGTTTGGGACGTACCAAGCATCCCCAAGCTTAGTTCCTACTCGCCCTCGAGTAGGTAAACGATAACAAAGATAATTTGTGAAGTGACATGCTATCATAATCTTGATCATACTATTGTAAAGCATATGAGATGAATGCAGCGATTCAAAGCAATGGTGAAGATAATGAGTAAACAAATGAATCATATAACAAAGACTTTTCATGAATAATACTTTCAAGACAAGCATCAATAAGACTTGCATAAGAGTTACTCATAAAGCAATAAATTCTAAGTAAAGGCATTGAAGCAACACAAAGGAAGATATAAGTTTCAGCGGTTGCTTTCAACTTCAACATATTTATCTCATGGATAATTGTCAACACAAAGTAATATAACAAGTGCAATAGGTAAACATGTAAGAATTAATGCACACAGTTTACACAAGTGTTTGCTTCTGGGATAGAAGGAATAGGCAAACTGACTCAACAATAAAGTAGAAGATAGGCCCTTCGCAGAGGGAAGCATGGATTACTATATTTGTGCTAGAGCTTTTCATTTTGAAAACAAGAAACAATTTTTTCAACGGTAGTAATAAAGCATATGTGTTATGTATAAGATAGCTTATAAGTTGCAAGCCTCATGCATAGATTACCAATAGTGCTCGCACCTTGTCCTAATTAGCTTGGATTAACATGGATTATCATTGCATAGCATATGTTTCAACCAAGTGTCACAAAGGGGTACCTCTATGCCGCCTGTACAAAGGTCTAAGGAGAAAGCTCGCGTTGGATTTCTCGCTTTTGGTTATTCTCAACTTAGACATCCATACCGGGACAACATAGACAACAGATAATGGACTCCTCTTTAATGCATAAGCATTCAACAACAGTTAATATTCTCATAATAGATTGAGGATTGATTGTCCAAACTGAAACTTCCACCATGAATCATGGCTTTAGTTAGCGGCCCAATGTTCTTCTCTAACAGTATGCATACTCAAACCATTTGATCATGAAAATCTCCCTTACTTCAGACAAGACGAACATGCATAGCAGCTCACATGATATTCAACAAAGGTCAAAGTTGATGGCGTCCCCAGAAACATGGTTACCGCTCAACAAGCAACTTATTAAGAAATAAGACACATAAGTACATATTGTTCACCACAATAGTTTTTAAGGCTATTTTTCCCATGAGCTATATATTGCAAAGGGAAAGAATAGAAATTTTAAAGGTAGCACTCAAGTAATTTACTTTGGAATGGCGGAGAAATACCATGTAGTAGGTAGGTATGGTGGACACAAATGGCATAGTTTTTGGCTCAAGGATTTGGATGCACGATAAGAATTCCTCTCAATACAAGGCTAGGCTAGCAAGGTTGTTTGAAGCAAACTCAAGTATAAAAGGTGCAGAAAAGCTCACATATGAACATATTGTAACTATTATAAGACTTTATATTGTCTCCTTGTCGTTCAAACACCTCAACCAGAAAATATCTAGACTCTAGAGATCAATCATGCAAACCAAATTTTAACAAGCTCTATGTAGTTATTCATTAATGGGTACAAGGTACATGATGCAAGAGCTTAAACATGATCTGTATGAGCACAACAATTGCCAAGTATCAAATTATTCAAGACATTATACCATTTACCACATGCGGCATTTTCCGTTTCCAACCATATAACAATGAATGAAATAGTTCAACTTTCGCAATGAACATTAAAGATAAAGCTAAGAACATATGTGTTCATACGAAACAACGGAGCGTGTCTCTCTCCCAAACAAAGAATGCTAGGATCCGATTTTATTCAAACAAAAACAAAAACAAACGAGACGCTCCAAGTAAAGCACATAAGATGTGACGGAATAAAAATATAGTTTCACTAGAGGTGACCTGATAAGTTGTCGATGAAGAAGGGATGCCTTGGGCATCCCCAAGCTTAGACGCTTGGGTATTCTTGAAATATGCAGGGATGAACCACGGGGGCATCCCCAAGCTTTGACCTTTCACTCTTCTTGATCATATTGTATCATCCTCCTCTCTTGACCCTTGAAAACTTCCTCCACACCAAACTCAAAACAAAATCATTAGAGGGTCAGTGCATAATTCATATATTCAGAGGTGACATAATCATTCTTAAAACTTCGGACATTGCACAAAGCTACCGAAAGTTAATGGAACAAAGAAATCCATCAAACATAGCAAAACGAGGCAATGCGAAATAAAAGGCAGAATCTGTCAAAACGAACGATCCGTAAAGACGAATTTTTAAGAGGCACCGGACTTGCTCGGATGAATATGCCCAAATTGAATGAAAGTTGCGTACATATCCGAGGATCACGCACGTAAATTGGCAGATTTTTATAAATTTTCTACGGAGGCTACTTGCTCAAATTCGTGACGGCAAGAAATGCTGTTCTGCGCGATAATCCAAATCTATTATTGGCTTTACTATATAAGACTTTACTTGGCACAACAATGCAATAAAATAAAGATAAGGAGAGGTTGCTACAGTAATAACAACTTCCAAGACTCAAATATAAAATAAAGTGCAGAAGTAAAATAATGGGTTGTCTCCCATAAGCGCTTTTCTTTAACGCCTTTCAGCTAGGCGCAGAAAGTGTGTATCAAGTATTGTCAAGAGATGAAGCATCAACATCATAATTTGTTATAATAATAGAATCATAAAGTAACTTCATTCCCTTTCTAGGGAAGTGTTCCATACCTTTCTTAAGAGGAAATTGATACTTAATATTACCTTCCTTCATATCAATGGTAGCACCAACAGTTTGAAGAAAAGGTCTTCCCAATATAATGGGACAAGATGCATTTCATTCAATATCCAAGACAACAAAATCAACGGGGACAAGGTTATTGTTAACCATAATATGAACATTATCAATCCTCCCTAAAGGTTTCTTTAAAGCATTATCAGCAAGATTAACATCCAGATAACAATTTTTCAATGGTGGCAAGTCAAGCATATCATAGATTTTCTTAGGCATAACAGAATTACTTGCACCAAGATCACATAAAGCATTACAATCAAAATCATTGACCCTCATCTTAATGATGGGCTCCCAACCATCTTCCAACTTCCTAGGAATAGAGGTTTCAAGTTTTAGTTTCTCTTCTCTAGCTTTTATGAGAGCATTTGTAAAGGCCAAATTTATAGCACTAGCATTGGGACTTTTAGCAAGTTTTTGTAAGAACTTTATAACTTCAGAGATGTGACAATCACCAAAATCTAAATCATTATGACCTACAGCAATGGAATCATTGTCCCCAACATTTTGAAAAAATTCAGTAGTTTTATCAGTTTCAGCAGTTTTAGCAGTTTCGGGCAATTTTGCACGCTTTGCACTAGGAGTAGTAACATTGCCAACACCAATTATTTTACCATTGATAGTAGGAGGTGTAGCAACATGTGAAGCATTATCATTACTAGTGGTGGTAATAGTCCAAACTTTAGCTACATTATTCTCTTTAGCTAGTTTTTCGTTTTCTTCTCTTTCTCACCTAGCATGCAATTCGGCCATCAATCTAATATTCTCATTAATTCGAACTTGGATGGCATTTTCTGTAGTAACAATCTTATTTTCATTATCCTTATTAGGCATAACTTTCAATTTTAAAAGATCAGCATCAGAGGCAAGTCTATCAACCTTAGAAGCAAGAATATCAATTTTATCAAACTTTTCCTCAACAGATTTGTTAAAAGCAGTTTGTGTACTAATAAATTCTTTAAGCATGGCTTCAAGACCAGGGGGTACACTCCTATTATTGTTGTAAGTATTCCCATAAGAATTACCATAACTACTACCATTAGCAGAAGGATATGGCCTATAGTTGTTACCAGAATTACTCCTATAAGCATTGTTGTTGAAATTATTATTTTTAATGAAGTTCACATCAACATGTTCTTCTTGGGCAACCAATGAAGCTAAAGGAACATTATTAGGATCAACATTAGATCTACCATTCACGAGCATAGACATAATAGCATCAATCTTATCACTCAAGGAGGAGGTTTCTTCAACGGAATTTACCTTCTTACCTTGTGGAGCTCTTTCCGTGTGCCATTCAGAGTAATTTATCATCATATCATCAAGAAGCTTTGTTGCCACCCCCAAAGTGATGGACATAAAGGTACCTCCAGCAGCTGAATCCAATAGGTTCCGTGAAGAAAAATTCAATCCTGCATAAAAGGTTTGGATGATCATCCAAGTAGTTAGTCCATGGGTAAGGCAATTCTTTACCAAAGATTTCATTCTCTCCCATGCTTGAGCAACATGTTCATTATCTAATTGCTTAAAATTCATTATGCTACTTCTCAAAGATATAATTTTAGCGAGGAGGATAATATCTACCAATAAAAGCATCCTTACATTTAGTCCATGAATCAATACTATTTCTAGGCGAGAGATAGCAACCAGTCTTTAGCTCTTCCTCTTAAGGAGAAAGGAAACAATTTCAATTTTATAATATCACCATCTACATCCTTATACTTTTGCATTTCACATAGTTCAACAAAATTATTAAGATGGGCAACAGCATCATCAGAACTAACACAAGAAAATTGCTCTCTCATAACAAGATTCGATAAAGCGGGTTTAATTTCAAAGAATTCTGCTGTAGTAGCGAGCGGAGCAATAGGTGTGCATAAGAAATCATTATTATTTGTGCTAGTGAAGTCACACAACTTAGTATTCTCAACGAGTACCCATTTTAGCGAGTAGTAAATAAAGCAAACTAAATAAAGTAAATGCAAGTAACTAATTTTTTTGTGTTTTCAATATAGAGAACAAGACAGTAAATAAAGTAAAGCTAGCAACTAATTTTTTTGTGTTTTTGATATAAAGAGCAAACAAAGCTGTAAATAAAGTAAAGTAAAGCAAGACAAAAACAAAGTAAAGAGATTGGATGTGGGAGACTCCCGTTGCAGCGTGTCTTGATCTCCCCGGCAACGGAGCCAGAAAAAATGCTTGATGGCGTGTAAGACACACGTCCGTTGGGAACCCCAAGAGGAAGGTGTGATGCGTACAGCATCAAGTTTTCCCTCAGTAAGAAACCAAGGTTTATCGAACCAGTAGGAGTCAAGAAGCACGTTGAAGGTTGATGGTGGCGGAGTGTAGTGCGGCGCAACACCAGGGATTCCGGCGCCAACGTGGAACCTGCACAACACAATCAAAGTACTTTGCCCCAACGTAACGGTGAGGTTGTCAATCTCACCGGCTTGCTCGTAAACAAAGGATTAAACGTATTGTATGGAAGATGATGATTGTTTGCGAAGAACGGTAAAGAACAATTGCGGTAGATTGTATTTCAGATGTAAAGAATAGGACCGGGGTCCACGGTTCACTAGTGGTGTCTCTCCCATAAGATAAACGGATGTTGGGTGAACAAATTATAGTTGGGCAATTGACAAATAAAGAAGGCATAACAATGCACATACATATATCATGATGAGTACTATGAGATTTAATCGGGGCATTACGACAAAGTACATAGACCGCTATCCAGCATGCATCTATGCCTAAAAAGTCCACCTTCAGGTTATCATCCGAACCACCTCCAGTATTAAGTTGTAAACAACAGACAATTGCATTAACTATGGTGCGTAATGTAATCAACACAAATACCCTTAGACAAAGCATCGATGTTTTATCCCTAGTGGCAACAGCACATCCGGATGACGATGCTGAGGAAGGTGACGCCCCTCTAGAGCAAATTCCGGAAGCTCCTGCAGCTGGCCCCCAGCCTCCTATCGCTTGAAAATTCTCGTTGCGTGTTAGTCATGCCTGCTTGCCTCAAAACAATGTCGGTTAAATTCTACCCCGGTATGCCGGGGTGTTGGATGTAAGATAATACTTAGCAGTTCTTTTGGTTGTGCTACACTGCATCATGCCAGTGTCTTTTATACCGGTAAATTATCAAGTTATGTTGGTGTGCTACTTTAGCAACTTGCCTTTACTGTTTTGCTTTGATCTTGCACTGTGAAGATTCCGGAATTGTTTCCGCATCCAATCTGATGCACACTTGGTTTTTTTGCTTTGGCTATGCCTACCTCTCTGGGTTTTTTGGCGTATGAGTCACAAAGTTCTTTTGCCAAGCAAGCACTTTCTTGAACTTAGAAATAATTCAAAAAAATTCACAAAAAACCAGTATAATCCGGGGTTAGTCAAGCTTTCTTCGGATTGCTTGTTTTCAACCTCCCTTTGCGCTTTTCGCGTGCTTAGATCCTTATGGTTCATCTTTCTTGCCATGAAGCCGGGTTTCGGACAGCAGCAAAGTTGAAGACTCCGGTAGGTTTAGCACGCTACTATACCGGAAAAAGAAGGTGTCTAACAACCAACCGGTATACTGAAAAAATAAACACGTTGGATGCAATTTCGGTAGAGGCAGTCCCCGAGATTCATTTGAGGTGCCGACATCTTTTATTCATAGCAAATAAGGTACAAAAAAGGAACTTCTTACAGCACATCTTCAGGAATAGAAATGACACAGCAAAGCTATGTTCCATGGGCGCTTGGTCTCCTCTCCTGATCTGTCCGCCTTTCCCTTCTTTGCTTCCTGTGCATCGACCAAGTAGTAGGCATCACTGTGTAGAGCCTTGCTCACAATGAAAGGTTATTCCCACGGAGGTGAGAGTTTATGGCGTACATCAGTGCGCTGCACTAGGCGTAGCACTAGGTCTGCTTCCCGGAACACTCTCGGGCTAACCTTCCGGCTATGATAGCGTCTGAGGTTCTGCTGGTATATGGCTGTTCTTGCCAAAGCCAGCTCTCTTGCTTCCTCGAGTAGGTCCACATCATTTTCTCGGGCCTCTTTTACCTCTTCTTCGGTATAGAGTTGAACCCTTGGTGAGTCATGAATAATGTCGGTTGGAATCACAGCTTCCGCCCCATAAACCATGAAGAATGGAGTGTATCCGGTAGACCGGTTCGGTGTGGTTCTTATGCTCCACAGCACTGACGGTAGCTCATCGAGCCAGCATCCCGGTGTCTTTTCAAGTGGTACAATGAGCCTTGGTTTGATACCGGAAAGCACCAAAGCATTGGTTCTTTCCACTTGGCCGTTGCCTTGCGGGTGTGCCACTGAACACAAATCCAACCGGATGTTGTTATCCTCACAGAATCGTTTGAACTCTCCTTGAGCAAAGTTTGTCCCATTGTCAGTGATGATGCTATGCGGGTATCCATACCGCAAGATGACATCTTTCAAGAATTTCACTGTTGTATCCCCATCACATTTTGCGATAGGTTTCACTTCAAGCCACTTGGTGAACTTATCCACCATCACTAGGATGTGAGTCATGCTCCCCCTTGCAGTTTTGAATGGGCCAACCATGTCGAGGCACCAAATAGAGAATGGCCAAGTTAGAGGTATAGTTTTCAAACCGGATGCTGGGGTATGGTTTTTCTTGGCGTACCTCTGGCACCCGTTGCATTTCCGTACCAAATCCTCAATGTTTTCTAGTGTCGTGGGCCAGTAGAACCCATGCCGGAAAACCTTTTCCACCAGCGCCCTTGATGAGGCGTGTGTCCACATTCCCCTTGGTGAATTTCCACAAGCATCTCTTTTCTTTCTTCCGGTTCCACACACCTTTGAAGGACACCGGTAACACTTCTTTTGTACACCTCACCATTGATGATGGTATATGATTTGGACCTCCGTTGGATCCTTCTTGATTCATTTTCGTCAACCGACAAGCTGTCGTTGATCAGGAATTCCTTAATAGGTTCAACCCAAGTTGGTGCTTCTTGAGCCAGAAACACCGGTACATCCACCTCCATACTGTCCACCAGCATAGCTTCTTCCGGCATGGATCCCGCAGTCCCCGGGTTTACCGGAACAGTCCCCGGGTTTCCTTCGTCAATGTCCATTGGCACAACATGTGACTCCGGTACGAAAATTGATTCGGACTCCGGACTTGGTTTGATCGATGGCACCCTTAGGTGAGCTAAATCTACTCCGGGAGGAATTTCTTGCCTAGAGGAGCCCAACTTAGAGAGCGTATCTGCGGCTTCATTTTCCGCCCGCGGCACGTGGTGAAACTCACATCCCTCAAAGAATCTGGTAATCTTTTGCACATGAAACCGTTAGGAGGCCATGTTGGCGTCTTTCGCGTCCCAATCTCCGGAACATTGCTGCACCACAAGATCTGAATGACCATAGCAAATGATCCGGTGTGCACCGATTTCTTTTGCGACCTTGAGCCCATGAATCAGAGCCTCGTATTCAGCGACATTGTTTGATGCCCTAAAATGTACTTGCAGAATGTACCAGAGATGATCTCCCTTTGGTGAAGTAAGAACTACGCCGGCACCTATACCCTCTTTGAGCTTGGATCCGTCAAAGTGCATCTTCCAGTATTCTATCTTTTGTTCCGGTGGTTTGTATTGCATCTCCGCCCAATCGACCAGGAAATCAGCCAAGGCTTGTGATTTTATGGCATCTCTTCTCTCGTACACCGGTACATATGGTGACAGCTGAATTGCCCATTTGGCAATCCTGCCGCTAGCATCCTTGTTGCATATGATATCTAAAATGGGTGCCTCACTCACCACCTTCATGGGGTGCTCTTAAAAGTAGTGCTTTAGCTTTGTGGCGGCCATGAACACGTCGTAGGTCATTTTTTGGAAGTGGGGGTAGTTTTGTTTTGAGAGGGAGAGCACCTCGCTCAGATAGTATACCGGCCTCTGCACGGTTTTTCCTTCCTCTTCTCTTTCCACCACAACCACAACACTCACGACCCGGTTTGTTGCTGCTATGTGCAACAGCATGGGCTCCCTTTCTAGAGGCGAAGCCAATACTGGCGTAGTGGCTAGCATTGTTTTTAGTTCTTTGAACGCTGCGTCTGTCTGAGGGGTCCAGACGAAGGTATCAGATTTTTTCATCAAAGCATAGAGTGGCAGAGCCTTTTCTCCCAACCTTCTTATGAACCGGCTTAGCGACGCCAAGCTTCCGGTAAACTTTTGCACATCTTTGAGATCTTGCGGTATAGTCATTCTTTCGATGGCCCGGATTTTTACCGGATTAACCTCAATACCCCGGCTTCATACGAGAAAGCCAAGCAGTTTGCTGGCAGGGACACCGAAGGTGCATTTTGCCGGATTGAGTTTCATCCGGAACCTCCTCAAGTTGTCAAATGTTTGCCTCAGATCATCGATCAAGGTCTCTTTTACCTTAGTTTTTATTACGACATTGTCCACATAGACTTGCACATTTTTTCCAATTTGATCAAAGAGACATTTTTGCATACAGCGCTGGTACGTCGCACCAGCGTTGCGCAAACCGAAAGGCATAGTGACATAGCAATAAGCCCCGTGCGGGGTAATGAACGCAATTTTTATTTGATCTTCCTTTTTTCAGGGGAATCTGGTGAAAACCGGAATAAGCATCCAGAAAAGACAACAGCTCACAGCCAGCTGTAGAATCAATCACTTGATCGATCCTGGGTAAAGGGAAAGGATCTTTCGGGCAAGCCTTGTTCAGGTTGGTGTAGTCGATGCACATGCGCCACACCTTTGGAGCTTTGGGGTCTTCCTCTTTTTTCTTCTCGACCAGCACCGGATTGGCTAGCCACTCAATATGCAGTACCTCTACGATGAAACCGGCAACCAACAATTTTGTCACCTCTTCTCCAATGATCTTTCTCCTGTCTTCAGCGAACCGGCGTAAAGGTTGTCTTACCGGCCTTGCATCCTTCCGGACATTAAGAGAGTTCTCAGCCAACTCCCTGGGAACACCTACCAAGTCATCAGTAGACCAGGAAAATATATTCCGATTCTCACGGAGGAAGTTGACGAGCGCACTTTCCTATGCCTCACTCAGGCTAGCACCGATGCAAACAGTACGCTCAGGGTATGCCGGATCCAGCACAATATCTTTTGTCTCCTTGGTTGGCTTGAATGCCGGTGTTCCCAAGTTAGCACTCATTGCCGCCAAGCTCAACTGTGAGGACTGAGCCAGCGCAACTGCGGTCTGTATCCTTCTTTTTTCCTCCGCAATCACCAGCGATTCAGCCAGGTTTGATCCGGCGGAAGCAGTTTACAGTGAGACCTTATAGTTTCCAACCACAGTTAAAGGTCCGCGAGGTGCCGGCATCTTCATCTTGAGATATGCCATATGAGTTGAAGCCATGAACGCCGCCAATGCCGGTCTCCCCAGCAATGCATGATAAGGACTGTCTAAGTCCACCACCTCGAACAGAAGGTTCTCGACCCGGCAATTGTTACGTCCTCCAAACGACACATCCACCCGGATTTTTCCCATGGGTGAACAGGACAATCCCGGAACGATTCCGTGGAACGTTGTGTGAGTTGGTTGTATCATGTTCTCTGTTATCCCAATTGTATGCATAGTGTGCCGGTACATGATATTTATGCTGCTCCCATTGTCTATCAGCACTTTGCTGAACTTTACTCGAGTTGTTGGCCCATGCATGATTGGGTCTACAACAAGAGCATAGCCACCCGGATTTGGAATTATCTTTGGGTGATCCTTGAATGACCAGGTAATTTCCTGATCTGACCACAACATGTATTTTGGAACCGCCGGCATCACCGCGTTCACTTCCATGGAACGGCGATGCATGCTTTGCTTGTCCGTTTGCTCAGTAACGAACACAACACAGCACAGGTGTGGATCTTTGTAAACGTTCCGGCCCAAAGGTGCCGGTGGTGGTGGTTGGACATTGCCATCTTCCACCTGATGAACTTGTTGCTGTTGCTGCCGGTTCGGCTGAGGTTGTACCGGTAGAGCATTTGATCCGGTAAGCGGAGGTGGTGGTGGTAGTCTTCCGACATTTTGGTCCCTTGCATCTTTCATCATGCCTCATTCCATCAATCTTTTGGTCCAAGTGGAATCTTTTGTCAAATGGTTTACCGATCTAGCCGGATTAGGTGTGTGCCACCGGCATGGTTGACCCATAGAGGATTCCATGGTGTATCTCTCCTCATTTTGGCCTGGTTTCTTTTCAACCCATTGTTTTTTAGGACCCGCCCACGGCTGCGATCCAGTTTTTTGCCTCTGGCTTCCGCTGGCGCCGGAATTATCATGCACCGCGACTACTTGCTGCGGACCATACATCCGATCCGGAAAATCTTCCCTTCTTTTGTTGTGCCGGTTATCCCGGTATTGTTCTTGGCGCGGTTGGCTCGTTTGCGCTGGTTCAGCTTGAACCGCTGGTTGCATTGGGTCTCCCAATGCGTAGCTATCCGCCACCCGTATCATTTCTGCCAAAGTTACCGGCATGTTCCGCTACAGCTTTTGCCACAATGGTGAACCTCTTCTGCACCCATTGCAAAACCAAGCAATGGCCTATGCCTCGATCACCCCTTCACAGGAGTTCCTTCTGGAGTTCCACCGGGTCAGGTAATCCCGGTCTGTTTCATTGGAGCGCTGCACACACAAAGCGAGTTGCTGTGGCCTGTTTGGCCTCCGGTACGTACTGCTGAAGTTGCTTACAAAAGCTTCCTCAAAATCCAACCAACCATTTATGCTTCCCGCCGGTAAATTGTTAAGACAGATGCGTGCCGGTCCTACCAGGAAGGACGGTACAATTCTCACGACCCAATGCCGGTTGCCTCCTCCTGTGACGGTTC
Organism: Lolium rigidum; assembly: GCF_022539505.1. Taxonomy (NCBI): domain Eukaryota; kingdom Viridiplantae; phylum Streptophyta; class Magnoliopsida; order Poales; family Poaceae; genus Lolium; species Lolium rigidum. The sequence continues at coordinate 212,499,345 of NC_061514.1, forward strand.
CTCCACCGGCAGCGACGTATACTACGGTCATGTAATCCGCAAGCCAGTCTTCCGGCTTAGTGGTGCCATCATACGTTTTTGTGTCCCGGGGCAACTGGAAGTTGCGAACCGGTCGTTCCTCTTTCATGATTCGTGGGCCAAAGCACTTTGGGCCAGGAGGACCTTCTGCCTCAATCATCTCAGATAATACACCCTGTCCAACTTGTGCCTCGCATCCCGGTCTGGCAGGCAAGTTTCTCCTACGCGTTCCTCCAAAGGGTTCCGGTACGCTGCAATTGTTTATGTTCCTGAATCAGCTTCATCGTAATGTTCCGGTACCGCGGCTCTTGCCTGCCGGTATCTTAGCAGAGGCATTTCCTCCTCAACATAAGCAGCTCTTGGTGCACGATAATTTCTCCCGGTTTCACCTCTACCGACATAATCATTCCCGGCATAGCCATTTCCGGCATAGCCACGTCCTGCCCCTTGGCTTTTTCTTCCGGCCTCATGTCGCCCGGCTTGTTGTTTTCCGGCAAGCATCGGATCATACACAGTCATTTGCTGCGCATTCACTTCTTTTTCTTTTCTCCTGTCCGGATGGGGGGACGATGCCTGCCCATGGGACTTGCTTCCGACATTTTTTGCCGAACGCACAGATTTTGATGCCGCAGCTTTGTTTACTCTAGAAAGCTCAGCATTTTGTTCCTGTATCATATCAAGCAATTCCCTAACACGATCTTGTTGTTTTTCTAAAGCATCCCCGGTAAGTGAGTCACATAGCTCTACAGCAGCCCTAGCAGCTTGTATGGTTTTATCCGGGCTACTGTACTTAGGTTTTTATATGATGCTCAGAGATGCAGAGGCACTTTTACCGGCAAGAATCTCCTTACGCAGATCCTGATCTAGATTGCGAGCTCTAAGCCGGTTTTCCGGTACTCTAGCAGCATGAGCGCTAACAGAAGAAAAGCCATGGGCAGCGTTGTACTCACGTAGGGTCAGGTTCAGCTCGCGCTGCGCCCGGATGATGTCCGCGCCTCCGGAGAGCAACTTCTGTCGCTGCGCCTCCAGCTCCGCCTGAGCCGCTGCCGGATCGATGTTCTGTGCGATGGGCATCACCAACACGTTCATCGCCGCTTGGAGAGGAGTCTCTGGTGGCGTTGCAGATGCACCCGCGACCCCTTGGTCAAGCTCGGTCGGCGGCTTGGCCGTGCGACTTCGTCTGTCCAGCGCCTTCAACTGCGACCTCCTTGCCGGCGTCAGCCGCGCCAACCACCAGCACGTCGACGCTGCCGGCGGCGCGACCGCTGCGAGCTGCAGATCTTGGCGGGTCCGGCACAACCAGCACCGGCGAGAGGCACTGGCGCTCCGGGACGGTGCCGTAGTAGACGCGGAGGCTGCCAAACTCGATGACAAGGCCGTTCTTGGGGAACTTACCGCCGTTAGCGAAGCACCCAGTGTTGTCGTTGATGAAGTCCATGGCGAGGACGCGGTCGACGAGCGCAGTGACCACACACTCGCCGGAGATGGTGAGGAGGCCCGCCCGAATATGAACTCCAGCAAGCGCAGCTGCTGGCCCCACGGTGGGCGCCAACTGTCGCCGTGGTGAACAGACAGATGCCATGGGATGGCTTAAGTTGGGGCCGAATGTGCGCTAGAGGATTCGGGGGAGGGTTTTGGTTATATGGGGATGAATTCCGGATGATTACCGGATGCTATCTAGATGAACTTGGCCTTGGCTAGAGGTAGAAGAAGAAGAACACAAGAACTAGCTCAACTTTGGATCTCTCTATTCCATGGTTGAACAAGGTTACATGCTTTTTAGTACAAGGTAATCATCGTCACCGCGCAAGGGTGTGCCCCCTCTCCTTATATAGGGGAGAGGGTGGCTTACAGGGGAAGAAACCCTAGGAAACCCTAATGGCATCTTTGAGTAGACAAACTACTTTACAAAGCCTATTTGGCAGCAGGTGACGCCGGTATGTCTTTAATCAGGAACGGTGACATCCTCCGGTAGCTTTTACGTCATCTTCTGCTTTGGCCTCAGAGCTTCGATTAAACCTGAAGTGCTTCGCTCATCTTTGTCCTCTAGCTCTTGAGAGAATCTTTGACCAGCTTGCCGACGTGCTACAGTGTAGTCTGTACCGGTAATCCGGTACCTTCTTAGCCCATCCCGGTATACCCCTCCTGGGATACCGGTATAGATTCACTTAGCCATAAGCTTAACTCTTTTATCCTGAATAATCTTTAAACCGGTACGTTACCAGCCCAAACTTGGCAAGTTTGGCATGCCTTTGGCATACCGGGGGCCATCCCCCCAACATCGACAGAGGATCAAAAGAAAAAAGGCAAACAACCAGAAATTAGGGGTCAAAAGTAAATCCAACAAAGGAAACTTTTATTCTTCATAGAAGATGACATGTGAGACCGACCTGCCAGCAGCGTCCTCATCGTTTAAAAGGCCACATGGGATCAAAAGAAAAAGGCAAATAGCCATAAATTAGGGGTAAAAAATAAATCCAACAAAGGAAAGGTTTATTGTTCATAGAGGCTTACATGTGGGACCCATGAGCCAGCAGCCTCCTCAATTTCAAAGGCGGCATGGATCGAAAGACAAAGGCAATTGACCAAAAATCAGGGGGTAAAAAAAATCCAAGAAAAGAAACTTTATTGTACATAGAGGATGACATGCGGGTCCCATGAGCCAGCACCTTACTCAATGTTTCAGAGTCGGCATGAGAGCGAAAGAAAAAGGAAAGTGACCAAATATCAGGAGCAAAAAATAATCCAATAAAAGAAACTTTTATTGTACATAGAGGATGACATATGAGTCCCATTTTGCAGCAGCGGTCTCAAGGTTTCAAAGGCGGCATGAGATCGAAATAAAAAGGCAAGTGACCAAATATCAGTAGGCAAAAATAATCCAAGAAAAGAAAATTTTATTGTACATAGAGGATGACATATGGGTCCCATTTTGCAGCAGCGGTCTCAACGTTTCAAAGGCGGCATGAGATCGAAAGAAAAAAGGCAAGTGCCAAAATATCAGGAGCCAATAATAATCCAAGAAAAGAAACTTTATTGAACATAGAGTATGACATGCGGGTCCCATTTTTCAGCAGTGGTCTTAACGTTTCCAAGGGTGCACGGGATCAAAAGAAAAAGGAAGTGACCAAATATCAGTAGCCAAAAATAACTCCAAGAAAAGAAACTTTATTGTACATAAAGGATGACGTGCAGGTCCCATTTTGCAGCAGTGGTCTCAACGTTTTCAAGGCGGCACACGATCAAAAGAAAAAGGAAGTAGCCAGAAATCAGGGGTAAAAAATAATTCCAAGAAAGGAAACTTTTATTCTACATAGAGGATGACTTGCGGCACCCATGAGATAGCAGCTTCCTCAATGTTTCAGAGGCGGCATGATATCGAAAGAAAAAGGCAAGTGGCAAATATCAGGTGCCAAAAATAATCCAAGAAAAAAACATTTATTGTACATAGAGGATGATATGAGGGTCCCATTTTGCAGCAGCGTTCTCAACGTTTCAAAGTTGGCATGAGATCGAAAGAAAAAGGAAAGTGACAAATATCAGAAGCCAAAAATAATCAACGGAAGAAACTTTTATTGTACATAGAGGATGACATGCGGGTCCCATTTTGCAGCAGCGGTCTCAACGTTTCCAAGGCGGCACAGGACCAAAAGAAAAAGGAAGTAGCCAGAAATCATGGGGTCAAAATAATCCAAGAAAATAAATATTTTAATTGGGCTACATATGGCCATCTGGGACTTCGAACTATCCTGCTGGACGCCTTTTGACTCGTACGATTTCAGCCCACTCCAAAACAGGAAAGTCCTATGTTTCAAAAAACAAAAAAACAAGGAGATTCAACATATGAGTTTGTTTAGGTAAAAATAAAGATTTAATTTATCTGTTTGCTAGCTCAGAGCGAAATACAGTGTTTATTGTCTGCAAAAAATCAAGATATCACATGTTTCTTGTACGGGGAGGCTGACATCGGGGACCCATGAGCCAGCAGGGCCGTCAACGTTTTAAAGGCGGCAGGGGATCGAAAGAAAAAATAAACCAAAAATCAGTTGGTAAAAAAATCCAAGAAAAGAAACATTTATCGTTCTGAGAGGATGACATGCGGGACCCATGAGGCAGCAACATCCACAACATTTCAAAGGCGGCAGGGCATCAAAAGAAAAAGGAAGTAGCTAGAAATTAGGGGTCAAAATAACTCCAAGAAAGGAAACTTTTATTGTTCGTAGAGGATGACATGCGGGACCCATGAGCCAGCAGTTTACTCAACGTTTCAAAGGCGGCATGAGATCGAAAGAAAAAGGCAAGTGACCAAATATCAGGAGCCAAAAATAATCCAATAAAAGAAACTTTATTGTGCATAGAGGATGACATTGGGGTCCCATTTTGCAGCAGCGGTCTCAACGTTTCAAATGCGGCTTGAGATCAAAAGAAAAAGAAAGTAGCCAGAAATTAGGGGGTCAAAAAAACTCCGAAAAAAGAAAGTTGATTGTACATAGAGAATGACATGCGGGTCCCATGAGTCAGCAGCTTACTCAACGTTTCCAAGGCGATAGGGGATCAAAAGAAAAAGGAAATAGCCAAAATTAAACTGTTATAGTACATAGAGGATGACATGCGGGTCCCATTTTGCAGCAGCGGTCCAACATTTAAAATGCGGCTTGAGATCAAAAGAAAAAGAAAGTAGCCTGAAATTAGGGGGTAAAAGAAAACTCCAAGATAAGAAAGTTGATTGTACATAGAGGATGACATGCGGGTCCCATGAGTCAGCAGCTTACTCAACGTTTCCAAGGCGGCAGGGGATCAAAAGAAAAAGGAAATAGCCAAATCAGAGGGTGAAAAAAAACCAAGAAAAATAAAATTTTATAGTACATAGAGGATGACATGCGGTTCCCATGAGCCAGCAGGTTCCTCAAGGTTTCAAACGTGGCATGAGATCGAAAGAAAAAAGGCAAGTGGCTAAATATCAGGAGCCAAAAATAATCCAAGAATAAAACTTGATTGTACATAGAGATGACATGCGGGTCCCATTTAGCAATAGCGGTATCACCGTTTGAGAGGCGGCACGGGATCGAAAGAAAAAGGCAAGTGACCAAATATTAGGTGGCAGAAAAATCCAAGAAAAGAAAGTTTTATAGTACATAGAGGATGACATGCGGGTCCCATTTAGCAGCAGCGGTATCACCGTTTGAGAGGCAGCACGGGATCAAAAGAAAAAAAGGCAAATGACCAAATATGAGGTGCCAAAAATAACTCCAAGAAAAAAACTTGATTGCACATAGAGGATGACATGCAGGTCCCATTTAACAGCAGCGGTATCACCGTTTGAGAGGCGGCACGGGATCGAAAGAAAAAGGCAAGTGACCAAATATGAGGTGCCAAAAATAACTCCAAGAAAAGAAACTTGATTGCACATAGAGGATGACATGCGGGTCCCATTTTGCAGCAGCTGTCTCAACGTTTCCAAGGCGGCACGGGATCAAAAGGACAAGGAAGTAGCTAGAAATCAGGGGGTCAAAAAAATCCAGGAGAAGAAAGAATTTTCATTCATAGAGGATGACATGCGGGACACATAATGCTGCATCGTAAATGGCTCGATCGGAGAGCGTTGAACGAGATGGTGCGATCGAGGAAAAAAACAATGCTAGAGAGGCTGCCATCTTGGCCCTACATCCCTGGGAAGTGCGGATTTGCGTTGACTCGGCCGGCGAACTCGAGAATTCGTGATGCACCACATCTCGGGCCACCATACAAGACGTTTTGGACATTTTCATCGGGCTAGGTGGCCTCAAAAACGAGAAAAAAAAGTTTTGACATGCACCACGGAGAGACCAAAAATCATCGGCCATGGTGCAGCAGCAACAACGGCGCGACTTCAACTTCGTCGGCTATGGAAACTTTGCTTGTAGTGTAGCTAGTACGGAAATCAATCCTAGAAATAAAATAACCATACAAGAAAAACTTCCGATCCTACTCCCTCTGATTCATACTACTTGATGCTAAAATGGATGTATCTATAACTAAAATGTGTCGAGATACATCTATATTAGCATCAAGTAATATGAATCAGAACACTATAAGGTTTATCCTACAAATTTCCAATACAAATGCTTTTAATCAAAATGGTTGGTTTATGCAATTTCCTCCGTAGGTGAGCAATGACAGCGCAAGCCTGTGCTAAGAAAAGCTATAGGGACACCAATCAACATCACCCAAAAAGGTCATGCATGTCTCCCACTTCACCTGAGCAGGAGAGGCGCCAGTAAATATTTCACTTCTTCTACGCGCCATCTCTGTCCAATCCTAACTTCCTGACGTATGTCAGTGGGCTACACTCTTGACCTACTGCAGAGCCCTTGCATGTGTGTTCACAAGTTGAGAATTTCGAGAGACGAGGACTACTACGGAGCCTATGTGCAGCTGTATCACCCGACGAGTGGGCCCTACATCACAAAATTTCGAAGGGGATTCTGTGACTTCGCCTTTCCTAACTTTGGTTCATTGCCAGCCGGGTCTCCTATGCGACCCACATTTCAGTGATTCAAAGTCAAGGAAATGTTAGAATGGCAGGGTCAAAGAATATTTTAACCAAGATGTGTTCACAAGCTGAGAGTTTCAAGAGAGGAGGACTCCTGCGGAAGCCTATGTGCAGCTGTATCATCCGACAAGTGGGCCCTACATCACAAGATTTTGAAGGGGATTCTCTGCCTTCGCCTTTCCTAACTTTGTTTCATTACCAGCTGGGTCCCGCACCCGGTGCGACCCACATTTTAGTGATTCAATGTCAGGGAATTGTTAAAGAGGCAGGGTCAAAGAATATTTTCCCCAAGATTTGGGCTCACTAAGATTGGACTCCGCCTATATATTGTATTGCACCAATACAGCAAGAAACTATAGGTGACATTTCTCACTGGCGCCGACGTAAATCAGCACCACAACTGTAGCTTGCACCGAGGAGAGAAGACAAGGTCGGCGAGTCCTCGCCGGACCTGCCGGCCATCGACAGCACAACGACTCCGACTAGTCAAAGGTACATATACTACTACTCTGTCGAGCCGAAGAACTAGCTAGATTACAATGTTCACCATACGACTAGTAAATCATGATGGCATTAAACTTTTAGTATGCAAGATTCAAAATAAAGTCGATGGTTATATTTTGAAAAAAAAGTAGATGGTTACAATAGCTAAGATAATATATACTACTACGGTGTATGTACTACTATAAGTAGACAAAATGGATCCAAGCTTGGAGTCGTCTCATTTTGACTTTTCTGTATGTACTGGGTCGTATGAGTAGATGTGCTAAACTATGTACTACTACGTAGCAAGTTTTCCTGTTCTTTCACTCCCCAACGCCTCAGCCATAACGATGCATAGGAGACATATTAAGTATTGTGTACTATATATGAATTTGGTATTATGAATGCTCATACTTTACAATTTTGAATATAGTTCGTCAAACATCATTTGCACAAGATTTATTAGGGAAGAAGCGCAGGTGACGCATTGTTGCTGGCTAGCCGCACAAGATTGACAGATCTCTGGACGAGTGAATTATTAGACTTCGGTGACAGTGTGCGAAAAATCCGCAGCCCGTGTCTGGGGTGATAACGATCGGAGATCGCACTGGTTGAGAGCTCTCTTATTTGATTTTCTCTCCAGCGGGTTGGATGAGTAAACCATAGGTGATGTTGGAGAGTCAAATTTTTCTACCAATATACTCTTCACCTATCCTCCGGACCAGCCGGAAACTTGTTGTATTATCGAATGTGTATAATGTCTGTGGTGTGCATTATGAATTAATGAAATTATGTTTTTACTAATAATTTTTTGTCAAAAATTTATTTATGTCTGCAATAATTAGGCTGATTATTTCTTTACTTAGTCTTCCAAAAACTTTGTTCACCGGATGAACTTGAAAGCGTGGATTTCAAACGCCTCATGGTCCGCATGTTCCCGTGATCGGTGCGCATGGTCTGTCAGAGAGGCTCTGCATTAGCGTAAGTGGTCAAGTTCTCCACTCCGACGTGACCCCTACCGTACCTTTTCAAGTTCTCCACTATGATTTGATCCCTGCCGTATCTGCTCTGCCCGAGAGGAGAGGATACATTTATGGCTCGTTGTGCAGATGATGTACTAATGTTCTTGCTCGTGTTTGAGCGTGTGTTTGACCATTTCCTGACCGTAGTATTAGTGGTAAGGATCCGATGCGAATTAGCATGCGAATTTTACCAATCGAATGGTCACCTAGAGCAGTACTGTATTTTTTTGCTAAATTACATTCTGGACCAGTTCCTTCACACAAAATTGACATACTCGTACTAGTGGTCACCATAGAATAGACACACATACACTTATATTTCTACATAATTACAACTCGAGGGCAAGGATCCTACGGTCCAACTCGTAGCTCACGTACCCGTCTTTTGATGCATACTCGAGGTGCATCAGAGAGAGTGGCTTAGTCTCCCATAAGCCATGCTTATCAGATGAGAACTTTGTCTTCATGTTCTTGTAGGACCCGTCAATGATGGCCTCTGCTAGATCAGCCATTCCTACTCGGCTCTTGAATATATCTTGGATGTCGACGTGGTATAGCTCTGGAATATGCATCTTGGCACGGGAAAGCATGACCTTGACGTTCCTGGTGTCAATGCTCGTGAAAGTAATCCCCTTGCGCTCATAAAAATTGTTCAGAGCCGGACAATGTTTGAAGGAACTGCTGTAGTGGTACACGAGGAAGTGCTGCCGCATGGCGATTTGCATGATGGCCATCTCTTGTCGCTTGCACGTGCTACGTGGGTTGTCCTCAAGGTCGAGTCCAACGAACCTGTTCTTCTCCTTCTCGAACCATTTCTCATACATGGCTAGGATTTGCTCCACAATAGCTTCTTCATTGGTGTAGACAACTTCCAGAGTCGTGGTGCCATGGGCAATGATGTGATGGGTCTCCGTATGGTTCCCGTCGTCCATGCGTGGGAGGTAGAGATACTGAGTGTGTGTGTGTGTGTGTGTGTGTGTGTGTGGAGGGGGGAGGGATCAGTGCAGAATGAGTGAGGAAGAGAGTAGATGGATGCCGAAGAATGAATGGGAATTTGGTACTCCCTCCTTCAATTAAAAGGCTAGTTTTTCATCACCACCAAGACAATTTCTCATTGGACGCTAACAATTCTTCCTACGCTACGTGCATTTATTTAATTAGAAGAAGTAACCCTCCTCCAATTACTCTCCAATCGCATGCTATTCCCTATGGTGAAACTAAGTGAGAGAATTTTTCTTAGTTGCATTCCCATTTGCTGTGTTTTCCACCGCATCACCTACATGAAAATAAGCATGCATAGGTCAGTTTGTTTCGTTCTCCACCCTACATGCTTGGAAACATGTTTCCACCAAATAATGGTTATATATATTAATATTGGGTCATCCACCAGTTCCACTTCACGAGATTTTGGCACACGTTCAAACCATTGAATATTCCCATTTTCATCCAAAAATAATCTATGGTTAAAGTGGGGCCATTTTTGTTAGCTGCATTCCCATTTGCAACTGAAAAAGTCTCAGATGCGAACCCCCCACATGCAACCCCCAAAAAACTCGTATGCAATCCAACTTGCAACTGATGTGCACGAACCACGATGAAATCGGACGGCTCAGGACTTTAGCTGAATATATAAATTTTCCTTCCACTTACAAATCGATATGTTGGTTGAATCTTACATACCATTTATATCATGCTTGCAATAAAAATTCCACGTGGTACCAGAGTTGTAAATCAGACATTGGTTCAAATCCTTAGCAACACAATACTAAAAGTAAACCCTAAATTACCTAACCCTAAACCCAAAAAATAAACAAAGAGGTTCAAGAATAGATATTAATTATATATATAGGGTGGGACTATACTACACCCCCCTGAGAGGTTGTAGAATAGCTATTAATTCTACAAACCTGGCCCTCCCTAACTAAAAACATTCTCAACCCGACTTACCCACTCAACCGACAAATTAACCCACCTCCGCCAACACTTTCTGGAAAGTTCACTCCATTTTTTAGGAAGTTTACATTTTTAAAAAAAAATCACTTCATTTTTGGAATAAGTTCACTTTACTGTTTTGGAAGTTTACTTGATTTTTTAAAAGTTCTGTCCATAATTTCGAAGTTCACTTTATGTATTTTTTTGGCATTTCATTTATATTTTTGGAAGTTCATTCACTCCATTTATTTGTAAGGTCATTCAATTTTTTTGGGAAGTTCACTTCATTTTTTCAATGTTCATTACATTTTTGAAAGTTAACTTTTTTTTTCAAAAGCTTCACATCATTTTTGGAAGTTCCCTATTTTTTTGGAAAGTTTCACATCCTGGGGTGTGTGGTCAACGGAGGATGGGGTGGGATCGTCGAGAGTTTGGTGGTGTGTGGGGTCTGTGGAAGGTGGCGTGGTGTAGGGTCAGCAGGAGGGGTCGGTGGGTGGGGTCGGTGAAATAATGACTTAATTCCCACTAGGTCACCCATCCTCAAATTGCTCCAACTCAAACACTCTTAACTTCTAAGTTCAATTTAATTGAGCTGCCCTTATGCAATTATAGTTCCTATTAATATTATTATCATATCAACCCCCTTAAGCCAAAAACAAAATTCAAAGGAAACTCAAAAAAATAAAAAAAATAAAAAAAATGAAAATTTCAGAAAATGTAAAAAACTGAAATAAATTTAAAATTCAAACAAAATTAAAATTCCGAGGAAATCCACATTTTGTTATTTTTTTAAAAAAACACTTTCTAAAAAATATCAAAAAATATCATTAATTTTTTTAAATTATAAAAGAAATGAACATTCCAAAAGTTCAAAAAAGATAACATTTAGAATTAAAAAAATCAAACAATCTAGAAAATAAAAGTATTCAAAAAAACTATTTTCTGAAATTTTAGAAAACTAGTTAAAAGAACAAGAAGTGCAAAATTAGGAGAGGCTAGTTGATAGGGCAAAGGTGGCCGATCTTTTGATGAGACGTGGATAGATCGATTTGTTGGTAGAGTTCGTGCTTGACGATCCGACTACACGTGCAAAGCTCATACGATAGGACTACACGTGCAAAGCTCATGCGCTAATGCAATCTCTCCGGACGACAAAGTACAGACCATCCAACGCATCTATGCCTAAAAAGTCCACCTTCAAAGTTATCATCCGAACCCTCAAATATTAAGTTGCAAGTACCGTACAATTGCATTAAGTATGGTGCGTAATGTAATCAACAACTACATCCTTAGACATAGCATCAATGTTTTATCCCTAGTGGCAACAAGCACAACACAACCTTTAGAACTCTTCGTCACACGTCCCGTGTGTCAATGGTGCATGAACCCACTATCGAGCATAAGTACTCCCTCTTGGAGCTAAGAGTAAAAAAACCTGGCCCGTAGCCTCTACTAGTAACGCGAGAGCATGCAAGATCATAAACAACACATAAGCATAACTTTGATAATCAACATAACAAGTATTCTCTATTCATCGGATCCCAACAAACGCAACATATAGAATTACATATAGATGATCTTGATCATGATAGGCACCACAAGATCCGACAATGATAGCACAATGGGGAGAAGACAACCATCTAGCTGATCGCTATGGACCCATAGTCCAGGGGTAGACTACTCACACATCACTCCTGAGGCGACCATGGCGTGCAGAGTCCTCCCGAGATGAATCCCTCTCCGCAGGGCGCTGGAGCAGATCTCCGTGGATCCCCCGAGATGGGATCGGCGCGACGGCGCCCCGCAATGTTTTCCGTATCGTGGCCTTCGCATCGGGGGTTTCGTCACTGAGGCTATTCGTAGGCGGAAGGGCAAGTCAGAGGCGCACGGGGGGCCCAACCACAGTGCCGGCGGCCAAGGGCGGGGCCGCCGCCCTAGGGTTTGGCCACCCCGTGGCCCCTCTTCGTCTCGTCTTCTGGACTTCCTGGAAGCTTCGTGAGAAAATAGGCCTCCGGGCTTTATTTCGCCCAATTCCGAGAATATTTCTTTACTAGGATTTCTCAAAACCAAAACACAG
>NC_061514.1:212511508-212529360 GCF_022539505.1 Lolium rigidum
ACCTGTAACACCCCAACTTTTGCAAACTTGTTTACTTGTCCTTAATGCAAAAATTAGGGGGAACAAAAACTTTTTCTATAGACTAATTAAGATGAATTGCCTTGATCTGTTTGTTAAGATGAATTGTCTTGATCTGTTTGTTATGATGAATTGCCTTGATCCGTTGGTAGATGTATTGACTTGATTTCTTGTTGAGTTTTGTCTTGAGCCATCTCCTAGAACAACACCTCTAGTGGTAAAACAAACAACTCACCTAATAAAACACATGTGTGTCCTAGGAAAAGTTGTTTTCCTTCTTACTACATCTAACTCTTCCCCGATGGCAACATGAGTGTGCCATCTTGATTTTCTCTTTGTAGTACAAGATAGCTCAATCTTCCTTAATTCAAAACTTGGGATCATCTACCCCTCATAACATCCTTCTCTTGTACCCACTCATCCTTGTTGGTTTTGAGGCCATGTCGACCATCTGTGTTGACAGGCTTAAAATGTCCAGACTTTGGCAATTGATCTCTAAGCACCCACAACTGTTATTATTGACTTCAATGCATGGATCTCATCTATGCAACATCTTCTTCAAACTCCACGTCCTGCATGTCTCAGTCAATCCTTGCAACTCATATATTCAACTTGATCTGGTATCCTATCCCATGTTCCAGCACCAGATCACTTCTTCCTCTTTTACCTCTTATTTTTGTTTCTCATCCCATTTCTAACAAGTACTGATTTCAGAAACATTACTTTCTATTTTGGGCTCTTTTTAACAAAAGGCTTGTTTATGGTACTTATACCATTTCTTGTTTTCCTCTTGCCTATTTTACAATTAAGAAAAACTCTACTTTACTTGAGAGAGTAAGTAGAATATTTTGAACTCCTATGTTCCAACTAGTTTTCTCTCAACATCTTCAAAATTCCATTTCACTTGAGTTCATTCCCAATTGTCTCCCAATTGTCTCTAGACAATTGAGGTGTGTCCCATACCTTTCAATTAAACTCTCTTTCAAATGGCAACACTTGCACATCTTATATTTCATCATATCTATCTCACTCCTCTATTCTTTTCCATCATTGCCTTGACCTCATGAATTGATGATTTATGTCAATATATTCATCCTTGTGAGTACATGAATACTTCACTCACCATCTCTCTTAATCTTGCTCTATCATTGACTAAACCACCATCACCACCCATCTACCTTGGCATGCTCATGCATTGTTCCATGTGGTGAATCCCAATTCTTTCAGTTTTGAATTCTAATGTAAACCTCTAATCATCAACTATACCTTGGGAACTATCTTCATCCTAAGTTGGTCTCAACCAAAGTGGTGGAGATTATTCTCATGGCACATGGCACATGTCACCTTCATACTCATTTTTATCTATATGTATCTACTCCTATTTTTATCATTATCAAAGTAACTCTTTGATATTATCTTCTCAACATCATACCTTGTCTATACACATTGATGTTGTGCCTTTCTCTCACATTGCTCACTTGTGCTTGGCAAGAATGGAGCCGGTCATGACAATTTCGGCCAGCCATGTTTCTCCTCACTTTCTTCTCTTGCAAGCATTGCCTCCCAACTACTCCAATCAATAAATGGGCAGCCACCTTCCTTGGCCAATGAAAAAGGAGGCAGCCACCCCTCTCCCACTATAAATACCCCCTTGGCCAGCCACCACCTCCCCCTTTGCTCATTTTCTTCACTCTCCACTCCCTCACACTCTCCTCCCCTCCTCCACCACGAAATGCTGCTCCTCCTAGCAACCATGGCCGGCCATGGCCATGGAAACCTCTCCAAGATGCACTCCCTCCTTCCTCAAGCTTCCCCTCACCATGAGAGCTTCCCTCTCCCTCTCTTCTCCCCAACCCTAGATGGTTTTCTCTCCTCTTCCTCTTCCTCAATTGCTAAGATTGGATCTTGATGCAGGTGCATGTTGGTCCAAGCATGGAGAAGCTTGAGCTATCCTCGGATCTGAAGTTCTTGAGCAAAGTTCGTCCAAAACCTTGCAGTAATTTCTGTATCTTGCTGTTTCAGATTCTGGTACGAACTTGGAAAATCCGCCAAATCTCGTGTGCAGATCCAAATCGAGTGATTCAAAGTTCCGCAGATAGGTATTTAAAAGGTCTACAATTTGGCATTGGTCTCATCCTCAAATTCGTTACAGATTTTGCATGGTAAACAAAGTCCTGAAAACATGCAGAATCACTGCTTGTTAGATTTCTCCCGTTTTACAAAACCTTTTTGAGCAAACTCAACTGTGGGTGAAAGCCCTCTTCAGTACCTTCGTTTTGGCGGTGGTTTCACTTCGATTGACCTCCTGAAACTGAAATGGTTCACGGATCAAGATCTGGTCAGATCTGACTTTGTCGAATTAAACCAGGAGCTTGGAGACGAATTTTTGAATGAAACCAACTGGGTAAGAACCACCTATTCAATACCTTTCAGATGCAAGACCTCATATTTTTATGATTTGTGTATGATTTTTGATGAATTAAACTTGTTCTGTATATTCTGCAGTACATGGTCGTTAGCTTTTAATTCATCAAAAATCCATTTTTGAACCTAATTGAGTGATTCCACTTCTGTAGGATTACTGTATGTTTTCTAAATCATCTCAAACAAGTTTCAAACCTTTATCTGTTCTGCAAGTCCATAGTTAAAGCAAATGGTGAAAACATGCAGTAAACTTGTAAATCCATTTGTGAGAGTTTCAGAAATAATTTGAACCCAAATCCAATTGTGTGTGAATCTATGTTTAAATACCTTTCAAATGCCAGTGGCCTCATATTTTTAGGATTTTTCTACGATTTATGGCTTACAGATCTTGTTTTCTCGTACGATCAGATTCAAAGAAATTCCTAAAATTGTAGGTTTAATATTTTTGGGTGACTCCAATTGGGTTTGTCTTGTATTAGTACTGGCTATATAGGAAAAATATTATTAGTCTCTGTTCATACATATTTGTTACTGTTAGTAATGTTTATGTGTGACATGCATTGTTGAAGCAAAACCTTTCGGTTTATTTAAAACCCTTGACCAACTCTTTTTGGTAGAGATGGGCAACCATTGTTTTATGCTTGCAAAGCAAAACCTCTGCAACTTAACATTAGCTCTTTTGTTTAGCTTGAGTTTTCAAATGATGTGGATTATGGTTTGCTTCCTATTTTGGTTGTAGTGTTATGGGAACAAATTATGTTAGGAAAACTGTTTTCTACTTTTCCAAAAATGTTTGAAAATGTATTGTGAATGTTTGTGATGCCAAACTAATGCTCTTTTCCTCTTTATGATGTTATCTACCAGGGGATACTTAGTTGTGCCATGGTGATACCTAGAGAGGCAATTGCTAAGTCGTGGCACTCTCATACCTTCACTAGGTAAATAAATGGGGTTTTTCTTTTAGTTGCTTTGTAGTATCTATAAGTCTTTCGTATATTAGCCCTTAGTAAAGTGGTTAGCTATTGATTGTTGACTGTTGCATGTTTGTTTTGTTGATGCAATATGATTGATTGTGTTCCTTTTATATTTTCCGGCGATAGATGCGAACAATTCCGGAGAAGAAGAAGAAGTGGAATCGGACGAGGATTTTATTTATGTTATTGGGATTCTTATATTGATGGAGCTGAAGAAGTCCGGGGACAAATAAGCCAAGGCAAGCCATCTTTTGATCTCTGATCCGGTGTCTAGTTGGATGTCATTTGTTGATGTTCAAAGCACCTTCATTCTATGTGTGTTATTATCTCTATTTATGTCATCTATGTGTGATTGCAAGTGGGGTACTCCCTAGTGGTGATGCTCCACTATTTGTCCTTGTGTTATGGGATGCATGGTAACATGGCCGTGCTATCCCACTTGGTTATCTTGTATGCTCAACTTGAGCATGTTCCATCTCAAGATAGTACCTTACACCACACCCACCCCCTTTGTAGTATAGAGGTATCAATGTCATGATCTTGGTGTATTCTCAACTTGAGAGGAGTATGCCGTGTACCATCTTGGAGAATATGTTGGATAGTGACACTCCACTATCTAAGTTATGTAGTTAGCACCACAAATCTGAGAGTATATTCCTCCTTGTGTTGTCATAATACATGCTTACCTTAAGCAAGTATGATCCACTCCACTACCCCTTTATACCTCATCTATGGCGGGATGACTCTCATCTCGGCCGTAGTACAATACTAGTTCAACTCATGAAACTATAGGTTGGGAACCCCTCAAGGTTTACCTTGTTGTAAATGTTTATGAAAACCTTGGGTGAGGCAATCTTACCCAAGCGTATGGTTTATGAAAGGAAAGGATCTTGACAAAGATGGTTGGAAAGAGGAAATGTGTGTGTGACTTGGGTTTTTGAGAAAAACGACACATGGTTCTCTCGTATTCGCCCGGAACAATTAACCCGCGCAACCACACTACTCCAACGTGGGCACGGAGCTTAGCTTGACGTTTGTTCTTCTTAGCATGAGGCACCGCACAACTATACAAGGGTACGGTTACCCCCGAGTCCGGGTTGTCATGGTTGGGACAATAGTATAACGGGAGGCCTTCGGGGCTGACCCGTCCGGAAGACACTATGGGTCTCCTGGCTTGGCGGTGGAGCCACGCTCAAAGGGAGGTGAGCTGCCACGGTGCCGGGGAGGTACATACTCCATAGGGTAGGACCTCTTGCTAAGTCGAATGGGCGAAAGGCTATGTTCGGGTATCCGTCGTGGCATATGTTGTTATGCGGGGATGATGCCCACACGATAGGTATCCGGATAGAGGTGGGGAAAGTGTGCAAACTCTGCGGAGTAAAAATCTATTCGAATAGCCGCGTCCGCGGTCATGGACGGTTGGGATGGCCGTTACCGAGCTGTGTCGAGTTTTGGTTTTGAAAATGATTTCCAAGGGAAATGCGTGTGTTGGAAGTACCGGAAGGGTACGGGAAAGATGTTGTGCCGACCATGTGGAGATGGTTGAGGAAAATGAAACAAAATGGGGTGACCCTTCCTAGTGTTTTCATGTAGAGGAACTCTTCTTCAATAAAGATGTAGAGATGTCATAGTTTATCTTTTGAAGTATCTTCTTCAATAAAGATGTAGAGATGTCGTAGTCTATCTTTTGAAGTATCTTCTTCAATAAAGATATAGAGATGTCATAGGACCACCAAAGTGTCCGCATCACTTGAGATGCCGGCATGCTTTATCCACAAGAGAAACTATTCCTCCTCTCTTGTCTCTTTTAGTTAGCATTGTTAGCACCTTTCTTGATGGTTTGCGAGTACAATTCCAATGTACTCACGGCTTTGTCCCTGGCTATTTACTTGGCCAGACTTGGAGGAATTCGACAGATGAAGAAGGAGTTGGCGACGTCTATGCGAGCTAGGAACGTCTTCCCAGTCAGTTGCTCGTAGGGTTATGGCGGATGACTTGGGTACTCGCGTTGTTGAAGTGATGATGCTACTCGATGTTTAGTTAGGCCCTTCGAGGCTATTATGTAAGTATTGGTCATGTGACCATGTTGTAATTTTCTTATTCCGCTTTGTAATGGATGGTGTAATTTGATATCGGTTCGGTTATGTGTTCACGACACACCGATCATGGGATCGTGAACTGTATACATAACGAGGAATTTCGGACAGCTAGTCCGGGGTCCCCACAGAGCTGGTATCGAGCTATCTCGATCGTAGGAGACCTTAGTTAGCATGGACGTTAGTTAGGAAACAAGTAATTGGGAAAAACTATTTACGAAACAAATTATTTCTTTAGTAGGAAGCATAGCTTCTACTCCTCTTATTTCTTCAAAGCTTCTAAATTCTTATCTCTCCGCTTTATTAAAATGTTTGAAAATTCTTACTCTATTGTCTCATCCACTTCAAACCCACATGTTAGACGATGTTCCCAACTCAGACCGGAGACTCAAACTCAAAGATGGATCAACCCCTCAGGAAGTCTCATGTATATCCAACAACAGCTTTTGAAGATTGGATGCCGACTTAGCCGTGCTCATGTAGGGATGATAACATCATATCTTTGGTTGTCACCAAAGTATGTCAAAGATCCGACCTTGTTCCTCCGTGGACTTGCACTTTTTGCGGTCATCGGGGATCAAGTCCTCGGTTTCTTGACTAGTAATTTTTAGGCCAGCCACGAGAAGATCTCGACTTCGGGAGCACCTCAACAGCCTACCTCTTCGAAGACCTCATGTTTCCGGGATGTCGAGACTAAAAGTTCTACACAGTTTTCTCCTCCGCCTCAACATCAACGACACAACACCCGGCCCCTTCACCACCAACTGCTACAAGGATCCAAGTTGAAGCTGATGCTGATGATATGAAGACATCGACATATGTGACCTGCCCCAAACCAATAGGATGGATAGGACAAACTCAATCGCTTTGATTGAGATAAACCCGCGCATTAGGAATTTCTGGGTACTTAGAGTACATGTCTGGTTTGATGATTGCTTGTAGTTCCGTAGTGTGCTGCCTTGAGTGTTTGTATTTGTTTGCTGTGTGCATGTATGTCTTGCTATTTAGACGTTCCCGCCCTTTTTAATTGTTTGAAATTTGTAATACAGAAATTAAAAATGGAAATCTGCCACTGTATTGTTTTGCTAATAAAAATAGTTTGGTAGCTCCGATTGATGTGATTCCAATTGCACTAGAACCAGTATAATATTATCATTCAGATGCCACTGACCTTGTATTTTTAGGATTTTTGTGCGATTTTTAATAGATAAAACTTGATCACTGTTTCTGGTTAGTATTTTGAGTCTCAAAATTTGAAAAATAAATATTTTTGAATGATTCTAATTGTGTTGATCTTGTTTTGTTACTGTGCATCTAAGAAAAATACCAGTAGCCTCTGTTAGTGGTATTTTGTCTCTGGTTATGGTTGTATGGGTGTCACATGCAATGATAGGATTAAAGTTTGCCTCGCCGATGTATTGCTAACTGCTAGTTAGTTGGGTAGATTACCGAAAGACTCTAACTCTAAACCCGTTAGCAGTTGTTTTTCGACCGTTAGGGAAACTAACTCAGACCCCTATCTACGCCGACTACTTTCAAGGTCATCTGAAGCATCTCTACTACGCCAACAAAGCAAAAGCCAATACCTTCAAGATCTGCTGAAGCATCTCCACTTCATCAAGAAAGCAGAAGCCCCTACCTTCAAGAGTGACTGCACCTCTACGAGAAGACATACTAATTTGATCTAACCTTAGAGCATAACCGCACTGACCTCGAGGATATCTTCTTGAAACCACCCTCTAACACGCCGTCTAACAAGCTGAGAGGACATTAGCGTCAAAGACAAGCTACATCACATGGTTCATTAGGTCCTCCTCAAGTGAAGCTCCCGAAGATACTCCAAGACTCAAGACTTTTGGTGTTGTTTACCCGCTCACTTCTTAACTGGTCAACACCGACACCCAAGCTGAAGACTGTTTCCGATGACCCTGTTGCTGCTTCATATGGATACCAACCAGGCATTTCTTCGACTTACTAACTTACTGCGCGTCATATGGTTTAGTTAACACCGTGAGTGCCTCTTGAAGATGTGGTCTGCACGTCGCCCCCGAAGATTCTTCAACTGAACAAGGAAGATCGACGACTTCTTCAGAAGCCCGATAGAACCACCAGGCAGAAGCTCAGAGTTTTTCCGAGAACCCGATGAAAAATCTTAAGGGTGGAAGACTTCGTCTTCCACTAAAAATTGGAGCTGACCCTAAAATTTTAAATCTTTCTAAAACAACGATGGAAACGTGGGATTGCACTAGCTCCCCTCGAAGCCGTGGACTACAAAACGCCCACAGAAGATGTTCGACTCAAGACGAGAGATCAATGACTTCTCCCCAAAAGCGCCTGACAAGACCCATGGCTGAAGCTCTAATTTTCAGGAATCCCGCTGAACAATCCTAAGGGTGGAAGACTTCGTCTTCCACTAAATTCAAGCTAACTCTAAAAAGTTTTCAACCCTGCTAAGGCACCAATGGAGTGCACTAACTTTTCCGAAGTCGTGGTTTCCGCTAGGATTGTTAAGAGGCTACAGATCCAACATCTGCACGGAGTAGTCAACCTCTTCATGAAGCTCGCCATCGGCATGAATCCATCATGTCTCTCAGAAGCTGAAGTTGCGACCCCCTCAACAACGGCACGCCGACAGAAGAATGGAGTCTAACTTTCGTTAAGCCTTACAACCCCTCTTGTTCTGCGCTCACTAATCTCGGGACGAGATTATTTTAAGGGTGGAAGATCTGTAACACCCCAACTTTTGCAAACTTGTTTACTTGTCCTTAATGCAAAAATTAGGGGGAACAAAAACTTTTTCTATAGACTAATTAAGATGAATTGCCTTGATCTGTTTGTTAAGATGAATTGTCTTGATCTGTTTGTTATGATGAATTACCTTGATCCGTTGGTAGATGTATTGACTTGATTTCTTGTTGAGTTTTGTCTTGAGCCATCTCCTAGAACAACACCTCTAGTGGTAAAACAAACAACTCACCTAATAAAACACATGTGTGTCCTAGGAAAAGTTGTTTTCCTTCTTACTACATCTAACTCTTCCCCGATGGCAACATGAGTGTGCCATCTTGATTTTCTCTTTGTAGTACAAGATAGCTCAATCTTCCTTAATTCAAAACTTGGGATCATCTACCCCTCATAACATCCTTCTCTTGTACCCACTCATCCTTGTTGGTTTTGAGGCCATGTCGACCATCTGTGTTGACAGGCTTAAAATGTCCAGACTTTGGCAATTGATCTCTAAGCACCCACAACTGTTATTATTGACTTCAATGCATGGATCTCATCTATGCAACATCTTCTTCAAACTCCACGTCCTGCATGTCTCAGTCAATCCTTGCAACTCATATATTCAACTTGATCTGGTATCCTATCCCACGTTCCAGCACCAGATCACTTCTTCCTCTTTTACCTCTTATTTTTGTTTTCTCATCCCATTTCTAACAAGTACTGATTTCAGAAACATTACTTTCTATTTTGGGCTCTTTTTAACAAAAGGCTTGTTTATGGTACTTATACCATTTCTTGTTTTCCTCTTGCCTATTTTACAATTAAGAAAAACTCTACTTTACTTGAGAGAGTAAGTAGAATATTTTGAACTCCTATGTTCCAACTAGTTTTCTCTCAACATCTTCAAAATTCCATTTCACTTGAGTTCATTCCCAATTGTCTCTAGACAATTGAGGTGTGTCCCATACCTTTCAATTAAACTCTCTTTCAAATGGCAACACTTGCACATCTTATATTTCATCATATCTATCTCACTCCTCTATTCTTTTCCATCATTGCCTTGACCTCATGAATTGATGATTTATGTCAATATATTCATCCTTGTGAGTACATGAATACTTCACTCACCATCTCTCTTAATCTTGCTCTATCATTGACTAAACCACCATCACCACCCATCTACCTTGGCATGCTCATGCATTGTTCCATGTGGTGAATCCCAATTCTTTCAGTTTTGAATTCTAATGTAAACCTCTAATCATCAACTATACCTTGGGAACTATCTTCATCCTAAGTTGGTCTCAACCAAAGTGGTGGAGATTATTCTCATGGCACATGGCACATGTCACCTTCATACTCATTTTTATCTATATGTATCTACTCCTATTTTTATCATTATCAAAGTAACTCTTTGATATTATCTTCTCAACATCATACCTTGTCTATACACATTGATGTTGTGCCTTTCTCTCACATTGCTCACTTGTGCTTGGCAAGAATGGAGCCGGTCATGACAATTTCGGCCAGCCATGTTTCTCCTCACTTTCTTCTCTTGCAAGCATTGCCTCCCAACTACTCCAATCAATAAATGGGCAGCCACCTTCCTTGGCCAATGAAAAAGGAGGCAGCCACCCCTCTCCCTCTATAAACTAGATGACACCCCGCGCGTTGCTGCGGGATTGAGAGCAAACACTTCACTAATAAAAAAAAGGTGCTAAAACAATCAGAAATAGTTGTCAGAATGGTCCAGGTTTATTTTGAGCCAGTGATAACAATTATGAGGCAAAAGCACATCCTATTGCGTATTCTTTAAGCATCCTTAAATTTTTCATTGTGTATATTTTGGTGCATATATTGCTAATTTGATAAAGGAATGGGAATAATTATCGGGAGAATTGAAAAGATAAACGATACTTTGCGGGGAGAAATGTTGAAACAAAGACTGAAACAAATGTTTTTGATATGGCCAATAAGATGGTATATTCGTATTGTACAACTGTATTGATACTTTCATTTCCAATGCAAGGGACCAAGTCCTCGTTTCTGGACCATGTAGAGATTATTAGTTCATTGGCCAGTACAAAATTACCCTTGACAAAATTACCAGATTTAGTATTACTACGTATGATACATGTGTGGTAACAAAAGATGTAAGTAAAAAATATGATACCTACATATATATTGAGTTACATGAGTTCTTGGCGGTGAACTCTGAAGATGACTCGAGCTCTTCATATATGGTCAAAAGCATCAATGTTGAATTTCGCTTACATCACATATAGCTTGTAAAACTTACTTCGAACATTGAATGAAAAATATATAAAAAAAAGTCTTCAATTGGCAAGAAACATGTTAGCCAACAAAAGGTTGAGTTTAACTTCTCTAAACAGCTGAGGCATACAACAAATGTTACTGCTAAAATTGCAAAAATGGATATACATATGAGGTTACACAAATTGAATTTCCTTCGCTCATGAAGCTTGCAACCTGGAGCCCGTATGAGTACCAGGCTTGCAGATCTTTAGTTCCAAGAAGAGAACATGAAAGAAATACATTGGTTAAGAAGAAAGGAACGAACAGCAGATGAGGCAAAATAATCTGCACCTTAACTGGCGAATCATTCTCATTCATCCCTCCCACAATTAGCCATACAGGAAAGCAAAATCCTCTCTCGAAGAAGCCATGTCCTAAAAAACATGTCTGCACCTTCTCCAATGTCCTGTCGATCCTCAGCATGAAAAAAAACAGAGATCCGATCCAAGTTCTAATTGAACATCAAAGAATA
This sequence comes from Lolium rigidum, assembly GCF_022539505.1. NCBI lineage: Eukaryota > Viridiplantae > Streptophyta > Magnoliopsida > Poales > Poaceae > Lolium > Lolium rigidum. The sequence goes on from NC_061514.1 coordinate 212,522,533, forward strand.
GAGTGTTTCTTGCTTTGATGTGAAGATCAAAGATTAGGGTGTTGCTTGCCTTGATGTCTCCTGCACATGCATGTACGCAATCGGTCGTCTACGGATCCGGCCTTCGTGGTTGAACGTCAGCTGCAATCAGCTTTGCCCGCTGCTTGAGGTTGGTGTCCACTACCTGCAAGGACTGAGGAGTGAGGAGGAGGCGGACGCAATATCCATGGTTCACGGCCGCCGCGGTCGAATGTCAGCGGCCACGCCCGCTATTTTTGGCTGGTGTACAGTGTCCACCGTCCCTGCAAGGACCGAGGAGGAGCTTGGTGTGAATTTTATACTAAGACGTGAGGGAGACGAAAGGATGAAGGGGAAGGGGCGATCGGCTGTTCGCCTGACTTAAAACAGAGACGATGAGGCAGAAGGTGCAGAGGAATTTAATCAAAAGGCTCTCCATGAATGCAGATAAATCAAGCAGAGAAGACGAACACTACTAATTGGGCGACGGCCGCTCGCCTACCTCAATGACCATGGTCGGTCCTTCTTTTGTGCGAGTAAAGTCAGCGCGCGATCGTTTCCGTGTGGAACTTTTTTTTTTGAGGGGATTCGAACTTTTTTTTGAGTAGAGGATTCCGTGTGGAACTATGCAGGGAAAGGCAACACATTGTCCGAAATGATTTTCAGCCCATGTTGGCCTGTACGAAGAATTGAGGGATCAAGCGAAGAGAAGCGCCACAAGGTGGAAGTAAAGGAGATGACGTGGAGGCACCACAATGCAGCAAAATTAGTTAGTGGGGGTCTACTATTTAGAGATACTAGATGATAACCCCGCGCGTTGCTGCGGACACCAATGAGAAAAAAATATAAAACTGAAACACCTTTATTTATAAGAAGCATGGGTTGAAAAAATCTCAATATTTTGTAAACAATATATGTACATATTCCTTGACATATTTATGGGTATGTTTATCCACTACAACTTATTTCCCACTTGCATATGAAAAAACAAAATAAGTGTGGCAAAGCTTTTCATCTGTCTTTAAATGCCTTCATGTGCATGAACTCATAGAAGAAAAACTTCCATATTGTTCTTCAGAATCTGAAACGATAGATGAACACATATTGGTCCCGTATAAACCCGAGGCACGATGACATCAGTATAGTTAGATGACCTTTTCATATGGACAGCACATTACTGCCGTGTAGGATATAAATTTAACACACAAATTAGGCATGCCAAAACAACATTATTCAAAGGTAGAGAGATCAGCATGGCTTACCTATATATCCACAAGTGAGTATTTCAGTCTGCCATAATATATAATCTGCATATTCAAGGCAACCGTAAACAACACATACTTTTATAGTGTAACAATCCTTAAAATTGAGATACTATTTACACAGATGTTCTGCAAAGATGGTCATGTAATTCATACATGCATGAAGCGTATGTGCAGTGTAACCCGGTTAATTGGTGTACATCGAAGAATTGAGCAAAGACGTACCAAAAAAATTGTACCGCAACAATTTAATTTTAATTACCATCCACACCCCTGGGTAGTTCAACCTGAATCTCCAAAGGCACCCACTTGAAAGAATTGTCTTGTTAACCAATTCTTTCATCTAGCTTATCCTGCATCTTGAACCATAGATATTACAAACAACAAAAGGAAGCTGAAGCGATTAATAGACATGCCTTCAGAATTTGAGATTACATTACATGATATATATCCATAAGGAGTAATAAAAATACATGTTGATATCTGAACTGCATACTTCTCCTTCGTGTATGGATATATAGCAATCGAATAAGCACCCTGAAGAATTTGTCTTCATTTGCTGCAAAGATTCAACATGTGAACACCTCATAAATAGCACGCTGCAGAACTTTTCTTCATTTGCTACAAAGATTCACTGCCGATATCCAGCGACTCCACGAGTGTCAGATAGCAAGAAGGCAAAGTTATATCCGAACCTGTGAATAAGAAAACCATCGGTGAGAGCAATGTATGTAGATCCAGTAGTGCCCATGTGAGGTGAGAGAGGAAGACAGGAGGCAGGTAGAGTCGTACACTCGTACAGAGAAGATACGTGAGGGGAGGGCCTCCGGCATTGCTCGTCCGCCGTCTCCATGGGCACTTAATTACATATGTACGATCCTAGCTCACATGAAACCAATAGCAGGATGGTGGCGTGGAGATGACGACCTCTACTTGGCAAACGCTGCTCCGCTGCCACCTGATGACCTGAAGTATATATGAATTGACGACTTGATGTGGGGAGGTGAGGCGACTACTTCGGCGGTATAATGAAGCGATTGGGATCCTATGGCAGTTTCATCAGCATTAGTCGCGGGGACGGTTTAGGTCCCGGCAGCGGAGCGGAGGAGACATTGCCGGTGATTAAAAAGCCATAATTAACAGTTAATGTTTTTCTCTTCCAGACGAACGGCCGGCAGTGCATCATTTGTTGCGCCAGCCCGCGAAGGGACGTGAAGTCATAGAAGAAGCCCTTGCAACAGATGTAACGCTCTCCGGAGAAAATAGAAAATAATTGATGACGTGGTCTCACAAATTTTGTTGGCAAGACTGCTGAGGTGGCAGTCTAGGATTGCTTGTAGATACATGATGAGGTGGATACCTTGCATGTGCAGGAAAATGGGATCACCTATTAAGAATAGAAAGATACCCCCTTGGCCAGCCACCACCTCCCCCTTTGCTCATTTTCTTCACTCTCCACTCCCTCACACTCTCCTCCCCTCCTCCACCACGAAATGCTGCTCCTCCTAGCAACCATGGCCGGCCATGGCCATGGAAACCTCTCCAAGATGCACTCCCTCCTTCCTCAAGCTTCCCCTCACCATGAGAGCTTCCCTCTCCCTCTCTTCTCCCCAACCCTAGATGGTTTTCTCTCCTCTTCCTCTTCCTCAATTGCTAAGATTGGATCTTGATGCAGGTGCATGTTGGTCCAAGCATGGAGAAGCTTGAGCTATCCTCAGATCTGAAGTTCTTGAGCAAAGTTCGTCCAAAACCTTGCAGTAATTTCTGTATCTTGCTTGTTTCAGATTCTGGTACGAACTTGGAAAATCCGCCAAATCTCGTGTGCAGATCCAAATCGAGTGATTCAAAGTTCCGCAGATAGGTATTTAAAAGGTCTACAATTTGGCGTTGGTCTCATCCTCAAATTCGTTACAGATTTTGCATGGTAAACAAAGTCCTGAAAACATGCAGAATCACTGCTTGTTAGATTTCTCCCGTTTTACAAAACCTTTTTGAGCAAACTCAACTGTGGGTGAAAGCCCTCTTCAGTACCTTCGTTTTGGCGGTGGTTTCACTTCGATTGACCTCCTGAAACTGAAATGGTTCACAGATCAAGATCTGGTCAGATCTGACTTTGTCGAATTAAACCAGGAGCTTGGAGACGAATTTTTGAATGAAACCAACTGGGTAAGAACCACCTATTCAATACCTTTCAGATGCAGCAGACCTCATATTTTTATGATTTGTGTATGATATTTGATGAATTAAACTTGTTCTGTATATTCTGCAGACATGGCTGTTAGCTTTTAATTCATCAAAAATCCATTTTTGAACCTAATTGAGTGATTCCACTTCTGTAGGATTACTGTATGTTTTCTAAATCATCTCAAACAAGTTTAAAACCTTTATCTGTTCTGCAACTCCATAGTTAAAGCAAATGGTGAAAACATGCAGTAAACTTGTAAATCCATTTGTGAGAGTTTCAGAAATAATTTGAACCCAAATCCAATTGTGTGTGAATCTATGTTTAAATACCTTTCAAATGCCAGTGGCCTCATATTTTTAGGATTTTTCTACGATTTATGGCTTACAGATCTTGTTTTCTGTACAGTCAGATTCAAAGAAATTCCTAAAATTGTAGGTTTAATATTTTTGGGTGACTCCAATTGGGTTTGTCTTGTATTAGTACTGGCTATATAGGAAAAATATTATTAGTCTCTGTTCATACATATTTGTTACTGTTAGTAATGTTTATGTGTGACATGCATTGTTGAAGCAAAACCTTTCGGTTTATTTAAAACCCTTGACCAACTCTTTTTGGTAGAGATGGGCAACCATTGTTTTATGCTTGCAAAGCAAAACCTCTGCAACTTAACATTAGCTCTTTTGTTTAGCTTGAGTTTTCAAATGATGTGGATTATGGTTTGCTTCCTATTTTGGTTGTAGTGTTATGGGAACAAATTATGTTAGGAAAACTGTTTTCTACTTTTCCAAAAATGTTTGAAAATGTATTGTGAATGTTTGTGATGCCAAACTAATGCTCTTTTCCTCTTTATGATGTTATCTACCAGGGGATACTTAGTTGTGCCATGGTGATACCTAGAGAGGCAATTGCTAAGTCGTGGCACTCTCATACCTTCACTAGGTAAATAAATGGGGTTTTTCTTTTAGTTGCTTTGTAGTATCTATAAGTCTTTCGTATATTAGCCCTTAGTAAAGTGGTTAGCTATTGATTGTTGACTGTTGCATGTTTGTTTTGTTGATGCAATATGATTGATTGTGTTCCTTTTATATTTTCCGGCGATAGATGCGAACAATTCCGGAGAAGAAGAAGAAGTGGAATCGGACGAGGATTTTATTTATGTTATTGGGATTCTTATATTGATGGAGCTGAAGAAGTCCGGGGACAAATAAGCCAAGGCAAGCCATCTTTTGATCTCTGATCCGGTGTCTAGTTGGATGTCATTTGTTGATGTTCAAAGCACCTTCATTCTATGTGTGTTATTATCTCTATTTATGTCATCTATGTGTGATTGCAAGTGGGGTACTCCCTAGTGGTGATGCTCCACTATTTGTCCTTGTGTTATGGGATGCATGGTAACATGGCCGTGCTATCCCACTTGGTTATCTTGTATGCTCAACTTGAGCATGTTCCATCTCAAGATAGTACCTTACACCACACCCACCCCTTTGTAGTATAGAGGTATCAATGTCATGATCTTGGTGTATTCTCAACTTGAGAGGAGTATGCCGTGTACCATCTTGGAGAATATGTTGGATAGTGACACTCCACTATCTAAGTTATGTAGTTAGCACCACAAATCTGAGAGTATATTCCTCCTTGTGTTGTCATAATACATGCTTACCTTAAGCAAGTATGATCCACTCCACTACCCCTTTATACCTCATCTATGGCGGGATGACTCTCATCTCGGCCGTAGTACAATACTAGTTCAACTCATGAAACTATAGGTTGGGAACCCCTCAAGGTTTACCTTGTTGTAAATGTTTATGAAAACCTTGGGTGAGGCAATCTTACCCAAGCGTATGGTTTATGAAAGGAAAGGATCTTGACAAAGATGGTTGGAAAGAGGAAATGTGTGTGTGACTTGGGTTTTTGAGAAAAACGACACATGGTTCTCTCGTATTCGCCGGAACAATTAACCCGCGCAACCACACTACTCCAACGTGGGCACGGAGCTTAGCTTGACGTTTGTTCTTCTTAGCATGAGGCACCGCACAACTATACAAGGGTACGGTTACCCCGAGTCCGGGTTGTCATGGTTGGGACAATAGTATAACGGGAGGCCTTCGGGGCTGACCCGTCCGGAAGACACTATGGGTCTCCGGCTTGGCGGTGGAGCCACGCTCAAAGGGAGGTGAGCTGCCACGGTGCCGGGGAGGTACATACTCCATAGGGTAGGACCTCTTGCTAAGTCGAATGGGCGAAAGGCTATGTTCGGGTATCCGTCGTGGCATATGTTGTTATGCGGGGATGATGCCCACACGATAGGTATCCGGATAGAGGTGGGGAAAGTGTGCAAACTCTGCAGAGTAAAAATCTATTCGAATAGCCGCGTCCGCGGTCATGGACGGTTGGGATGGCCGTTACCGAGCTGTGTCGAGTTTTGGTTTTGAAAATGATTTCCAAGGGAAATGCGTGTGTTGGAAGTACCGGAAGGGTACGGGAAAGATGTTGTGCCGACCATGTGGAGATGGTTGAGGAAAATGAAACAAAATGGGGTGACCCTTCCTAGTGTTTTCATGTAGAGGAACTCTTCTTCAATAAAGATGTAGAGATGTCATAGTTTATCTTTTGAAGTATCTTCTTCAATAAAGATGTAGAGATGTCGTAGTCTATCTTTTGAAGTATCTTCTTCAATAAAGATATAGAGATGTCATAGGACCACCAAAGTGTCCGCATCACTTGAGATGCGGCATGCTTTATCCACAAGAGAAACTATTCCTCCTCTCTTGTCTCTTTTAGTTAGCATTGTTAGCACCTTTCTTGATGGTTTGCGAGTACAATTCCAATGTACTCACGGCTTTGTCCCTGGCTATTTACTTGGCCGGACTTGGAGGAATTCGACGAGATGAAGAAGGAGTTGGCGACGTCTATGCGAGCTAGGAACGTCTTCCCGGTCGGTTGCTCGTAGGGTTATGGCGAGATGACTTGGGTACTGCGTTGTTGAAGTGATGATGCTACTCGATGTTTAGTTAGGCCCTTCGAGGCTATTATGTAAGTATTGGTCATGTGACCATGTTGTAATTTTCTTATTCCGCTTTGTAATGGATGGTGTAATTTGATATCAGTTCGGTTATGTGTTCACGACACACTGATCATGGGATCGTGAACTGTATACATAACAGGGAATTTCGGACAGCTAGTCCGGGGTCCCCACACCACCAAATCGCATATTACTGTGCAATGCCATTGTACCTGTTCGTTCTCTTGTGTAAAAAACAGCCACAATCCGTGCCTCCCACGATCCCGCCGCCAAGCCAGATCCGGAGCCCGCCACGCCGTGCGAGCAGGAGTAGATGACGCCGATGGGTGGGTGCCGCCGCGCATGTACCGGCTCGGCGGGCG
>NC_061514.1:212529460-212590537 GCF_022539505.1 Lolium rigidum
GCAGCTTACCCAACGTTTCCAAGGCGGCAGGGATCAAAAGAAAAGGAAATAGCCAAAAATCGCAGGGTGAAAAAAATAAAGAAAATAAACTTTTATAGCACATAGAGGATGACATGCGGTCCCATGAGCCACAGGGTTCCTCAACGTTTCAAACGTGGCATGAGATCGAAAGAAAAGGCAAGTGACCAAATATGAGGAGCCAAAAATAATTCAAGAAAAGAAAGTTTTATAGTACATAGAGGATGACATGCGGGTCCCATTTAAGCATAGCCGGTATCACCGCTTGAGAGGCCAAAAGTAGGATCGAAAGAAAAAGGCAAGTGGACCAAATTTGAGGTGTGTGACGCCCCCGAATCCGGGCGACCACGAGGATTCCTGACGTAACTCCGCCGAACTCCGCACGATATCGATTCAGTAGACGCCTTCCGACACGACGTGCGCGACGAATCACACACGTGATGCCAAAGCAGGAATTAACACGAGCGGTAACATTACAGCACTGTGATTACAATAGAGAGCCCACAAAAACATATATTACAACAACGACTCCAACGAGTCGAAGATACTTCGATATACAATACAAAGATCCAAATCATAGGGCGAAGATCGAATACTGCCCGAGTACCTGGACAAGATACAAAATTGGACTAAGAGTCCCTTTTCGAAGATAACCAAGTGGCGTCCATAACCCTCGCCTGCGCTGCCAAGCCGGCGAACCTCGCTAACGTCGTCATCTCGTACCTCCGTCAGCGCCGGCCGCCACTCGGCTGGCCGACAAAAGGGAGGAAGCAAAAGAGAAAAGGGAAAAGGCGAGAGCAAGTGCCAAGGAAACGAACCCCTGCAGACGTACTTAGCGTAGACCAGAAATGGCCATGCTCGCCGAGCGAGCAGAGCAATATATATCGCCTCGGGCTATATGGTAGGTCTAGCAAGCAAAGAAACTATAACCAATAGAGACACGCCACAATATCCATCTACTCGCAGAAGATAAGAGAGTGTGCATAAGGTAACATGTATAAATACTACACAAACATAACCCGCCCGATTGAACACATATCCCCTTCAACAAGCCTGCGAAGAGGCAATGTAAAAGGCAACTCAGCGGTCTGGAAAAGTTTTATTTGGGTATTGGTTGTAGCAATGCCATATTACTACGCAAGTTAATAGCAGCATTATTAGCAACAAGATAAAGGTGTAAGTTGTTCTGTATGATCAAGCTTGCTACAATTCCAAGTCGTCCACATAACCATGCGACACGGCTTATCGATAAGATGCACACCCCGCGTGGGTTGCCCAAATGTGGACCATCACGCATGCTCCACCCACTTACGACAGCGGATGTCTCACAACAAGACCGTTCCCAAGCCTCGACAAGAAAGTCTAGGGGGGCCACCGACTCAAGCCACCCGTAACGTAAGTCCCGCCGTACTCCGAAGCGGACTCAGTGGTTTGCGTTAACCGGCCGAAGGCAGTGCAAACCACACGCTTCGCTAAACGCTCCGCGGGGCACAAGACAGAATCATAAACACCCGAAGGCAAATACCAGGAAGTAAAACACCCGAAGGCAACAAAGTAAGTGTGCCATGGCATACATGGTGCATAGGCAAACAAAACCAAGGTTGTGGCCCCCTTTTCAACCGACTCTGAGAAAAGGTAATGGAAGTGAGGGGGGTCCTAATAATCGTCCCCACGCATGGGCAGAGCGCTTAATCTCGGAATGTATAACAAGAACTCGGGTCCTAGGGGACATTGAGCGAGTCAAAAGTTCCGATGCTTTCGCAAAGGGGCCCGCGCATGCCTCTCGCTACAATTTTAGTTGTGGCACAATTAAGTAAAAGTGCATGTGTATCTCCAACAACTCGATATAGCATGTGATAAACCTCCCAACAACCCAACATATCCCGATACCGCATCGAGATAAACAACAGAGCCTCAAACACGCTCTACTGGCTCGCAAGGCTCAAACATCAAGCAACGGCTATGGGGCGAGGAATGATACATATAGGATTCTTAGGGTAACAAGTGGAATAGGACTCGTGACTCGATAAAGAATCGCAACATATAGGATAGCAAGCAGGGAGAGAGTAAATAGGTGAAGAGAGAGGGCTCGCCCCGGGGAAAAGTCAAAAGAAGAACTTGCCTGAAAGAAACCCCTGTCAGATCTGCGCATCAACACCTCGTGATCCTATCCCGGAAGAAGCAAACGCCGGAACACACAACGCTGGATGCAATTTCTACAACTCACGCGTGAGTAAGAATCCCGGCATGCTCAAGATGATATGCATGCATGACATGGCAAGGATGATGCGATGCAGTCAACATACGGATAAAGAAGATCCAGCATGATCAAGATGGTATGCATGACATGGCAACATTGGTGCAATGCTCTTATCCAAATTAATCGGAGTCGGAACCCCGGACAAACAAATTAGAGTTGGAGTTGCATTTTCTACCATCAAAGTTAAGGGTGGATTAGCATAGCAAACATGGCAGGGGTGAGCTACATCAAAGTTAAATGGAACCGGGACAACATTTATATAGTATCCCACATATTCCATATGTTCCATATTAGGTGATAATGCAAACTAGCACGAAATTATATGATGCATGATGCAACAGCAAGCATGGATGGCATATTAATGTTCCTCTCATTTTTCTGATCAATTTTCATATAGAACACTCTTTATTTCGAATTACAGATTAAAAGTTATTAACAGATTAAGTTGTATTGTTAATTTAAAAGATAAAACATGTTTTATTAAATAGGGAAGGACCCAGAAATCATATTCATACAGGGGGGAGGACCCCGGGTTGATTTCACAAGGTACAGGGGGTTTTGTTTAAAAGGGAGAGATCCAGGGGCTGCGGGTTGAGAAGGATAAACATGCAGGGGCCTAGACGAAAAGCGGCAGATCTGGATCTGAGGTGGGGGAGTTTCTCACCGAGCGGTTCGACCCGCGCGTCGCTGACGAGTGGGGCCCACGGCACTGAGGTGGCGGTCGACGTGGCAAAGCTTGTCTGCGCGCAGGCAAGGTGTTTGATGCCGTGCGCGTTCCAGGCTACGGTGGTCACCGCGGACAGACGAGCACGACCCGGCCGATGCAGGGCGCGCCTGGAAGCGAGAGAGAGGGCGTTGGGTTCGCCTCGACGGGGCGGACCATGTGGAGGTGGCGCCGACACCTGGAGGTCGCCGGAGACGACGTGGACGGCGGCATCTGCGGAGAAAACGGCGGGGTTCAACGTTGGGGGAACGAACCGTAGAGGGAGGAGGAGCGGGAAGGGGTCTGGGAGATGCGCCTGCTCACCAGGAATCTGATGCCGTGCTCGAGAGGGGCGGAGGAGGCCCATGGTGGCCTGAATCGAGAAAGTTCCGCGGCGGCCGGCGAAGGGGAACGGCGAGCGCGGCGACGAACTATGACCTCCCAGGTCGATTCCTTCGACAGGGTCGCAGAGGAGAACGAGGCGGAGTCGTAGGTGGCCTCGGCTTGGAGCGGGGTAGCCGGAATCGGCGGGGCGGCGGTGAAAAGCTCACGGTGGCGCTCAGGGAGAAAACCCTCCTTGTTCTGGCTTGCAGTAGAAGAAAGGAAAGAGGGCGAGAGAGGCGTGATGGAGGAGGCAGGTTAGGTGGGAGGATAAGGAGGAGGAGGTCACGTAGGGTGGGATGGTGGCGACGGTGGAGGACCACAGGTTCACGCACACCTCGTGCTCCTGTCGCTCTCCTTGCTGACGAGGAAGAAAAAGAGAGAGAAAGAAAAGGAGCGAAGGGGTAAGCAGGCCAAGGTGGGCTGGGCCAAAGGAAGAAAAGGGGAAGGGGGAAGCAGGCCGCCGGGGGAAGAAAAGAAAAGGGCCAGGGGTTGGTTGCTGGGTTGGGCTGAGAGAGAAAAGAGAGGCAGGGCCTGTTAAAGGGGTTAGGTTAGGTTTTCTTTTTCTTTCCTGTTTTTATTTTCAAAACCTTTTCTTTTTCTGTTTTTGTTTTTAAAACCATTTGATTTCAGAAACCCACTTGAATTTGAAAAGAGGACGAGGTGAGCCAAAAATAGTTTCCCAAAATATTAATTTATTTGTAATCAAAACAAACCACATTTTATTTCCAAATTATTTACTGAAGAGCTTAATTGCAAAATAGAGAAATAGATAGAGGTTTAGGATTTGGAGTTTTGGCTTTGACCAAGATTTGAAGAAGAAAGGTCAAGAGGGGGATTAGGGTTTAGTAAAATAATTTTATTTTGTAAAAACATGGGTGAGATGCAAGCATGATGCATGATGATGCACAAAAGAAAAAGAGCAAACAAATCTAATAGGGGTACTACCCGGGGCCGTTACAAACCGGATCGTACACAGTCATTTGCTGCGCATTCACTTCTTTTTCTTTTTTCTGTCCGGATGGGGGGACGATGCCTGCCCATGGGACTTGCTTCCGGCATTCTTTGTTGAACGCGCGGATTTTGAAGCCGCAGCCTTGTTCAGCTTAACAAGCTGCTCGGCATTTTGCTGCTCGATGGTTTCAAGAAACTCTCTAACACGCTCTTGCTGTTTTGCCAAAGCCTCTCCGGAAAGCGACTCACACAGTTGTACCGCAGCCTTAGCAGCTTTGATGGTTTTATCCGGACTGCTGTACTTAGGTTTCTCTACGATGCTCAATGATGCTGATGTACACTTTCCGGTAAGAATCTCCTTACATAGATCCTGATCTAAGTTGCGAGCTCTAAGCCAGTTTTTCGGTATCCTGGCGGCCTGAGCACTAACAGAAGCAAAGCCATGGGCAGCGTTATACTCACGTAGGGTTAGGTTCAGCTCGCGCTGCGCCCGGACGATGTCGGCGCCGTTCGCGAGCAGCTTCTGGCGTTGCGCCTCCAGCTCCGCCTGAGCCGCTGCCGGGTCGATGTTCTGCGCGATGGGCGTAGCCATCACGCTCATGGCCGCTTGGAGAGGAGTTTCTGGTGGTGGTTCGGATGCACCCGCTGCCACCTGGTCGCGCTCGGTCGACGGCTTGGCCGGGCGCGTGGACTTCGTCGGTCCTGCGCCTTCCGCCGCAGGTCCTTTGCCGGTGTCGCCCGCGCCAACGACCAGCACCTCGACGCTGCCGGCGGCCCGGCCATCGCGAAGCGCAGATCTTGGCGGGTCCGGAGCCACCAGCACCGGCGAGAGGCACTGGCGGTCAGGGACGGTGCCATAGTAGACGAGTATGCTCCCGAACTCGATGACGCGGCCGTTCTTGGGGAACTTACCTCCGTTGGAGAAGCAGCCCGTGTTGTCGTTGATGAAGCGCATGTCGCGGATGCGGTTGACGAGCACGGTGACGACACGCTCACCGCCGACGGTGAGGAGGCCCGCCCGAATATGAACTCCAGCAAGCGCCGCTGCTGGCCCCACGGTGGGCGCCAACTGTCGTCGTGGTGAACAGACAGATGCCATGGGATGGCTTATCTTGGGGCCGAATGGACGCTAGAGGATTCGGGGGAGGGTTTTTGGTATGGACGGAGAGGTTTCCGGATGGATTCCTCAAGAACTTGGCCTTGGCCGAAGGTAGAAGACGATGAACTCAAGAGCAAAGATAGCACTAGATCTCTCTATCTCTTGATCATATGAGCTTACAGGTTTCTGTGTACAGCCTAACCTTCTGGACGTCAGTTACCCGCGCAAGGGTGTGCCCCCTCTCCTTATATAGGGGAGAGGGTGGCTTACAGGGGAAGAAACCCTAATGGGATATTTGACTGGACAAACTACTTTACAAAGCTAGTTTAGCTACCGGCGATGCCGGTATGCCTTTAATCAGAAGCTGTGACATCCTCCGGCACCTTTTACGTCATCCTTTTCCTTTAGCGTCATGGCTTCGATTAAAGCTGAAGTGCTTCGCTCATCTTTGTCTTCTAGCTCTGAAGAGCATCTTTGACCAGTCTTGCCGATGTGCTACAGTGTAGCCTGTTCCGGTAGTTCCGGTATGTTCTTAACTAGTTCCGGTATCCCCCTCCTGGGGTACCGGTATGATTCTCTGAATCAAACTTTGTCATCCGAAAAAACACTAAACCCGGTACTTTGATGGCTGAAACCATCCGGTTTTGGCATGCCTTTGGCATACTGGGGGTCATCCCCCCGACACGCCACGACGACTAACAAATCTACTGATTGCTATGACGTAATCAGTTAATCGTTGTACATCTTTAAGACAAGTTGGCATTTTGATGTTTAGGATAGCCTTGATTTTTTCCGGGTTTATTTCAATGCCTCTGTGAGATATAATGAAGCCAAGGAGTTTTCCAGCTGGTACGCCAAAGACGCACTTCAGCGGGTTCAACATCATCTTGTACCGTCGGAGATTTTCGAAGGTTTCCTTGAGATCGCTGATCAAGTCGGATCCTTTTCGGGTCATGACCGCGATATCGTCGATGTAAGCGTGCATGTTCTAGCCAATTTGGTCCTTCACGCACCGCTGCATCGTACGACGGTAGGTGGCTCCTGTATTTTTCAAACCAAAAGGCATGGTGACATAGTAGTATGTGCCAAAGGGTGTGATGAACGAGGTCGCCTTTTGGTCGGACTTCTTCATCCGGATCTGATGGCACCCGGAATATGCGTCAAGAAAACACAGAAGTTCAGCCCCTGCCGTCGAATCAATGACTTGGTCAATGCGTGGCAAGCGGAACAGATCTTTTGGACAATGCTTATTCAAGCCAGAGTAATCGATGCACATTCTTAGTATTTCAGAATTCTTTTTGGGTAAAAGGACGGGGTTTGCAACCCAATCAGTATGGATAACTTCTACTGAAAATCCTGCCTCTAGTAACTTTGCTAATTCCATTCCTATGGTGCGGCGCTTATTATCTCCAAAGCATCGCATAGCTTGCTTCACCGGTTTTGCACCCAGATTTATATTGAGGTAGTGCTCAGCAAGTTCCCTTGGTACTCCGTACATGTCAGAAGGATTCCATGTGAAGATATCCATATTAGCTCGTAGGAACTCAATAAGCGCGTCTTCCTATTTGCGGTCCAGGCTAGCTCCGACCGACACTTGCTTGGTAGCGACGCCTTCCTTGAGGTCAACTTTCTTGGTGTCTATCGCGGCCTTGAACGAGGTCTTCTGGTCGGAGATCTGCTTCCTGGTGGTATGCATCTCATTCGGATCCACCGCGGCCATGTAGCCTTGCAGCTCCTCTTCAGATAGTACGGATTCTGCAAAGGCGGCTTCGCCCTCCTCGCAGTCCCGAGCTTTCTTGTAGTCTCCAGATACGGTAATCATGTCATTAGGATCCGGAATCTTGATCTTATTGTAGATGCAGCACAACCTGGTGTGAAACTTGTGGTAGGTGGGCCTACCGAAAATGACATGGTAGGAGCTCTTGAAGGGCACAACCTCGAACGTGATCATCTCTTCACGGAAAGTGTTGACATTGCCGAAGGCCACAGGAAGTTTGATGCTGCCCAGGGAGTTTGCCTTTTTACACGGAACCACACCATGGAACTCCGTGGTGCTGTGCTTGAGCTGTTCCTTGGTAAGGTTCATCCTCTCCAGTGTTTCCAGGTACATGATGTTTAGGCTGGCTCCACCGTCCATGAGGCACTTGGAGAAGTCATACACGTCGATGCGGGGACTAACAACCAAAGCGTAGCACTCTTTAGGGATGACAGTCGGATGATCTGCCCTGTCGAAAGTGCACGGGTTTTCCGACCACTTGACATATTGTGGCACAGCCGGAAGCGTTGCATTCAGGATCCGGAGGGCTGATTTCTTGGCTCGGACCGTTGGGGTTCCGAGGAAGGTCTGGTATGCACCTGCACTCTTTTTAACGAAAGGGTTGGATTTATTAGCTACGGAACCTTCTTTGGGATCCGGAGAAGCTTCACCGTCTTCCAACGCCTCGGAACTATCCTCGTACGTCTCCTTGTTCTTGCCCTTGCCTCCTTTGCCATGTGGACGGTGCTTCCGAGCGCGCTTATATCCTGCTTTCGGGTTGGATTTGAGATCGTTGACCCACTTGCAGTTGCGATTGGTATGAGAGGACTTGCCAGTAGCCAGATCAATAAGGGCTAAACATAGGACATAGCATATCCCTGTAGTCTTCATAAGATTGGGGAGCACGGAGCCCGGCAGCGGTGACCTCGTCACCATGCTTCTGGCCCCTGCCTGCTCCGCCAACACGACCGCGACCTCTTGATACGTCTCCGACGTATCGATAATTTCTTATGTTCCATGCCACATTATTGATGATATCTACATGTTTTATGCATACTTTATGTCATATTTATGCATTTTCTGGCACTAACCTATTAACGAGATGCCGAAGAGCCGATTCTTGTTTTCTATCTGTTTTTGGTTTCGAAATCCTAGTAAGGAAATATTCTCGGAATTGGACGAAATCAACGCCCAGGGGCCTATTTTGCCACGAAGCTTCCAGAAGACCGAAGAGAAGACGAAGTGGGGCCACGGGGCGCCGTCACACTAGGGCGGCGCGGCCCAGGGGGGCCCGCGCGGCCCTGGCGTGTGGGGCCCTCGTGTGGCCCCCTGACCTGCCCTTCCGCCTACATATAGTCTTCGTCGCGAAACCCCAGTACCGAGAGCCACGATACGGAAAACCTTCCAGAGACGCCGCCGCCAATCCCATCTCGGGGGCTTCAGGAGATCGCCTCCGGCACCCTGCCGGAGAGGGGAATCATCTCCCGGAGGACTCTTCACCGCCATGGTCGCCTCCGGAGTGATGAGTGAGTAGTTTACCCCTGGACTATGGGTCCATAGCAGTAGCTAGATGGTCGTCTTGTCCTTATGTGCTTCATTGTCGGATCTTGTGAGCTGCCTAACATGATCAAGATCATCTATCTGTAATGCTATATGTTGTGTTTGTTGGGATCCGATGGATAGAGAATACTATGTTATGTTGATTATCAATCTATTACCTATGTGTTGTTTATGATCTTGCATGCTCTCCGTTATTAGTAGAGGCTCGGCCAAGTTTTTACTCTTAACTCCAAGAGGGAGTATTTATGCTCGATAGTGGGTTCATGCCTCCATTAAATGCGGGACGAGTGACGGAAAGTTCTAAGGTTGTGGATGTCTTGTTGCCACTAGGGATAAAACATTGATGCTATGTCCGAGGATGTAGTTATTGATTACATTACGCACCATACTTAATGCAATTGTCTGTTGTTTGCAACTTAATACTGGAAGGGGTTCGGATGATAACTCTGAAGGTGGACTTTTTAGGCATAGATGCATGCTTGGATAGCGGTCTATGTACTTTGTCGTAATGCCCAATTAAATCTCACTATACTCATCATATCATGTATGTGCATGGTCATGCCCTCTCTATTTGTCAATTGCCCAACTGTAATTTGTTCACCCAACATGCTATTTATCTTATGGGAGAGACACCTCTAGTGAATTGTGGACCCCGGTCCATTCTTTTACATCGAATACAATCTACTGCAATACTTGTTCTACTGTTTTCTGCAAACAATCATCATCCACACTATACATTTAATCCTTTGTTACAGCAAGCCGGTGAGATTGACAACCTCACTGTTTCGTTGGGGCAAAGTACTTTGGTTGTGTTGTGCAGGTTCCACGTTGGCGCCGGAATCCCTGGTGTTGCGCCGCACTACATCCCGCCGCCATCAACCTTCGACGTGCTTCTTGGCTCCTACTGGTTCGATAACCTTGGTTTCTTACTGAGGGAAAACTTGCTGCTATGCGTATCACACCTTCCTCTTTGGGTTCCCAACGGACGTGTCATCTACGCGCATCAAGACTGTTTTCTGGCGCCGTTGCCGGGGAGATCAAGACACGCTGCAAGGGGAGTCTCCACAATCCAATCTCTTTACTTTGTTTTTGTCTTGCTTTATTTTATTTACTTTCTTGTTTGCTGCATTATATCAAAACACAAAAAAATTAGTTGCTAGCTTTACTTTATATACTGTCTTGCACTCTATATCAAAAACACACAAAAAATTAGTTACTTGCATTTATTTTATCTAGTTTGCTTTATTTACTACTGCTAATATGGGTACTGTTGAGAATACTAAGTTGTGTGATTTCACTAGCACAAATAATAATGATTTCTTATGCACACCTATTGCTCCACCTGCTACTACAGCAGAATTCTTTGAAATTAAACACGCTTTCTTGAATCTTGTTATGCGAGAGCATTTTTCTGGTGTTAGTTCTGATGATGATGCTGCCCATCTCAATAATTTTGTTGAATTGTGTGAAATGCAAAAGTATAAAGATGTAGATGGTGACATTATAAAATTAAAATTGTTTCCTTTCTCCTTAAGAGGAAGAGCTAAAGATTGGTTGCTATCTCTGCCTAAGAATAGTATTGATTCATGGACTAAATGCAAGGATGCTTTTATTGGTAGATATTATCCCCCTGCTAAAATTATATCTTTGAGGAGTAGCATAATGAATTTTAAACAATTGGATAATGAGCATGTTGCACAAGCTTGGGAAAGAATGAAATCTTTGGTTAAAAATTGCCCAACCCATGGACTGACTACTTGGATGATCATCCAAACCTTTTATGCAGGACTGAATTTTTCTTCGCGGAACCTATTGGATTCAGCTGCTGGATGTACCTTTATGTCCATCACTTTGGGGGCGGCAACAAAGCTTCTTGATGATATGATGATAAATTACTCTGAATGGCACACGGAAAGAGCTCCACAAGGTAAGAAGGTAAATTCTGTTGAAGAAACCTCCTCCTTGAGTGATAAGATTGATGCTATTATGTCTATGCTTGTGAATGGTAGATCTAATGTTGATCCTAATAATGTTCCTTTAGCTTCATTGGTTGCTCAAGAAGAACATGTTGATGTAAACTTCATTAAAAATAATAATTTCAACAACAATGCTTATCGGAACAATTCTAGTAATAACTATAGGCCATATCCTTATAATAATGGTAACGGTTATGGTAATTCTTATGGGAATTCTTATGGGAATTCTTACAACAATAATAGGTACACACCCCCTGGACTTGAAGCTATGCTTAAAGAATTTATTAGTACACAAACTGCTTTTAACAAATCTGTTGAAGAAAAGCTTGGGAAAATTGATATACTTGCTTCTAAAGTCGATAGTCTTGTTGTTGATGTTGATCTTTTGAAATCAAAAGTTATGCCTAATGAAAATCATAATAATAAAATTGTTACTACAGCAAATGCCATCCAAGTTATAATTAATGAGAATATAAGATTGATGGCCGAATTGCGTGCTAGGTGGGAGAAAGAAGAAAATGCTAAAGAAGATAATATAGCTAAAGTTTGGACTATTACCACCACTAGCAATGCTAATGCTCCACATGTTTCTGCACCTCCTACTAATAATGGTAAAAGTATTGGTGTTGGCAATGTTTCCACTTCTAATGCAAAGCTCGCAAAGCTGCTGGAACCGCTAAAGCTGCTTGAAACTGCCTGTGATAAAACTGCTGAAATTTTTCCAACATTGGGGATGATGATCCCATTGCTTTAGATTATAATGGTTTAGATTTTGATGATTGCCACATCTCTGAAGTTATAAAGTTCTTACAAAAACTTGCTAAGAGTCCTAATGCTAGTGCTATAAACTTGGCTTTCACAAAACATATTACAAATGCTCTCATAAAAGCTAGAGAAGAGAAACTAGAACGTGAAGCTTCTATTCCTAGGAAGCTAGAGGATGGTTGGGAGCCCATCATTAAGATGAAGGTCAATGACTTTGATTGTAATGCTTTATGTGATCTTGGTGCAAGTATTTCCGTTATGCCTAAGAAGATTTATAATATGCTTGACTTGCCACCATTGAAAAATTGTTATTTGGATGTTAATCTTGCTGATCATTCTACAAAGCAACCTTTGGGGAGAGTTGATAATGTTCGCATTACCGTTAACAATAACCTTGTCCCCATTGATTTTGTTGTCTTGGATATTGAATGCAATGCATCTTGTCCCATTATATTGGGAAGACCTTTTCTTCGAACTGTTGGAGCTATCATTGATATGAAGGAAGGTAATATTAAATATCAATTTCCTCTCAAGAAAGGTAAGGAACACTTCCCTAGAAATAGAATGAAGTTACCTTTTGATTCTATTATTAGAACAAATTATGATGTTGATACTTCATCTCTTGATAACACTTGATATACACTTTACGCGCCTAGGCTGAAAGGCGTTAAAGAAAAGCGCTTATGGGAGACAACCCATGTTTTTATTACAGTACTTTTATTTTATATTTGAGTCTTGGAAGTTGTTACTACTGTAGCAACCTCTCCTTATCTTAGTTTTGTGCATTGTTGTGCCAAGTAAAGTCTTTGATAGTAAGGTTCATACTAGATTTGGATTACTGCGCAGAAAGAGATTTCTTTTCTATCACGAATCTGGGCCTAATTCTCTGTAGATAACTCAGAAAATTATGCTTATTTACGTGAGTGATCCTCAGATATGTACGCAACTTTCATTCAATTTGAGCATTTTCATCTGAGCAAGTCTGGTGCCTCAATAAAATTCGTCTTTACGAACTGTTCTGTTTTGACAGATTCTGCCTTTTATTTCGCATTGCCTGTTTTGATATGCTTGATGGATTTTTCTATTCCATTGACTTTCAGCAGCTTTGTGCAATGTCCAGAAGTGTTAAGAATGATTATGTCACCTCTGAACATGTAAATTTTAATTGTGCACTAACCCTCTAACGAGTTGTTTTGAGTTTGGTGTGGAGGAAGTTTTCAAGGATCAAGAGAGGAGGATGATACAATATGATCAAGGAGAGTGAAAGCTCTAAGCTTGGGGATGCCCCGGTGGTTCACCCCTGCATATTTTAAGAAGACTCAAGCGTCTAAGCTTGGGGATGCCCAAGGCATCCCCTTCTTCATCGACAACATTATCAGGTTCCTCCCCTGAAACTATATTTTTATTCCATCACATCTTATGTGCTTTGCTTGGAGCGTCGGTTTGTTTTTGTTTTTGTTTTTGTTTGAATAAAATGGATCCTAGCATTCATTGTGTGGGAGAGAGACACGCTCCTCTGTTGCATATGGACAAATATGTCCTTAGGCTTTACTCATAGTATTCATGGCGAAGGTTGAATCTTCTTCGTTAAATTGTTATATGGTTGGAATCGGGAAATGCTACATGTAGTAATTCTAAAATGTCTTGAATAATTTGATACTTGGCAATTGTTGTGCTCATGTTTAAGCTCTTGCATCATATACTTTGCACCTATTAATGAAGAAATACATAGAGCTTGCTAAAATTTGGTTTGCATAATTGGTCTCTCTAAAGTCTAGATAATTTCTAGTATTGAGTTTGAACAACAAGGAAGACGGTGTAGAGTCTTATAATGTTTACAATATGTCTTTTATGTGAGTTTTGCTGCACCGGTTCAACCTTGTGTTTGTTTCAAATAACCTTGCTAGCCTAAACCTTGTATCGAGAGGGAATACTTCTCATGCATCCAAAATCCTTGAGCCAACCACTATGCCATTTGTGTCCACCATACCTACATACTACATGCTATTTCTCCGCCATTCCAAAGTAAATTGCTTGAGTGCTACCTTTAAAATTTCCATTCTTTACCTTTGCAATATATAGCTCATGGGACAAATAGCTTAAAAACTATTGTGGTATTGAATATGTACTTATGCACTTTATCTCTTATTAAGTTGTTTGTTGTGCGATAACCATGTTCCTGGGGACGCCATCAACTACTCTTTGTTGAATATCATGTGAGTTGCTATGCATGTCCGTCTTGTCTGAAGTAAGGGAGATTTACCACTCATTTAATGGTTAGAGCATGCATAATGTTAGAGAAGAACATTGGGCCGCTAACTAAAGCCATGATCCATGGTGGAAGTTTCGGTTTTGGACATATATCCTCAATCTCATATGAGAACATTAATTGTTGCTACATGCTTATGCATTAAAGAGGAGTCCATTATCTGTTGTCTATGTTGTCCCGGTATGGATGTCTAAGTTGAGAATAATCAAAAGCGAGAAATCCAATGCGAGCTTTCTCCTTAGACCTTTGTACGAAGCGGCATAGAGGTACCCCTTTGTGACACTTGGTTAAAACATGTGTATTGCGATGACAGTCCGGTAATCCAAGCTAATTAGGACAAGGTGCGGGCACTATTAGTATACTATGCATGAGGCTTGCAACTTGTAAGATATAATTTACATAACACATATGCTTTATTACTACCGTTGACAAAATTGTTTCTTGTTTTCAAAACCAAAGCTCTAGCACAAATATAGCAATCAATGCTTCCCTCTGTGAAGGGCCTTTCTTTTACTTTTATGTTGAGTCAGTTCACCTATCTCTCTCCACCTCAAGAAGCAAACACTTGTGTGAACTATGCATTGATTCCTACATACTTGCATACTGCACTTGTTATATTACTTTACATTGACAATATCCATGAGATATACATGTTATAAGTTGAAAGCAACCGCTGAAACTTAATCTTCCTTTGTGTTGCTTCAATACCTTTACTTTGATTTATTGCTTTACGAGTTAACTCTTATGCAAGACTTATTGATGCTTGTCTTGAAAGTACTATTCATGAAAAGTCTTTGCTTTCTGATTCATTTGTTTACTCATGTCATTACCATTGTTTTGATCGCTGCATTCATTACATATGCTTACAATAGTATGATCAAGGTTATGATGGCATGTCACTCCAGAAATTATCTTTGTTATCGTTTACACGCTCGGGACGAGCGAGAACTAAGCTTGGCGATGCTGATACGTCTCCAACGTATCGATAATTTCTTATGTTCCATGCCACATTACTGATGATATCTACATGTTTTATGCATACTTTATGTCATATTTATGCATTTTCCGGCACTAACCTAAAAAACGAGATGCCGAAGAGCCCGATGCTGTTTTCTGCTGTTTTTGGTTTCAGAAATCCTAGTAAAGAAATATTCTCGGAATTGGACGAAATCAACGCCCAGGGGCCTATTTTGCCACGAAGCTTCCAGAAGACCGAAGAGAAGACGAAGTGGGGCCACGAGGCGCCGCCACACTAGGGCGGCGCGGCCTGGGCCTTGGCCGCGCGGCCCTGGCGTGTGGGGCCCTCGTGTGGCCCCCTGACCTGCCCTTCCGCCTACATATAGTCTTCGTCGCGAAACCCCCGATGCGAGAGCCACGATACGGAAAACCTTCCGGAGACGCCGCCGCCGCCAATCCCATCTCGGGGGATTCAGGAGATCGCCTCCGGCACCCTGCCGGAGAGGGGAATCATCTCCCGGAGGACTCTTCACCGCCGTGATGAGTGAGTAGTTCACCCCTGGACTATGGGTCCATAGCAGTAGCTAGATGGTCGTCTTCTCCTTATGTGCTTCATTGTCGGATCTTGTGAGCTGCCTAACATGATCAAGATCATCTATCTGTAACGCTATATGTTGTGTTTGTTGGGATCCGATGGATAGAGAATACTATGTTATGTTGATTATCAATCTATTACCTATGTGTTGTTTATGATCTTGCATGCTCTCCGTTATTAGTAGAGGCTCGGCCAAGTTTATACTCTTAACTCCAAGAGGGAGTATTTATGCTCGATAGTGGGTTCATGCCTCCATTAAATGCAGGACGGTGACGAAAAGTTCTAAGGTTGTGGATGTCTTGTTGCCACTAGGGATAAAACATTGATGCTATGTCCGAGGATGTAGTTATTGATTACATTACGCACCATACTTAATGCAATTGTCCGTTGTTTGCAACTTAATACTTGGAAGGGGTTCGGATGATAACCTCGAAGGTGGACTTTTTAGGCATAGATGCATGCTTGGATAGCGGTCTATGTACTTTGTCGTAATGCCCAATTAAATCTCACTATACTCATCATATCATGTATGTGCATGGTCATGCCCTCTCTATTTGTCAATTGCCCAACTGTAATTTGTTTACTCAACATGATATTTATCTTATGGGAGAGACACCTCTAGTGAACTGTGGACCCCGGTCCATTCTTTTACATCGAATACAATCTACTGCAATACTTGTTCTACTGTTTTCACGCAAACAATCATCATCCACACTATACATTTAATCCTTTGTTACAGCAAGCCGGTGAGATTGACAACCTCACTTGTTTCGTTGGGGCAAAGTACTTTGGTTGTGTTGTGCAGGTTCCACGTTGGCGCCGGAATCCCTGGTGTTGCGCCGCACTACATCCCGCCGCCATCAACCTTCGACGTGCTTCTTGGCTCTTACTGGTTCGATAACCTTGGTTTCTTACTGAGGGAAAACTTGCTGATGTGCGCATCACACCTTCCTCTTGGGGTTCCCAACGGACGTGTCATCTACGCGCATCACCTCTTCCGCCTCCTTGACCGCCACGCTGGAACGTCATGGAAACCATGTCGGATCCGCCACTCTTTTGGTCCTCGGCGGGGCTCTTCCGCTTGTTATTGTTATTGTCGTCGCGGTTCTTCTTTTGCTGATGCAGGGGTATGGCTGTGGCCGTGAGTTCTCCACCCGCGTCATCGTCGTCGGCGGTGTGAGTGCTGGCAATGGAAATTATATTGTCCAAGGTCTGATTTTGCTCATTAATTAGGGAAGTTAACTTGTGCCGGAGCAGCCCTCCCCGCTGCAGGCCACCTATGAAGGCTAGCATTCTTGTGCGGTTATCCACGTTATCGCACTCGTTTCTTGTTGCTAACCACAGAGTAAGGAAAGCTCGAGAGGTTTCGTTTTTCTTCTGGATGCAGGCCTGTAGATCACTGGCCATGGAGGGTCTTTTTTAGGTGCCCCAGAAGTGTCCCTTGAAGGCAATCTTCACGTCAAGCCAGCAAAAGATAGAATTCTCCTTGACGTCGCTGAGCCAAGTACGAGCTGGACCAACAAGGTACAATAGGAGCATGCGGTAGGCCATGTTGGGGGTCCCTCCAGCAAAGCTGATGATGTCTACGCATGCTTTTATTCCTGTAGACAGTGTTGGGCCTCCAAGAGCAGAGGTTTGTAGAACAGCAGCAAGTTTCCCTTAAGTGAATCACCCAAGGTTTATCGAACTCAGGGAGGTAGAGGTCAAAGATATCCCTCTCAAGCAACCCTGCAATTAAGATACAAGAAGTCTCTTGTGTCCCCAACACACCAAATACACTTGTCAGATTTATAGGTGCACTAGTTCGGCGAAGAGATAGTAAGATGCAAGTGATATGGATGAATATGAGTGGTAATAACAATCTGAAATAAATATGGCAGCAAGTAAACATGCAGTAGAACAGTAAATAAACGGTGATTCAATATTTGGAAACAAGGCCTAGGGATCATACTTTCACTAGTGGACACTCTCAACAATGATCACATAAATAAATAACTTCTCTTCATTTGTGCTACTTCAACACTCTCTTGTTGGATAACAAACACCATTCATTGTGTAGGGCTACAAGAGCTCGCTCAAGCCGGAGTAAACAAGCTCCACAACATTCGGAGTTCATATTTAAGTAACCTCTAGAGTGCATAATAGACCATTGCAATTTAGACCGAGTACTAACATAGCATACACACTGTCAACAATAGCTACGAAAGGGGGAATAGATCGCATCGATACTATCATAGTAATAGTTAACTTCATAATCTACAAGAGATTACAATCATAACCTACGCCAAGTACTACATGATGCACACACTCGTCGGCATTACATCATGGAGGAGGAATAGACTACTTTAATAACATCACTAGAGTAGCACATAGATTAATAGTGATACAAAGCGCATGATCACATAAAGATCACACCATGGGAGAGATAGATGAACCACATAGCTACCGGTAGAGCCCTCAGCCTCAGGGGAGAACTACTCCCTCCTCATCATGGGAGACAGCGATGGTGATGAAGATGGCGGTGGTGTCAATGGAGATGACTCCGGGGGCGATTCCCCGTCCCGGCAGGGTGCTGGAACAGAGACTTCTATCCCCCGAAACGGAGTTTCGCAATGGCGGCGGCGCCCCTGGAGTCTTTCTGGAGTTTCGTCAATTGGTGTCGAGTTTTTAGGTCACGAGAGATTATATTGGCGAAGAGACGGCGCGAGGAGGTGCCTGGGGGGCCACCCCATAGGGCGGCGTGCCCCCCCCTCTTGGTCGCGCCGTCCTATGGTGTGGGAGCCCTGGGCCTCCACTCCGTCCCCCCTTCGGTATTCTGGTCCGTCTCGGTAAAATAAGATGTTTGGCTTTTGTTTCGTCGAATTCCGAGAATATTGCCCGAACAGCCTTTCTGGAACCAAAAACAGCAGAAAACAGGAACTGGCACTTCGGCATCTTGTTAATAGGTTAGTTCCGGAAAATGCATAAAATCATTATAAAGTGTGAGGAAAACATGCAGGTATTGTCATAAAACTAGCATGGAACATCAGAAATTATAGATACGTTGGAGACGTATCAGCTGACTGCATTGAAGTAGTCATCGATCCAGGTATCGGGCCTTTCACTGCCATCACAGTGCTTCAGATTTCCAGGTATCTTGAGGTTCAAGCCTTTTTGCGTTGTCTCCTCTCGAATCCTCCTGGCAAAGCACTTTGGGCCGATATACCCAGTTGTATTCGTTGAGACGTTCCCGTTCGTCGCGTGAACCCTTGCAGGTGGGGGATTTGAGCGGGAGCGAGATCTCCGGCCTCCGCCTCCGCCTCCGCCTCCACCTCCTCCACTGGATGGTGGGGATGGAGATCTGCGAGGGGGCCGATGAGAAGTTTTGCTTCCGCCATCAGATTCTCCGCGTCCTTCATGATGATGACTCTGGCTACGGTGGCTGCCTTCACCAAGATGGCGGCTGCCTCCCTCGTTCCGGTTACTACGGGGCTAAGGCTCGCGTTCTTCGTTCCGGCTCCTACAGGGCTCAGGCGCGCGCTCCTTGTTCCGGCTCCTCTGAGGCTCAACACTGTCGCGGATGTTAATTCCACCAGTCCCATGGGGTCTAGCGTTTTCGGCTGGACTTCGCCGGCGAGGTGGCGGAGGAGGGCGGTGATTCCGGGGCGGAGGCAATGGGTTCCGGTACTTGTCCTTGCCAGCATACATCGGATCCTTTCCTTTTCTCTTCCTTGCCGGAGGAGTTTCTGAGGGTATGGGGAACAGATCTGGATGTTCCCTGCTTTTCTTCTGCGCTCCGAAGATTCGGAGCGCGATTGCTTGTCAAGACGTTCCCTTCCTGAAGCGTTCTTCTGCGCGGTGGATACGCATAACTCCGAGTTGGATTCCATCCTGCACGAAGTATCCTCCTTACTCTGTTGCTTCATTGCTGAAGCAACGAGTGTGCGGAGGTGATTGATGTCGATTTCTTCATCATTCTTAGCCAGGATCTGCGCAGCCTTCTTCATGATATCCTTTGGGGTTGCGAGCGGCTGATGATTGGTGGGGCTGTCAAAATTGATCTTCCGGGGGTGAATAGCTTCCTGACGGATCCTTTCTGCCTCCCTGTTAGCATCACTGACTATCGCCGTCCACCGATCCTTGAGCTCTCTGGTCATCTTCATGTACTATGTGGTCTTGCGCTCTTAATCCCCGAACAGTTCGATTAGCTCCTCGGTGTCTTCCCTTTCCTCGAGCATTATTGTTGCGGTATTGGCAAACTTTTGTGCTTCAGCCAGCAGTTCTTTTCTTTTGGCTTCTAAAGCTTCCGGATCAGCGGCTTCTTCAGGTGTTATTGGCTTGGTTAGGATTTCCGAGCGCGCGATGCCATCCAGGCCTGCTGCCCTAGCGAGCTCTTCTATTGACATTCCTTCCCTAAAGTCGAGGCCATGTCCTTGTCCAGGCTCCGGCGTGGTCCGAGAGCGAACCCGACGTGGAGCATTCGGATTTAACAGGCCTAGAATTCCGGCGTTGGGCGGAGTTGTTTCTGAGTCAGCGCCTTTATCCGGCCCAGTTACGGTCGCAAGGACCTGCATTGGCGGAGCGGATTCTGCCTCAGCTTCCTCCTTGTGCTCCAACTCCTTCATCATACGGTTGTACTCTTCTGAGTTCATGGAAGATGCGTCGCCGGATAGTGGGCTTAAATTCTCGAGTGTCGACCCTTTTGCTGATCCGGAGCATTGTTGTCTCCAACAGCCTCAACCTGCATGGGTCCAGCTCCATCCTGAGGAGGGGCAGTTCATGTGGTACGTGCGAGGAAGTGCACGAAGTGGAACCTTTGCTTCTCTAACACCTGGGAGACCTAGGCAGATCCGCATTGGTCTTCCACTGTAGTTTCCTGCTCATGGGCGGATTGGGTGGGCTTTGAATTTTGAGATCTAAGCCGGAATCTTCCTTAGGAAGCTCCTGGGAATCAGATCGGATCTTCGCGACTGCGTCCTGCTCAACGGCTGCGTCAGCGTTACTTACCAGAGCGTTTCCGTCGGAATCGACGGTCTCGCCGATGAAGATGTGAATGCGGCCTATTGGGACAATGGAGAGCTTGACGGGGTCGGTCTTAGCCGGAATCCAGCACTCGTCCTGAGGGACGATCGAAAAGTTCCCGGCGTAAAGAACACGGCCCACAGCTATGGAGTCGTTGAAGCTTCCCATGGCGGAACCCTCCCGGTTCTGGCCTCCAGTCGCCGCTGGCCCCACGGTGGGCGCCAACTGTTGTTGCCTATTCGACGGTACTCCAGAGGAGGGATCCTCATGGAGGGAAGAAGAAGTAGGGGCCATTGGGTGGAGGGTCCTCGGGACGGGGCCTACTGCTGCTTGTCTGGAATTACTGGGTGCTTTCGCGTTGTTACAATGAGTTGTGGTTGTGCCTCTAAGGTTCCCGGGATCCGTCTTATAAAGGCGCCATGATCTAGGGTTTACACGGAGAGTCATAGCCGCATACAAGATGCCTAAGTATAGAATATACATTGTCCTGCACGTCAAGGATCCACCTAGATCTAATGTTGCCGTCATGGATCCGGATACTTCATGGGCCTCCATGGATCCGTCTACTCTGTAGGTCGGTTGGGATCCGGCTCCTGTTCCTGGGCTGGACTTCATCCATCTTCTATCAACAGCAACTGGGCCGCCAGATGGGCCATATGCCACCATCAGCATCTGTGGGCCACCCGGGCTTGGCGGATCTAGACCATGTCGTTGGCATACCCATAAAGTATACCCACAACAAATAATATTTGGCACACCATGTAAACGAACAATTTCACGAAAGAACAAATCAACAACATGTGTAGCATCATCAGTCTTGTGACAAGGAATAAAGTGTGCCATCTTAGAAAAACGATCCACAACAACAAAAATACTATCCCTCCCCTTCTATGTACAAGGCAATCCCAAAACGAAATCCATAGAAATATCCTCCCAAGGTACACTAGGAACAGGAAGAGGCATATATAAACCATGTGGATTAAGTCGAGACTTAGCTTTTTGACATGTAGTGCATCATGCCACAAATATCTCAACATCTCGATGCATAGGTGGCCAAAAGAAGTGTGCAGCAAGTACATCCTCCGTCTTCTTCACACCAAAGTGACCCATCAATCCTCCTCCATGCGCGTCCGATGGCTTGTGCTTGATGGAAGCGGTTGGTGAACCCCAATAGGAAGGTGTGATGAGCACAGCGGCAAGTTTTCACTCAGTAAGAAACCAAGGTTTAATCTACCAGTAGGAGAAAGGCGTGACTTCTGAAGGTGTTGCTAGCTGACTATTGCCAGGGCGCACTACCGGCGTCAGCAACAACATGGAACCTGCACATAACACAACCACAATACTTTGCCCCAACTTACAGTGAGGTTGTCAATCTCACCGGCTTGCTGAACACAAAGGATTAGACGTATCGAGTGGAAAGAGATGTTTGCAGTAATTAAAGAGAACATAGCTTACAGTAAGTAAATAGAGCATGATTGCAGTGGTTGAATTTATCAGTTTGAAGGAAAGGACCGGGGTCCACAGTTCACTAGAGGTGTCTCTCCATAAAGATAAATAACATGCTGGGTGAACAAATTACAGCTGGGAAATTGACAGAATATCGACCATACATGACAAGATGATTACTATGAGATTCGTTTGGGCATTACAACATAATACATAGACCGTAATCCAACTGCGTCTATGACTAATAATCCACCTTCCTGTCATTGTTCGAACCCCTTCTAGTATTAAGTTGCAAGCAACAGATTATGACATTAAGCAATGTGTGTAAAGTAAACAATAGAATTACCCTTGGATAAAAATTGTTTTCTCCCTAGTAGCAACAACACATCTACAATCTTAGAAGTTATTATCACTCTTCCAGAAAACTAGAGGCATGAACCAACTATCGAGCATAAATACCCCTCTTGGAGTCACAAGCATCTACTTGGCCAGAGTATCTACTATCAACGGAGAGCATGTAAGATCACAAATAACATCTGAAAAGAATATATGATCAATCTCAACATAGTATTCAATATTCATCTGATCCCAGCAAACACAACATGTAGCATTATATGAAGATGATCTTGATCATGTAGGCAAGCTCACAAGATCTAAACATGAGGCACAAATTGGACAAGACAACCATCTAGCTACTTCTATGGAACCATAGTCCAGGGATGAACTACTCACACATCAATTCGGAGGCGGGCATGGCAATGTAGATGCCTCCGGTGATGATTTCCCCCTCCGACAGGGTGCAGGGAAGAGCTCCAGAACCCTCCAGAGATGCATTCTACAATGGCGGCCACGACGGAAATTTTCGTGGATGGAGGCTCGGGTGTTCAGGGTTTTCCTGAGATCGTGAATAAATAGGCGGAGGGGCAATGTCGGTGGAGGCCAGGGTGGCCCAGTCCACCCCTAGGCGCGGTCCAGGGCTAGGTCGCGCCTAGGGCTGGTGTGGCCGCCCTGCTGCCCCCCTTTGACTCCCCTCTGGACTCTGTCTTTGTTACGGAAAAATATTGACTTCGGCTTTTGTTTCGTCTAATTCCGAGAATATTTCATGTATAACTTTTTTGAAATACAAAACAGCAGAAAACAGGGAACTGGCACTGTGGCATCTTGTTAATAGGTTAGTGCCGGAAAATGTATAAAAGTGCAATGAAGTATGAGCTAAACATATATGAATTGGTGTAAAACAAGCATGGAGCATCAATAATTATAGATACGTTTGAGACGTATCAAGCATCCCCAAGCTTAATTCCTGCTCATCCTCAAGTAGGTAAGTGATAACAAAATAAATTTTGAGGTGACATGCAGCCAACACAATCTTGATCAAGCATTGTAAATCATTGTGAGCTGGGATCAAAGTACTCTAAACATAGGCATGATAGATATAATTCTAACAATGGAACTTAGCAATTATGTTATAACATGAAGAGTAACTCAAACGAAGGATCATGATTAATAGTGCCTTGAAAGCAACTATTTGTTTATGTGCATAGATAAAACATAACAAAGTGGTACTCAACATGTCTTTATGAAGTAGCAAAACATAAATGCTAGGACACCTTTAAAGTTCAGAGGATGACTAGATACAAATAATTTAAGAACAAGCAATAGTCATAATCATGAATCAATCAATAATAATTATGGGACTATGCACATCGCACTAAGAATGACAACTATGCTCTCTTAATTGGTGCATAAAGTAGAAGATGAAGACTCAACATAATAGTAAAAAGAGACTCTTTGCAGAGTAAGCAAGATTAACAAGTTTTATAAACCTTTCAAAAAGTATGGTACTTATTAGCTTTGAGCTCTCATTGCCCCTATCATAAGCATCTTGAATTGTTAAAGTTAATGTGAGGAAAATATGAGCTATATGCTTCACAAATCACAAGTTGAAAATCTCATGCCCCTTGAATACAAATACCTAAACCTCATGCTACTCAACTCAGGTCCCAAATAAGTTCTTGTCATTGTAAGTATACATGTATCATCGAGAACCGCCAATGGGGTACCTCTTGCCCGATGATATGGAAGTACTCTTGTAGGAGAAATCCCATGCCAAAATGACAAGACAAATAGACAATGAGCATCTCATCAATTTTTTATTTACTATGGGCATATATTTTTATTGAAAATGCTTCATAGAATGCTCACTATGGTTCGCTCTAAATTTCCACCATGAACGATGCATGGATTAGATTAGAGGCCCAAGCGTTTCTCTAACTCATATACAAACTCCATGGACTTACAAGTTTCCATTTTATTTCGCAACACTAGGCATCCATAAATAAAAGAACATGACATCCACGTGCTCTAATCCTCTGAGCTACTGGCCCACCCGTCTCCACTTGATCTCTTCCCGGGGGTACCCCTTCATTTCGGGTTAAGAAGATGGGAAAGCGCCTTTCTCTCTATAAAAACAGCGCGTTCCAAGGCGTGAAGTGGGAGAGAGGGGATGTGATGATTGAGGTTTTGAATAAGACGACCTTTGCATTTTATATTTGGATCTTTTTCGTATTTCAAAATAGTGAAAAGGTAAAATAAGAGGTGTTAAGCTTTTTATCTCTCGGAGTACCAAAAGCAAGCATGACGTCGTTATGAACATAAAGGCCCAGGGTATGGAATCCTAGAAAGAGACTAGCCCAACTTAAATGAGATATGATAGCTTCTTTATGGTCTAACATTCTTGCCAATACATTATCCTCATTCTGTTCCGGATTGTAATCCCTAATGAAAAAAATAGCTCCATGAGCAAAAGCCCCTGTCATAATGAACCCTGCAATATATTGGTGATGAGTATATAAAGCAGCTTGAGTAGTAAAGTCTTGTGCTATAAATGCATAAGCCGGTAAAGAGTACATATGTTGAGCTACTAAGGAAGTAATAACCCCTAAAGAAGCTAGAGCAAGGCCTAATTGAAAATGAATTGAATTATTGATTGTGTCGTAAAGGCTAGTATACACAAAACTAAACCAATGACTATTCACGATTCCATCCATATTGGATCAATTCTCTATACCACTTTGCAATGAAAAGAGGAATGTTTGTTATGGTAAAACTTCGTTTAAAACGATGTGGTAGAAAGCAACGTGCGACTTGAAGGACATGATCAATTGTGGATTTTGCTATCCATCATTTTCCATAGTAATGAAAATGCTCTTGGCTCGACATAGTCTGTTCTATTCCTCCCGAACCAAATTTGCGCTGGGTTTTTGCTTTTTTCTTGTGCCGAATAGAGGATTAAGAATACCTGCAATTCCTCTGAAAAGGAAGAAATCCTTTTATTGTTCTCGCCTTTGCCATGGATTCGATTCTCTTCTTTTGCATAAGATAGAAATGAGGAATTCCAGACATCTCGTAAGCAAAAAAGATCTCGTAAACAAAAAAAAGTTTAACCAAAAAAAGGATTTCC
The DNA here is from genome assembly GCF_022539505.1 of Lolium rigidum. Taxonomy (NCBI): domain Eukaryota; kingdom Viridiplantae; phylum Streptophyta; class Magnoliopsida; order Poales; family Poaceae; genus Lolium; species Lolium rigidum. Next base: position 212,554,664 of record NC_061514.1, read on the forward strand.
AATCTAAAATAGATCATAGATAATTCTAGCAATTGCCAATAAATTGAGGCTTTTTACCAACTTGATGGTAAGAAATCCCGGAACCTAGAAATTCATTTCGTACAACTGAACCTTTTCAAACTGTTTCTTTTTGAGAACCAAAAAAACTTGTGCCAAAATAACGGATGCGAAGAAGAACAAAAGGCCTTGGACGCGTAATGGATCCTGAAGCACTATTTCTGCATCCCCCTGACCAAAACCTCCCACATTAGGATTGCTTGTTAATGGTTGATCAAGCTTGATGGATTCCCCCTCTGAAACAAGAAGTTCTGGCCCGGGAGGTATAGTTCAATCACTTAGCGCAACTAAATATGAATAAGTGCAATGTTGAAAACGTTCCCCATGAAAGCATGGTTGTGCTAACTCCCAACTTGCAATTTGAAAACATATAAACTTCATAAGATAGTCACAATGATCAAGTTTATTAAGTGCAAGAAAGTAAATGTGCCATCAAGTTCGTGAGAGCTTTACTAGATTTCTCATGCCAAAAATTAATTTGGAAGATAAATAAAAATGTGATGAATATATTTGGAATAGCAATAATGCTAGTAGGTAGATATGGTGGACACAATTGGCAAACTTTGGTTTATTGGTGGTTGAATGCACGAGTAAAGTTCATACTCAGTATAGGCGGAGGCTAGCAAAAGTCTGGAATCGACCAACTAAAAGAGCAATAATAGCCATAATCATGCATAGCGACAAAAAATTATCAATCAAAGCATAAAGTGATATTACAAGTCAAAAATTAAATGATCATAGAGGCTTTAGTTGACTAGTTATTGTCATAACATGGTATGTGCCAACTCAACCCAATAAAGCATCGAATGAGAATACAACAATATTATGCTTTTATGATGGAAACAATACATGATTCTTTCAATGAAACATTATGCACTCTTAGCTATTTCAGACAAGTCATGCTACAACAACAAATACTAAGCATATGAAAAGAATAACATCCAACATGACATGCCAAAGTCTATGCCACAGTCTAGACAAGCTTCCTTTTGCATCACTATAGTCATGAAACATTTTACTTGTATCCAACACCAATCAACTTATTTGAAATAACTCTCAAGATGAAATACAATATGAACCAGAGAGATAATAATACACAAATAAAGAATACTAAAGATCTCTGAACAAAATTCAAGTGAAAGAACAAGAGCTAAACGCAGTACTATAAAACTAGAACACTCGCAGAACAATAACTGCGAAAACTAGAGCGTTCTATGCAATTAAAACAGAGCGGGTCTTCCAAAACAAATGTGCCGGGATTGAACATATGCTACAGCAAACAAAATTAAACTAAACTAAAAACAAAAATAAAGATGCTCGAAGAACAACACATAGCGTATGAAGCAATAAAAATGTAGCGCATAGAAAGATGACAAGTTGCTTTGTGGATGAAGAGGGGATGCCTTGGGTATCCCCAAGCTTTGATGCTTTTACCTCTTGGATATTTCTTGGGGTGCAGCGGCATCCCCAAGCTTGAGATTTTGTCCATTCTTCATCTCATCGCATCATTCTTTTCTCCCTACACTTGAAAACTTCCTTCATACAAAACATCACACAATTCTCTATTAGCAGCATTAGTACAATCAAAATAAACAAATCCACTTGGGTTCAGTTCTAACATATATCAAATATCTATTAAAGCATTATCTACTGTAGCAACCTTTCAAAAATATCTTTGATCAAAAGAACTCAAAAAGAAAGATATTTAAGAGGCAAATGCAAATAGTGCAGAAATCTGTCAAAACATAACAGCAGTTAAAGATCGATTTTTCCGAAAATCCTCTGTTGCTCATCTCGAAAAGTGGTCAACTAACGAAAGTTAGATAATAACCTGGGACATATGCATAAATAATTGCAGCTCAAAATTCCTCTCTGGCTATTTGTACAGATTTTTATGGTGACATCACATAATCTGTTTTCAGGACAGCAACTTCCCCAAATCTTACTTTCTTCCTATTAGAGGCTATTCTTGGCACAAAAATGAAATAAAAATGATAAGGAGAGGTTATTACAGAGGTAACTACTTCCAAGACTCAACAAAAGAAAAATTATAGTAAATAAAACATGGGTTATCTCCCAAGAGTGATTTTCTTTAACGCCTTTCAGCTAGACGCAGAAAAAAAACGAGCATCAAGTATTATCAAGTGAAGAAGCATCAACATCATAATGTGTTCTAATAATAGAATCATAAGGTGAATTTTTTCCGAGCGAAGTGTTCCATACCTTTCTTGAGTGGGAATTGGTATTTTATAATCCCATCTCTCATATGAATAGCAGCACCAACAGTTCTAAGAAACGGTCTTCCCAAAATAATTGGACAAGAAGCATTGCATTCAATGGCCAGAACAACAAAATAAACGGGGAAAAGGTTATTGTTAACCATAATAAGAAAATTATCAACTCTCCCTAAAGGTTTCTTTGCAGCAATATCAACAAGATGAACATCCAAATAACATTGTTCCAACGGTGGCAAATCAAGCATATCATAGATTTTTCTAGGCATAACAGAAATACTTGCACCAAGATCACATAAATCATTGCAATCAAAGCCATCTACTTACATCTTAATGATGGCCTCACAACCATCTTCTAATTTTTTAGGAATATAAGCTTCACGCTTAAATTGCTCTTCTCTAATTTGCATAAGAGCATTTGTAATGTGCTTCGTGAAAGCCATATTTATAGCACTAGCATTAGGAATTCTAGCAAGCTTTTGTAAGAACTTAATTACTTCAGAGATATTTCAATCATCAAAATCAAAGTCATTTTTATCAAAGGTGAAAGTACTCTTGTTTCCCATACTCCAAAAAAATTCAGCACACTTATCAGAGCAGTTTCAGTTGTCCTAAGCAATTTTGTAGAAGGAGCGGGGACTTTTCCTACACCAATTATTTTACCATTAATAGTAGGAGAGTGGATATAATTTGATACTATATTAATACTGGTGGTGGTGATGATATAAATTTTAGTCAAATTATTATTTCTACCAATTTCATCTTCTCTTTCCAACCTAGCATGCAATTCCGCCAACATCCTAACATTTTCATAAATTCTAACTTGAATGGAATCCAAAGTTTTACTTTCTTTAACATCACGAGGCAACAGTTTTAATTTAATAAATTCAACATCATGAGCAAGGCTATCAACTTTAGAAGCAAGATCATCAATTTTGCCAAGTTTTTCCTTAACAGATTTATTGAAAGCGGTTTGTTTACTAATAAAATCCTTAAGCATGACTTCAAGATCAGATGGTGCACTTTTATTGTTGTTGTAGGAATTACCATAATAGTTGCCATAAGAATTACCATTATGAGAAGGATATGGCCTATAATTGTTGCTACCAAAATTATTCCTATAAGCATTGTTGTTGAAATTGTTATTTTTCATGAAGGTCACATCAACATGCTCTTCTTGAGCAACCAAAGAAGATAACGGAACATTATTTGGATCAACATGAGCTTTACGATTAACAAGCATAGACATAATAATATAAATTTTATCACTCAAGGAGGATGTTTCTTCGACAGAATTTACCTTCTTACCTTGTGGAGCTCTCTCGGTGTGCCATTCAGAATAATTTATCATCATATCATCAAGTAATTTTGTTGCAGCCCCAAAAGTAATGGACATAAAGGTACCTCCAGCAGCTGAATCCAGGAGATTTCTTGAAGAAAAATTTAGTCCTACATAAAAAGTTTGGATGATCATCCAAGTAGTCAGTCCATGAATGGGACAATTCTTTACCAAAGATTTCATTTTTTCCCAAGCTTGAGCAACATTTTCATTATCAAATTGTCTAAATTTCATTATGTCACTTCTCAAAGATATAATCTTAGCAGGAGGATAATATTTTCCAATAAAAGCATCTTTGCATTTAACCCAAGAATCAATACTATTTCTAGGCAAAGATAGCAACCAATCTTTAGCTCTACCTCTCAAAGAGAAAGGAAACAATTTAAGTTTTATAATATCACCATCTACATCCTTATATTTTTGCATCTCATGAAGTTCAACAAAATTATTATGGTGAGAAGCGGCAACTTCAGTACTAACACCAGAAAATTGCTCTTTCATAACAAGATTTAATAAAGCAGGTTTAATTTCATAGAAGGCTGCTTCGGGAGCAGGTGGAGCAATAGGCATACAAATAAAATCATTGTTGTTTGTGCTAGTAAAGTCACACAACTTAGTATTTTCAGCGGAACCCATTTTAGCAAAATTAAAACTAAGCAACAAAAATAACAACTATAAAAGAAACTAATTTTTTGTGTTTTTCATATAGTAAAGCAAACAAAAGAAATAAACTAAGAAAACTATAACAAAGTAAAGAGATTGGAGATGAGAGACTACCATTGCAGAAATCCTCTTTCTCCCCAGCAACATCGCCAGAAAATTTTGATGGATTCTGCTTGATGGAAGCGGTTGGGGAACCCCAAGAGGAAGGTGCAATGAGCGCAGCGGCAAGTTTTCCCTCAGTAAGAAACCAAGGTTTAATCGACCAGTGGGAGAAATGCGTGACTTCTGAAGGTGTTGCTAGCTGACTATTGGCAGGACGCACTACCAACTTCAGCAACAACGTGGAACCTACACACAACACAACCACAATACTTTTCCCCAACTTACAGTGAGGTTGTCAATCTCACCGGTTTGCTGAACACAAAGGATTAGACGTGTCGAGTGGAAAGAGATGTTTGCAGTAATTAAAAGGAACAGAGCTTACAGTAAGTAAAAACAGCAGGATTGCGGTGGTTGATTTTATCAGTGTAAAGGAAAGGACCGGGGTCCACAGTTCACTATAGGTGTGTCTCCATAAAGATAAATAACATGCTGGGTGAAAAAATTACAACTAGGCAATTAACTGAATATAGACCATACATGACAAGATGATTACTATGAGATTTGTTTGGGCATTACAACATAATACATAGACCGTAATCCAACTACGTCTATGACTAATAATCCACCTTCCGGTTATCGTCCGAACCCCTTCCAGTATTAAGTTGCAAGCAACAGATTATCTTATTAAGCAATGTGTGTAAAGTAAACAACAGAATTACCGTTGGATAAAACATTGTTGTTTTATCCCTAGTAGCAACATCACATCTACAATCTTAGAAGTTATTTTCACTCTTCCAGAAAACTAGAGGCATGAACCTACTATCGAGCATAAATACCCCCTCTTGGAGTCACAAGCATCTACTTGGCGAGAGTATCTACTAGCAACGGAGAGCATGCAAGATCACAAATAACATATGACAAGAATATATATAATCGATCTCAACATAGTATTAAATATTCATTAGATCCCAGCAAACACAACATGTATCATTACATAAAGATGATCTTGATCATGTAGGGCAGCTCACAAGATCTGAACATGAGGCACAAATTGGAGAAGACAACCATCTAGCTACTACTATGGACCCATAGTCCAGGGATGAACTACTCACACATCACTTCGGAGGCAGACATGGCTATGTAGATGCCTCCGGCGATGATTTCCCCCTCCGACATGGTGCCGGGAAGAGCTTCAGAACCCTCCCGAGATGGGTTCTGAAATGGCGGCCGCGACAAAAAATTTCGTGGATGGAGGCTCGAGTGTTCAGGGTTTTCCTGAGATCGTGAATAAATAGGCGGAGGGGCAATGTCGGTGGAGGCCAGGGTGGCCCACACCACCCATAGGCGTGGGCCAGGGCTAGGTTGCGCCTAGGGCTGGTGTCGCCGCCCTGTAGCCCCCCTTTGACTCCCCTCTGGACTCTCTCTTCGTTACGGAAAAATATTGACTTTGGCTTTTGTTTCGTCCAATTCCGAGAATATTTCCTGTACAACTTTTTTGAAATACAAAACAACAAAAACAGGGAAGTGGCACTGCGGTATCTTCTTAATAGGTTAGTGCCGGAAAATGTATAAATGTGCAACAAAGTATGAGCTAAACATACATGAATTGGTGTAAAACAAGTATGGAGCATCAATAATTATAGATACGTTTGAGACGTATCAGCCTCCTCCAACAACAAAAGACAAACGGAACTATCTGGGATGCATAGCTTGTTAGCACGAAACACAAATCCATCATTGAGGACGAATTTGTTCCATGTTCTACCATCTTTACAATTCAGCAAAACATCTTTAAAATCAGTGCCATGCAAGTATTGTTCCTTTATAGTTTCTAATCCAAAAATCTTGAAGTAACTTTGAGATAGCATAGTATAATGGCGCGACAAAGCATCAGCAATAACATTATCTTTACAATTTTGTGTTTGATAACATAAGGAAAAGACTCAATAAATTCAACCCACTTTGCATGGCGGCGATTTAACTTAGCTTGACTATGAATATGCTTCAAAGATTCATGATCAGAATGTATAACAAATTCTTTAGGCCATAAATAATGTTGCCAAGTTTCTAATGTCCGAACTGGCGCATATAGTTCTTTATCATAAGTAGAATAGTTCAGGCTAGGCCCATTCAATTTCTCACTAAAGTATGCAATAGGTTTACCCTCTTGTAATAACACACCTCTGATACGTCTCAAACGTATCTATAATTTCTTATGTTCCATGCTAATTTTATGACAATACTCACATGTTTTGTATACACGTTATATCATTTTTATGCATTTTCCGGCACTAACCTATTAACAAGATGCCGAAGCGTCAGTTCCTGTTTTCTGCTGTTTTTGGTTTCAGAAATCCTACACAGGAAATATTCTCGGAATTGGACGAAACAAAAGCCCACGGTATTATTTTCCACGGAGCCGTCCATAAGTCCGAAGAGGAGACGAAGAGGGGCGACGAGGCGGCCACACCCTAGGGGGCGCGGCCCCACCCCTGGCCACGCCACCCTATGGGGTGGGCCCCTCGGGACTCCACCGACATCGCCCCTTCGCCTATATATTCCTCCGTCTCCGAAAACCCTAGCATGATCGACGATATTCCACGAAGAGTTCCGTAGCCGCCGCCATCGCGAAGACAAGTTTCGTGGGACAGAAGTCTCTGTTCCGGCACGCCGCCGGGACGGGGAATTGCCCCCGAAGTCATCTCCATCGACACCACCGCCATCTTCACCGCCGTTGCTGTCTCCCATGATGAGGAGGGAGTAGTTCTCCCCCGAGGCTGGGGGCTCTACCGGTAGCTATGTGGTGCATCTCTCTCTCCCATGGTGTGATCTTTATGTGATCATGAGCTTTGTATCACTATTAATCTACGTGCTACTCTAGTGATGTTATTAAAGTAGTCTATTCCTCCTCCGTGATGTAAAGTTGACAGTGTGTGCATCATGTAGTACTTGGCGTAGGTTATGATTGTAATCTCTTGTAGATTATGAAGTTGACTATTACTATGATAGTATTGATGTGATCTATTCCCCCTTTCATAGCTATTGTTGACAGTGTGTATGCTATGTTAGAACTCGGTCTAAATTGCAACGGTATTGTCTTGGATTATGATTTGATGAGGATATCCCTATGAGTGGTGTTTGTCAAGTACTTGATGAACTTTGAGCGGAGCTTTTGTAGCCACTACATGATTAGTGATTCCAATAGGAGAGTAATTCAGAGTAGCACAAGTGAAGAGAAGTTATTTATTCAATTATGTGATCATTGTTGAGAGTGTCCACTAGTGAAAGTATGATCCCTAGGCCTTGTTTCTAAGCATTGAAACACCGTTTCCAACAAGTTCTGTTACATGTTTGCTTGCCGCCATATTTATTTCAGATTGCAATTACTACTTACAATCATCCATATTACTTGTATTTCACTATCTCTTCGCCGAACTAGTGCACCTATACATCTGACAAGTGTATTAGGTTTGTTGGGGACACAAGAGACTTCTTGTATCTTAATTGCAGCGTTGCTTGAGAGGGATATCTTTGACCTCTACCTCCCTAAGTTCGATAAACCTTGGATGATTCACTTAAGGGAAACTTGCTGCTGTTCTACAAACCTCTGCTCTTGGAGGCCCAACACTATCTACAGGAATAGAAGCGTGCATAGACATCAAGCTATTTTCTGGCGCCGTTGCCGGGGAGGTAAGGTAAAAGGTATTCACATCCTCCGACTACTAAGCTATTTCCTAGCACTGTTGCCGGTGTGTGAGTGCTCGAAGTTATTTCCTTTAGATCCTGCAATTATATCTTTTTGTTTCTTGTTTTTATTTCACTAGTTAGGCTTAATGGAAAACAACAAAAAAAATAGAGATCTTTATGAAATTTATATTGAATTAGGACATGATGTGTTTGAAGAGAGAATTAAAAAACCCATGGAACTTTGTTTGCAAAATATTTGTAGCAATGTTATTAGCATGAACTCTTTGAACACTATTACTGCTAATGCTATGGAAGAATTTAAGCTTGGGGAAGCTGGTTGTGATATTTTTAGTCCCCCAAATTTTGAGTAGAAAATTTTCTTTGATGATACTTTGCCTCCAATTTATGATGATTATAATGATATTGGTATTTTGGTGCCACCTACTATGGAGGATAAAGTTTATTATGATTATACCATGCCTGCAATTTATGATGATTACAATGATGGTTGTGATAGTTTTACTCCCACTATTACTAATAAAATTGATTATGCTTATGTGGAGAGTAATGATACTTTTATGCATGTGAATAAGAATGCTTTATGTGATAGTTATATTGTTGAATTTTTTCATGATGCTATTGGAAATTATTATGAGAGAAGAAAATATGGTTGTAGAAATTTTCATGGTACTAAAACACCTCTCTATATGCTGAAAATTTTGAAGTTAATCGTGTTTTATCTTCCTATGCTTGTCACTTTGTTCTTCATGAATTTTTTTGTGTACAAGATTCCTTTTCATAGGAAGTGGGCTAGACTTAAAAGTGTCTCTTATTTGCTTTTGATGCTCTCTTTTGCTTCAACTCTTATTTCTTGCGAGAGCATCATTAAAATTGTTGAGCCCATCTTAATGGCTATAAAGAAAGCACTTCTTGGGAAGTAATCCATATTTTATTTTGCTACTGTTTTGTTGTGTCTTGGAAGTTGTTACTACTGTAGCAACCTCTCCTTATCTTTATTTTATTGCATTGTTGTGCCAAGTAAAGTCTTTGATAGTAAAGTTGATACTAGATTTGGATTCCTACGCAGAAACAGATTTTTAGCTGTCACGAATTTGAGTTGATCTCTCTGTAGGAGAGTCTAAAATTTTTGTAAAAATTCATGAGTAATCCTCAGATATGTACGCAACTTTCATTCAATTTGAGCTTCTTCATCTGAGCATGTTAAGTGCCTCGAAAAAATTCGTCTTTACGGACTGTTCTGTTTTGACAGATTCTGCCCTTTTATTTCACATTGCCTCTTTTGCTGTGTTTGAGTGGATTTCTTTGCTCTATTAAATTTCAGTAGCCTTGGGTAATGTCCAGAAGTGTTGGGAATGATTGTGTCCTTGCTGAACATGTAAATTTTTGATTATGCACTAACCCTCTAATGAGATTGTTTTGAGTTTGGTGTGGATGAAGTTTTCAAGGATTAAGAGAGGAGGATGATATAATATGATCAAGAAGAGTGAAAAGTCTAAGCTTGGGGATGCCCCCGTGGTTCATCCCTGCATATTTCAAGAAGACTCAAGCATCTAAGCTTGGGGATGCCCAAGGCATCCCCTTCTTCATCGACAACTTATCGGGTCACCTCTAGTGAAACTATATTTTTATTCCGTCACATCTTATGTGCTTTACTTGGAGCGTCTGTATGTTTTTATTTTTGTTTATGTTTGAATAAATTCGGATCCTAGCATTCCTTGTGTGGGAGAAAGACACGCTCCGCTTTATCATATTGAACACATGTGTTCTTAGTTTTACTTTTAATGTTCATGGCGAAGGTTTAAAGCCGCTTCGTTCGTTGCTATTTGGTTGGAAACTGAAAATGCTCCATGTGGTAATTGGTATATTGTCTTGAATAATTTGATACTTGGCAATTGTTTTGAACTCTCAAGTAGATCATGTTTAAGCTCTTGCATCGTGTAGTTTGAACCTATTAGTGGAGAATTACTGTAGAGCTTGTTGAAATTTGGTTTGCATGATTGGTCTCTCTAAAGTCTAGATATATTCTGGTAAAAGTGTTTGAACAACAAGGAGACAGTGTAGAGTCTTATAATGCTTGCAATATGTTCTTATGTAAGTTTTGCTATACCGGTTCATACTTGTGTTTGCTTCAAATAACCTTGCTAGCCAAAGCCTTGTACTGAGAGGGAATGCTTCTCGTGCATCCAAAACCTTGAGCCAAAAATTATGCCATTTGTGTCCACCATAACTACCTACTATGTGGTATTTCTCTGCCATTCCAAGTAAATTGCTTGCGTGCTACCTTTAAAAATCTCATTCCTTGTCTTTGCAATACATAGCTCATGGGAAAGTAGCTTAGAAACTATTGTGGTATTGAATATGTCGCTTATGTATCTTATTTCTTATAAGTTGCTTGTTGAGCGGTAACCATGTTTCTGGGGACGCCATCAACTGTTACACCTTTGTGGAATATCATGTGAGTTGCTATGCATGTTCGCCTTGTCTGAAGTAAGGGTCATTTGTCATGATTAAATGGTTTGAGTATGCATATTGTTAGAGAAGAACATTGGGCCGCTAACCAAAGCCATGTATCATGGTGGAAGTTTCAGCTTGGACATTAATCCTCAATCTCTTATGAGAATATTATCTGTTGTCGAATGCTTAAGCATTAAAGAGGAGTCCATTATCTGTTTTCTATGTTGTCCCGGTATGGATGTCCTCAAGTTGAGATCTATCAAAATTGAGAAATCAAAAGCGATCCATCTCCTTGGACCTTTGTACAGTTGGCATAGAGGTACCCCTTTGTGACACTTGGTTGAAACATATGTAATGCAATGATAATCCATGGAAATCCGAGCTATTTAGGACAAGGTGCGAGCACTATTGGTATTCGATGCATGAGGCTTGCAACTTATAGGATGTTTTATGCATAACACATATGAATTATTACTACCGTTGACAAAGTTGTTTCCATGTTTTCAAAATAAAAATCTCTAGCACATGAGTAATCCCTGCTTCCCTCTGCGAAGGGCCTTTCTTTTACTTTATGTTGAGTCAGTTTACCTACTTCTTTCTATCTTAGAAGCAAACACTTGTGTCAACTGTGTGCATTGATTTTTACATACTTGCTTATTTGCATTCATCATATTGCTTTGTGTTGACAATTATCCATGAGATATACATGCTGAAGTTGAAAGCAACTGCTGAACTTATATCTTCCTTTGTGTTGCTTCAAAACCTTCTATTAAGAATATATGGCTTTATGAGTTAACTCTTATGCAAGACTTATTGATGCTTGTCTTGAAAGTACTATTCATGAAAAGTCTTTGCTATATGATTCAGTTGTTTATTCATTATCTTTACCATTGCTTTGAATCACTTCATTCATCTCATATGCTTTACAATAGTATTGATCAAGATTATGATAGTAGCATATCACTTCAGAAATTATCCTTGTTATCGTTTACCTACTCGAGGGCGAGTAGGAACTAAGCTTGGGGATGCTTGATACGTCTCAAACGTATATATAATTTATTATGTTCCATGCTAGTTTTATGACAATACTCACATGTTTTGTATACACTTTATATCATTTTGATGCATTTTCCGGCACTAACCTATTAACAAGATGCCGAAGCGCCAGTTCCTGTTTTCTGCAGTTTTTGGTTTCAGAAATCCTACACAGAAAATATACTCGGAATTGGACGAAACAAAAGCCCACGGTCTTATTTTCCACGGAGCCTTCCATAAGTCCGAAGAGGATACGAAGAGGGGCGACGAGGCGGCCACACCCTAGGGGGGCGCGGCCCCACCCCTGGTCGCGCCACCCTATGGGGTGGGCCCCTCGGAACTCCACCGACATCGCCCCTTCGCCTATATATTCCTCCGTCTCCGAAAACCCTAGCACGATCGACGATATTACATGAAGAGTTCCGTAGCCGCCGCCATCGCGAAGAGAAGTTTCGGGGGACAGAAGTCTCTGTCCCGGCACGCCGCCGGGACGGGGAATTGCCCCCGGAGTCATCTCCATCGACACCACCGCCATCTTCATCGCCGTTCGTTGTCTCCCATGATGAGGAGGGAGTAGTTCTCCCCGAGGCCGAGGGCTCTACTCGGTAGCTATGTGGTTCATCTCTCTCTCCCATGGTGTGATCTTTATGTGATCATGAGCTTTGTATCACTATTAATCTATGTGCTACTCTAGTGATGTTATTAAAGTAGTCTATTCCTCCTCCGTGATGTAAAGTTGACAGTGTGTGCATCATGTAGTACTTGGTGTAGGTTATGATTGTAATCTCTTGTAGATTATGAAGTTGACTATTACTATGATAGTATTGATGTGATCTATTCCCCCTTTCATAGCTATTGTTGATAGTGTGTATGCTATGTTAGTACTCGGTCTAAATTGCAACGGTATTGTCTTGGATTATGATTTGATGAGGATATCCCTATGAGTGGTGTTTGTCAAGTACTTGATGAACTTTGAGCGGAGCTTTTGTAGCCACTACATGATTAGTGATTCCAATAGGAGAGTAATTCAGAGTAGCACAAGTGAAGAGAAGTTATTTATTCAATTATGTGATCATTGTTGAGAGTGTCCACTAGTGAAAGTATGATCCCTGGGTCTTGTGTCTAAGCATTGAAACACCGTTTCCAACAAGTTCTGTTACATGTTTGCTTGCCGCCATATTTATTTCAGATTGCAATTACTACTTACAATCATCCATATTACTTGTATTTCACTATCTCTTCGCCGAACTAGTGCATCTATACATCTGACAAGTGTATTAGGTGTGTTGGGGACACAAGAGACTTCTTGTATCTTAATTGCAGGGTTGCTTGAGAGGGATATCTTTGACCTCTACCTCCCTGAGTTCGATAAACCTTTGGTGATTCACTTAAGGGAAACTTGCTGCTGTTCTACAAACCTCTGCTCTTGGAGGCCCAACACTGTCTACAGGAATAGAAGCGTTTGTAGACATCAACCTCCTAAACCAATTCCACTAGCATCACATTCAAGCTTAAAAGTCTTACTGAAATCAGGAAGTTGAAGTAATGGAGCATGCGTTAATTTATCTTTCAGTATCATGAATGCTTCTTGTTATGCATCGCCCCAAACAAATGGCACATCCTTCTTTGTAAGCTCATTCAGCGACGCAGCAATGGATCAAAAATCTTTCATAAAGCGCCTATAAAAACCAGCGAGGCCAAGAAAACTCCTCACTTGCGTGACCGTCTTGGGCTGCTGATAAGGTAGATCCAAGCCGATCCACCTAAGGTTGATGCCCGATCTTTCACAGCGAGAACATGGGGTAGTAAATGCTCCCAACAACGCGATGAACGCAGCCTGGAGAAGAGGGAACGAATACAGCAAGCAACGGATCGATGAACGATACGCCTCAAACCTGAGCTAGACAATCCTTGATGAACACAAGAACCTTCGCAGCGGATAATCTATACCTAATAATAAAGAAAATAAGGCTTCTTGTTCGTCCATCTCAATTTTTACCGATTTGCCCCTGAATTTGAAGTGAAATTACCCACCGATGCCACTCGCAAGTGAAAAAACGGTCCGTGTTCAATTTTTTCCTGCCCCGCAGCCAGCTTACCTTTCTCTTATCCTCATCTCGCCGGTACGCATCGGCAGGAGACAGGAGGAATTCCCCGCCGCCCCGCCGCCGGCCGTTGGTGCTCCGCCGCGGGGGACTGGGGGAAGAACCCGCGCGCCCGTCCCTGGCTCTCCGCCCGCCCGAATTCTCTCTTCGGCGGAGCCCTACGGCTCCCCTCCCAGTGCAGGACCGGCGGCATCGCTGCTCTTCCCTGCCTCGCTACCGATGGTTCCCCTCACTCCTGGGGCCACCTCTCCAGCATCCCGCGCGGCCGGCGGAACACCACATCCCAAGAGGCTGGCGACGGCCACGCCCATACGATATAGCAGCCAAGGACGAGCAGATCTCCAGCCAGCGCGGTTGCCTTTGAGCTCAGCCGCTTCAGGAGCTCGCGGATTTTCGCCGTGGTGGCGTCGGGAGTGCCAAGCGGTCGCCTCAACGCGCCATCGGACGCGGTATCCCAGCTGGCCCGCTTCACCGGGACCAACACAGCAGCAGAGACCCGGCATCCTTCGTCAAATTCCATGAGTGCGCCAAGCTCCAGGAGTGAGTTTCCGCACCTCTGTTTGCTAGCTTTCTATCAGTCGCGATGTGTTGGTCCGCGGCTTGCGAGGTTGTGCTCCAGATGAAGATGTATCGAGTAGTTGCAGGAGCATGATCTGTACATGTGGGAGAGGGAGGTGTTGACTCTGTCCAATTTTGCACGCAGCTTGATTTGTGCGCTGTCTTCTGTCATGCGTGCCAATATCCAGATTCTGGATGTAATTCTGGACTTCAGACGACGTTGTGTTGCTAATAACTAGATTCTGGAATTCATACGAGATTGACTGCAGTCCTAATAATCAAGGGCAAATCTGCTTTCTGTCAAGGCAAACACTATAGTTTCTGCTCAATTTTATCTTTGCTTAATTAGTTAATCTTTAGCTCGGTGAATTTTTTTTGTCAGTATGCACTTTTGCAGGAATAAAATTGCGCTCATTGTTATGCGCAGACCAAGCTGGGAGTATCTAAGTTTTAAACTTTGCTTCAGTGGACCACCATTTACTTTATGGATACTTTTTTTTTTGTTAAATAACCTGCTCGTGCTGTTTCTGGAAGTTGATGTTAAAAAAGAACATGATTCGCTTCAATTGACCAAATCTGCATTTCACTAGAAGTGAAACATTTATGAATTAATGCTGTCGTTTATTTCTGTCTAAGGGATTCCATGTGTACCGTTTCGACAATTTTCCTGGATTAGTTCAATGGACATAGCCTTTCATCAGCTGACTTCCCATTCTTGCTGCTCGCTTGCTCATTGCTTCCTTCTTGCATCATTGGTTTTCAGTAGGAGTTGATTGGAGCGCTTCTAATGATGATGATTTGTCGAATATAAGGGTGCCCCCATAGCTTTCTAGCTAAATTACAAGATAATACATGGTGAACTGTACTATATCTTAGGTTCTCTAATATCCTCGAATAAAATTCTTTTGGTCCAGCCAATATGTCAAGTATGTTGCTGGAAAATAATTGGCATCTTTATTTACCATTGAACCTTCAATTTTCCATGAACTCGACCTCTACAAATAATGTGAGAGAAAATAGAAAAATTCTTATACTTCAATGGTTAAATAAAAACAGTCTAAAAATTAAAATGGAAAACCGAGACTAAGGTCATAGGGATGACTTTGGCGCAAAATTTTGTTTTTGCTTATTTCATGCAAACGTAGATTTTTATTGTCAGGCAAGTTTCTTTTATCACATCATATTATACAAGAGGAATATGAAGTTATGGGTTAGTTTTTTTACATTTCTGACAGATATTTGAGTAATACAAAGTACGATATTTTTAGAATCATCATATATAGATTAATTTTAGATCAATTGCAACACATATACATTTTGCTAGAAAGTTAATTATTAATTACTTTTTATGTCAATCGTACGCACGGGCAAATTTCCTAGTCTATACCTAATAATAAAGGGAGAAGCGTTTCCGTGGTTTAGTCCGTATATATTTCCATCGTCCGTCTGGTTTGGTCGTCCGGCACATCGCGCGTCGTAGTTCGATTGCACGATCGATTGTTTGTTTCCATTGTGTACACGTGGTAGTTCGGAAACCACTCCAGATCGTCCGGCATATATATGTTGCCGTACCGGTTCCAAACTCCCACCCCCTGTTCTATATAAACGCAACCACGACTCCACGAATCCACAACGTGATGGGCTGAACACACGAGATCGATCGAGCAGGCAGAAATCGACAACAAGGATAACACCAAATTTACATGGTCACGATTCACGACCAGCGATGAATCACCATTGATCAACCAAGCGTTGGAGCGGTTGGTCAATCTGCAAAGATCCTGACCGTGATCTCAATCGACAAATACCGCGATGCTCGCGCCGATGAAGGTATGCAGCACGGCTGGGGGCACCATGAAGCGCGGCTCGATCTGACGAAACATCATCGCCGCCTGCACGATGCCTTCCCGTTGGGAGAAGCTTGACTCCGGGAGCCTCGGGTTGGCGCCAGAGGTGGCGCCTCTCTAAAGCTTCCACACAGCTCTCAGCCAGATGTACTCCGACGTCGCCCACCAGATCGTTGGCCACACACGTTCGAGTTCAGGAAAGAGGTTCACCCAGTCTTGCGGATTTGTGCTCAACTATATATAAGAACATGTGCAGCCCGCCGCTGGATCACCTTCAAGCCCCGTCCATCGTTGCCGCCAGCAGCTCTGAAATTGCATAGGGAGAGCCAGCGTCTACTGCTGCACGGGCCGCTCGGGCACGTCCAATCCGTCTACAGGCGATCCGGCGCGGCGCGTGGAGGCGACGCTGGTAGGTGGAGGCAAAAGCTCGGGCGGTGGGGCGCTGACGTGCCCTACGCTGGCACGAACTCGGGCTCCTCCTCCTCAAAATTGACGCACATGGCCATGGCAATGATGCCGATGTGTTCACCGGCGCAGATGCCTTGCATCTCTCCAACGGAGTGGACGTGGATGGTCGCCGCGGGCTGTTTGTGCCGGCCTCTGGCGTGGCGAACTAGGACGAGCGTTATCTCAGGCTTGTTCCTTTTTCTTCAGGTTACACAGTTTGATTCTGTGTACAACGCTTGCCCGGATATGTTGTCCATTTGTTTGTGTTCCGGGTCGCTGGGTGTGTGCTCGACAGGGAGCGCGACCTAAACAGGGACCGGCTGCACCGGTACTACCCCCACTAGACACTCACCTTCGCGGGCCAGTGCTTTGGTGCCAGCATAGTCGCCATGCTTCAGCATGGTCATTGTCCTCAACCTTGACAAGCTTGGGATTGCGGAGAGGGGCGGATCAGGTTTATGTCGCTTAATCTTGCTGTTAGAATCACATATGAACTCTGTTTTTGTTTCTATCTCAAAAATATCGTCAGGACGGGCAGTGCATAGAATCTCGCCTCACTTATTTACCTGTTGTTTTACGCCCTCTCCTTGACTACTGAGTACTGCTGCATGTTTGATGTCTTTGGTGCAGCGTAGTAGAGCCAGTCCTGTTGCTAGCTACATATTGTGTGTCTTCTGCAGTTTTGAGAGAATGTGGCATATCTATGCGGCAAAGTACATGAATTTTGCATCTATATTTGTTTTGAGTTGTTATCCCGTGTCTAATGTCTAACTGGTGCCACACCGTTCCAGTTAACTTGGAGGATGCAACATGGAGTGGAGATGAATGACCACAACATTCAGGTCATAAGGTGGTAAGCAAAACTAGGGAGTAGAGGATTTCTACATTGCGGTGTAGATGTAGTATTGGTGGTAATGTTTAAATAAATAAAATATGGTAAAATTTTATTGATTAATATTTATAGTTATATAAAAAAGATATATATTTATATCTTATGATTAATGCCTCTTGTTATGCCGCTCCCTTTTAAAGAAAAGTCAAAGACCCACAAGAAATGACTTATAATAATATTCCCTCTGATTCACATTACTTGCCACTAGCATTGATTTATTTACAACAAAAATATGTCTAGATATAATATTAGTGGCAACTAATATAAATCAGAGGGATTAATAAAAGTGTTAGTGTTTCTCTTTTCGTTCAACGTTATGTTTTCGCATGTCAATGTTTTGTTGTATTCGGCAAGTCAGGCCTATGCCAACAGTCCTCGCAGGGATCAATGGCGCCAAGCCAACAATAGTACATGCAACGGAGGTGAAGCGGCGGGGAGCGAAGAGATTAACGATGTGGACTAGGCCAAGCGATGCATAGTGATCAGTGAAGGGAGAAGAGAATGAGATTATTTTTCTATTTAACTTAGGCATATCCAAACATTTCAAAACGGGTCAGGTTAACAATATATCCCGTTGTAACGCACGGGCAATTTTCCTAGTCTATACCTAATAATAAAGAAAATAAGGCTTCTTATTGGTCCGTCTGTTTTTGCCGCGAATTTTCGACTAAATTACAGCACTGCCACCGCTTATGTGAGAAAAACGGTTCGCACCTACCTCCATGGGCCTCCCGGGCTTTCTTCCTATGTCGTCGCTGTCCACCGTTAAAACGATTCGCGGTGGAAGAAAATCCCCTGCCTGTTCTCCTCGAGACCCGATCTGCTACCAAATCCCCTGTGCGGCCAGGTTTCTC
Organism: Lolium rigidum; assembly: GCF_022539505.1. NCBI lineage: Eukaryota > Viridiplantae > Streptophyta > Magnoliopsida > Poales > Poaceae > Lolium > Lolium rigidum. Next base: position 212,572,959 of record NC_061514.1, read on the forward strand.
GCCGCTAGCACGGCTCCCACCACAGGCCGCTGCCGAACCACCATGGGCAATGGCTGCCGCGTGATCCTTCCGCCGCTGGCAGGCATACCCGGAGCCCCATCTCATCTATTCAACGCCGCGCGCGGTACGAATACCGGAATACAAGGACGAGGGCGTGGTCTTGGCGTTCGGCTTCGCGTCCGACCGGGAGACTACGCGATTGATGGATCCGCACGGGTGCAGCCATGGCATGACGGAGTGGATCAAGGAGTGTTCGTGAGCAGCGGATTCTATGTGGAGAGGAATCGGGAGTGGAGGTAGTGGGCATTGGTTGTGCACTTGTGCTTCTTCTTATGTTCGTATCAAATCTGGGGATCGCAGGTGTTAGTACGATTATGCCGATTGTACTGCAGATTGTTCGTCCAATGACTTTTTCTGTTTCAGCAAGCGAATGTAGCAGGACCAACTTTGTTGCCCAAATAAACACATCTTAGAATTACTGATTGGACCTTGATTTTCGAGAGTGGATTTCAAGGACGGAAGTGCTACAGGTTTCCTCAAATACTTGGTCATGCAAAAGAACTTATCGACTAGCTTGTTTTGATGTTACTTGGCATTCGACAAGATTTGGGCAGCTTTTGCAGTGGCTCGGCTGAATCCTCGAGCTAGCTAAAATGAGCCTAGAAAATTTGCATCATGCATAATCGCGTTCTGATGTGAGATCTCTGAGAGATCGACATGTTTCTCAGCAGATGTTAGGGCTGCCGAGATATACTGTCTGCTGACACAGCTATTCATCTTTAGTAGAGTGCCATGTGATATATTGTTCTAGGATAAATTAGCAATGCAACTTTCATTGTCCGCAATTATTCCATGATGTAAAATGTAAATAAACTGCGCCAAAACAATGAATGAAAAGATTGCCACGAAGTATTTTTTTTTTTGCAACACATTGCACCTTTTCCATCGTGTCAGTTCTTTTTCTTTGGTCGACGACTTTGTTTTATATGTGGCAAAGTTCATTTTTCTTAAAAATAAAATTGCCGAAAATAAAGTTCAGGGTGCAACGAGTGGGGAGGTGGTGTTGCGTGGTGGGGGTGGTGTGGGCAATTAAAACTTAGTAAGGTGCTATGCTAAAATTAAGCGTGCAACCACAAACAACCTTACGGGGTCACGGATAGGGCACACACCACACCCGAGTGTAGGAAGGTCTATTGGCTGCGTAACAAGTGTCTCAAGAACCCGTAGTAACGCACGGGCATATTTCCTAGTCTATACCTAATAATAAAAGCAAAAGAGTTTCTTGTTGGTCCGTCTATTTATACCCCTGATATTCGTTCATATTACATCAGTTGCCACCGGATAGTGAAAAAAACGCTTCGTCCCGTCGCTCTCTCTCTCTCCACCCCATCGAAAAAAGGAGGCGGACGGCTCTCCATTCCCCTCCGCAAACGGCAGACCAGGACGCCGGCGCCCCTCCCTTGAACTTGGTCATCTCCGCCCGACGGCTCTGCCCCTTGAAGTCTCCTAGACTTCGCTGGAACGTGCCGCTATTTCCGCTGAGATCCCCTGCCCTGCTGACGGCCCTCCGTTCCCCTTCGCAGACCAGGACGCCAGCGCGGCGGCGCCCTTCCGTTCGTGCACAAGGTAATTGTCCATACCCCCTCCAGGTTGATCCCGCCTCCTGCCTTCTCTGCACGTGGTCTTGAAGCCCAGAAAAAGCACCTGTCGTTCCCGATCTCGTGATTGGGGCTTGTTGTGCGTGTTACGCACGGGCGGATGGTGGCACCAGGGTTCCTGTGGAGGACGCCCTCCGTCTGGTAACAGGTCAGGTTCTCTGGCCGGTGCTCACACTCGGACGGCCTCTCCGTCCAGCTGTCTCGATACCGATCAGATCCGGCCAGAAGGAGCTCTCGATCGGGATCCATCGAAGGAGCTCTCGATCCGGCTCTCGATCGGGATCCATCGAAGGAGCTCTCGATCCGGCCAGAAGGAGCTGTCGATCGTTGATGATGTGCGAACGGGAAAGAAAAAGTAGAAATAACGAGAGAGACCAGAGAGAAACAGCAGGTGCCGACCTGCTCCTCCACCTGAGCTGACGCCAGAGACAGCGCGCTGCAGAATTGCAGTTTCTTCACCACCGACCGATGCCTATCCTCCCTCTACTTCAGGCTTCCAATCGACAGCAACAACTCGCTCTAAACTGCTCTTGGATTTGGTTAAAAGTACTCTAGCTTTCTTCCCTTCTTACCACCAACGCTGCTCTCCGTGAGCACTTGTCTTCAGTCTGTTCGGTTAGTGCACTTGCTGTTCTATTTTCTTCAGTTGGTTGCCAACTCACAGTAGTTTCATCAGATTTTGTTACTAACTAGCTAGCTGCACTTGTTTGTCATCGTAAATTTTGTTCCAAAATATTGTTTCTATAAGTGTGGATTCAATGATGTTCAATTCTTCTTATCCCTGCACTAATGGTACAAATACTATTTTCTGTTATAAACAACTATACCTTGTTACAACAAATCGATCGGGTATTTTCTTCGATTGTTCTCCAAGTTTTTTCAGTGAATAAAAATTCTCTGACAATGGAATGTTTCATATAAAAATTAACATTGATTATGATCCATTGCGTTGCTTCTTCGTGGTAGAGAAGGGAATTGGAAGTGTATTATTGTTATTGATCTAATTATTTTAGTTGTTCAACCTAATGATTAAATGCATCATGAATGAGTCGATTTGATGCACAATGAGACCAAGCGGAAGCATGGCTATGTTAAAAAAAAGGACTCACGTGTATTTTACAATGTTCAAGCAGACTGCACAAATCTCAAAATTTAAATTTGCATTTGGGATAAGCTGGGGCGTCCACATAGTTCTAGAATGTAGCTTTTTCACGATATGGAAAACATTTTCCTATCTTAAAGAGGGGCCTCGGACGAACCCCCAACCCCTATGCCGCCAAGGGTTTTGCTTCATTTTTTTTGAGAACACCAAGGGTTTTGCTTCGTTGTCCTTCCCCCCCACCCCCTCCTTTGCAAACTTCTGTCCCCTGTAGATGGTTAGGATCTCCCGATACCCCTTCGTGGGCAAACTTATCCCTTCCACTTTAGTGGTGGTGGAAAAGAAGGGGAGACACTGCACACCTCATGCCTCCAATAACTTATTTGTCGCATGCCTCCATCACCCCCTCCAATGCGCACCATGTCGCCAAATTCTTGATGGTAGTTGTGTCCCCATAAAAAACGCTTCCTGATGAAAGCAAACTGGAAATTCACACCTTAAAATTATGTAAAAATTCAACTCGCAACAACGCGCGGGCATATTTCCTATATAGATAAACGGCAGCGCCGTACCCCCGGAGGGATGATACACGTGATCACACGCAATGGGGAAAACCCTAATCTTTAGACTAAACTTGTTCTTGTCTAACCCTAGCCGTCCCTCCACCTTATATGAGGGGTGGGGTGGCCGGCCAGCCCCTAGTGGGCCTCTCTACCTTGGTTTGGACAGGCCCAAACCAAACTGACTCAATTTATTCAAAACCCTAATTGCCCCAAATATGACCATTACATAAACTAAGATAATTAAGTCGGTGGAGTCCCGAATCCGGGCTCCACATAGGCCTCCATGCCCGTATCATCCTCCCCTTCAAGAAGCGTTGTCCCCAACGCGTGAGGGTCTTCTGGAAAAGGTGACGTGATATGAACATGACACGTCCTCGTCGTCTTCAAGTCTTGCTTGCCTTCCACACCACATCCTCCCTCGCGGCCTTCTCGACTTGATACAACACTTGGCGCCTCCTTTCTTCTCCACATGAGCTTGGACTTCGGCGCCAATTCCTTCTTCTTGCGAGGGAGGATGTGGTGTGGAAGGCAAAACCTCGCCCAAACAGCTCCAAACTTCCTCCAACTCAACCTCCTTTGACCGAGAGCCAATCTCCTCCGATCTAGAGCCAACCTTCTCCGATGTAAACCGATCTAGATGCGATCGATCAACAAAATCTCGCTGTGAGCAACCCAGAAATGTGATACCACATGATAAAGTAGATCCAAGCCGATCCACCTAAGGTTGATGCCCGATCTTTCACAGCGAGAACACGGGGTAGTAAATCCTCCCAACAACGCGATGAACGCAGCCTGGAGAAGAGGGAACGAATCCAGCAAGCAACGGATCGATGAACGATACGCCTCAAACCTGAGCTAGACAATCCTTGATGAACACAAGAACCTTCGCAGCGGATAATATAGATAAACGGCAGCGCCGTACCCCCGGAGGGATGATACACGTGATCACACGCAATGGGGAAAACCCTAATCTTTAGACTAAACTTGTTCTTGTCTAACCCTAGCCGTCCCTCCACCTTATATGAGGGGTGGGGTGGCCGGCCAGCCCCTAGTGGGCCTCTCTACCTTGGTTTGGACAGGCCCAAACCAAACTGACTCAATTTATTCAAAACCCTAATTGCCCCAAATATGACCATTACATAAACTAAGATAATTAAGCTGGTGGAGTCCTCAATCTGGGCTCCACATAGGCCTCCATGCCCGTATCAGCTGCGGCCAACTCTCAATTGCCTTTGGCTGGATGAACTTCAATACCCTGCATTGTAACAACATAGCCAAGAAACGCAACTCGATTGGTGCAAAAGGTGCACTTCTCAAGATTACCATACAAACGTGCATCACGTAAAGCATTGAAAACAAAACGTAAATGATCCAAATGATCCTCCAAAGATTTGCTATAAATCAGAATATCATCAAAGTATATCACCACAAAATGACCAATAAAAGCACGTAAAACTTCGTTCATCAGTCTCATGAAAATACTAGGAGCATTAGTTAATCCAAAAGGCATTACTAACCACTCATATAAACCGATCTTAGTTTTAAACGTTGTTTTTCATTCATCTCCTAATTGCATACGAATCTAGTGGTAACCACTACGCAAATCAACTTTAGAGAACATAATAGAACCACTTAACTCATCAAGCATATCATCCAAACAAGGTATAGGGCGATGATATTGAATGGTAATATTATTAATAGCTCTACAATCAGTACACATGCATGAAAAACCATCTTTCTTAGGTACCAAAATAATAGGAACATCACATGGGCTAAGAGACTCATGAATGTAACCTTTATCTTGGAGAACCTGAATTTGTCGCTGACTCTATTTGGTCTCTTCAGGATTGGTACGATATGGCGCATGTTTGGGCAGCGAAGCACCTGGAATCAAGTCAATCTGGTGTTCTAGCACACGAATAGGTGGTAGTCCAGGTGGAACATCTTGTGGTTAGCAACCGCAGGTGGTAAAGAAGAAGGCATATCCTCAAATGAAAACAGAACTTCTTTGCAAATAATAGCATAACATCAGCAATATCAGATTTGGTAGCAAGCAAACAAGGATTTTTCAAACGAATTTCAGTAGCATGGTTCGAATCAGATTTAGTATTAGTCTTATGTGGCGCAAAATCTGCAGCAATAATCCGATTTTGACTCTTATGTTTCTCCTTGTTTTTTACTCTACTAGCTCTAGCAAGATCATCTTTTAAAAAAAATTCAGGAGTCATAGGTTTGAGACCAATTTTCTTTCCATCATGCATAAGAGAATAGTGGTTAGTTTTACCATTATGAACAGATTCTCTATCAAATTGCTATGATCTACCAAGTAACAAAGAACAAGCTTGCATAGGTACAACATCACAATCAACAAAATCAGAATATGTACCAATGGTAAAATGCACACGTGTAGTTCTTGTTACCTTGAGCTTCCAAGAGCTCTCAAACCATTGAATGTAATATGGATGTGTGCGCTGTCTTGTAGGTAGAGAAAGCTTCTCCACCATGTCAATTCTAGCCAGATTATTACAGCTCCCTCCATCAATGATGATCGGTATAGCACGCTCTTTTACAACCCCTCTTGTTTGAAACAAATTGTGGCGTTGATCATGCTCAGATTTCCTCAATTGCACGCTCAACACACGTTGTGCAACTAAGCTCCTGTACTGATCAGCAGTGTCAGCTTACCTCCATCTCTCTCTCAGAATCAGAATTGGCTCCATTACGTGCAGCAATAAGGGCCAATCTATCTTCATCAAAGTCACTTGCAGAATTATATTCTCCATCTTCACGCACCAACATCACAGGTTTGGTCCTGCATTCTGTTTCTATGTGACCAAAACCCAAGAATTTGTGACACTTTATGTCGCGCGTCTTCTCTGTAGAGGCCATCGAAGATGAACTCCGAGGAGGATCAGCAGATGGTGGTGGAGTAGCAGCAAGTGGTGCTCGTGATGCAGGTGTGGTGTACTTGGAGGTAGTAGGTGCTGGTGCAGCTCCACGAGATGGTGGCACTGATTGTCGTGGAGACCATGACGATCTACGACCTGTAGAAATATTAGCTCTTCTCCAGGGTGGTTGACGATCCTGCACTTCACGTTCAGCTTTGCAAGCAAGATGAAACAAGCGAGTAATAGTGGTGTACTCCTTATAGTCGAAAATATGCTGAATCTCTTTATTCAAACCACCAAAGAAACGTGCAAGCATAGCTTCATTATCCTCTACAATACCAAAGCGAATCATGCCAGTTTGCAATTCTTGATAATAGTCTTCTACAGAATCGTTTCCTTGTTCTAAACGAGACAATTTTTTAAGCAAATCACGCTGATAATTTGGAGGAACAAAACAAGTACGCATAGCAAGTTTTAAACCAACCCAAGAAGTAGGAATATTAGCATGATGTACTCTACAATGTTCAGACCACCAAATAGATGCAAAATCTGTGAACTCACAAATAGCAGCACTAACACACAAATGATCATGATATCGTAAACATGCAAAACGTTGCTCTACTTCCAATTCCCATGTAAGGTATGCATCAGGATTATATCTACCCTCAAATGGCGGAATATTCAATTTAAGTTTAGCAACATGATCATCATCATGTACCGGGCATGGGGTGGGCGAGCGTTGCGATTGTATTGCCGTGGATGACCAGATGTAGGTTGTTCGACGTCCTCGCCGTCCAGCACGTTCTCATCTACCAACTCGTCCTCCCCTCCATAATCATCGTATCTTCATCAGAAGGCGCTTCATGCGAAGCTTTGTGCAGCAGCATCGGTGCCCATAGGCACCTCTGCACGAGGAACGCGGCGTGCACGTCGTCGCGCATTGTCGTGAGGCGGCGGTAACCGAGGCAAAACCTCCTGGAACTTGGCGTCAAGCTTGAAGTTGAAATCTTCCTTGAGTCCACCCATCTTCTCAAGTGCGTCGTTGAGTTTGGAATCAACGTCACCAAGGCGTGCATCCACGTCGTGTGCATGTCCACCCAAAAGGTGGGTGAAGTGAGCATGCAACTCCGCACTCGTCATCTTATCCGGGTGAACATCGGCCGATGTAGTTCCTATCATGATTAGTAATCAAAAAGCACAAATATATATGCCTACAAACTACGGAATATGGTGGTTCACGCGCAATTCGCCAAGCAAAATAAAAAGCTATTACAAGTTCTTACCAAACATGAGGAAGGTGATATGGTAACTGATACGTCTCCAACGTACCTATAATTTCTGATGTTCCATGCTTGTTTTATGACAATACTTACATGTTTTGCTCGCACTTTATAATGTTTTTATGCGTTTTCCGGAACTAACCTATTAACAAGATGCCGAAGTGCCAGTTCCTGTTTTATGCTGTTTTTGGTTCCAGAAAGGCTGTTCGGGCAATATTCTCGGAATTCGATGAAACAAAGACCCAGAATATTATTTTTCCCGTAAGACCCCGGAACACCGGGGGGCCACCACACCATAAGCGGCGCGGCCCCAGGCCTGGCCGCGCCAGCCTATGGTGAGGGTGGCCCAGGCGCCCTCCTGCGCCGCCTCTTCGCCTATCAGACCCCTTTCGACCTAAAAACGCGATACCAATTGACGAAACTCCAGAAAGGCTGCAGGGGCGCCGCCGCCATCGCGAAACTCCGTTTCTGGGGACAGAAGTCTCTGTTCCGGCACCCTGCCGGGACGGGGAAGTGCCCCCGGAAGCCATCTCCATCAACGCCACCGCCTCCATCATGCTCCGTGAGTAGTTCCCCCATGGACTACGGGTTCTAGCTGTAGCTAGTTGGTATCATCTCTCCCATGTACTTCAATACAATGATCTCATGAGCTGCCTTACATGATTGAGATTCATCTGATGTAATCAGTGTTGTGTTTGTTGGGATCCGATGGATTGTTACTATAAAGTTTATGAAGTTATTGTCGCTGCAATCTTGTTGTGTTTAATGCTTGTCACTAGGGCCCGAGTGGCATGATCTTAGATTTAAACTCTATACTTATTGCTTAGATTGTACCTACAAGTTGTTTGCACATGTCTATGTCCAGAACCCGAGGCCCCGGAGTGACGAAGAATCGGGATAACTGGAGGGGAAGGCTTAGGTATGAGGATCACATGTTTTCACCAAGTGTTAATGCTTTGCTCCGGTGCTCTATTAAAAGGAGTACCTTAATTGCCGATAGATTCCCTTGAGGCCCGGCTGCCACCGGCTGGTTGGACAAAAGATGTTGTACAAGTTTCTCATTGCGAGCACGTATGACTATATATGGAAAACATGCCTACATGATTAATAATCTTGATGTTCCGTCTTAATTCTATTTCAATCCTATCAATTGCCCAAGCTGTAATTTGTTCACCCAACACTTGTTATTGGAGAGTTACCACTAGTGTAGATAGCTGGGAACCCCGGTCCATCTTTCATCATCATATACTCGTTCTACATGTCATTGGAAGTAGTATCAACTATTTTACGGTGCCATTGCTCTCATATTACTGCTATCGCTGTCTGTATTCATTGTTACTACTTGCTCTCATATTACTCGCTGCTTTCACATCACCCCTGTTACTAGTGTTTTTCCAGGTGCAGCTGAATTGACAACTCAGTTGTTAAGGCTTATAAGTATTCTTTACCTCCCCTTGTGTCGAATCAATAAATTTGGGTTTTACTTCCCTCGAAGACTGTTGCGATCCCCTATACTTGTGGGTCATGAAGACTATTTTCTGGCGCCGTTGCCTGGGAGGCATAGCTCTACTCATAAGTTCACCTGAGGAGTACACCCTACCTCTCTCTCTGTTTTTGTTTTATTTTATTTTGTTTTGCTTAGTTTACTTTTGTCTAGTTTATTTGTGCTTAGTTTATTTCTGTCTAGTATTATTTTGCTTAGTTTACTTTTGCCTAGTTTGTTTTTGTTTTGTATTATTTTCCTCATATACCCGAAAATCCATAAAAATTTGGAAAACCGAAAAATCAAAAACTGTTGTTATGGGAGAACCCACAACCTATTTGGAGCTTTTAGAATTATATAATAATTATAGAGAATCAAGAACGGGTAAAGTTATGAGTGCTGTGATAGAAAAATTGAATGCAATTGCTAAAATCTTGCTTAAACGCCATGATATAAACTGTTGCTCTCAACAGGATACTAAACATGATGCGGGGTGGCCTTCGGACACCTCCACACCAAGACCACCAAGTCCCCCAAGTGGACCAATGACTCGAGCTCGAGTTAAAGCGCTACATGATAAGGTGAACTCGCTCCTCACCACCCTTGATCTCGGTACCCCTTTGGATGGAATGCTACCTCATGCCGAATACTTTGTGTCATTAGGTACAAGGAGCATCAAGACCCCGGAGAGAAGGACACACCATGGTCAAGGGAAGGCGAGGAGCAGCTGGACTTGAAGATGAGCACGAAGCTGGACTCGACGTCACTCGAAGCGCTCGAAGGAAGAGAGGAAGCTGGCCGGTCCAGGACCCGGTCAACCGGACCCACAACCGGACCGTCCGGTCCCAGGCCCGGTCAACCGGTCGCCAAACCGGATTTCCCTCGAGCTCGTACCGGAAGCCAACCGGACGGAGATCTGCGACATTTCCGGTTGGCGACCGGTCACCGGCCCCACGACCGGACCGCCCGGTCACAGGCCCGGTCTGACCGGCCCCAGGACCGGATCTGACGGAAATGCCCCACCAAACTGCCTAAGTTATCCACTTATGTACCTTTTTGCCTTGCTGGCCATGTAGGCCTATATAAGCAACCTGGACCCCTCCCTTACCCCTTAGACATAATTTTGAGCTTAAACCAACTTTGAGCTTTGTCTCCCTAGGGTTAGCATCCATCTTGGACAAGCATCCCTTTGTAATCAAGGCACTCCTTGTTGTTGATTTGGATATTGTTGATTGAGATTCTAGTGCAAGTCACTCTCTCTCCCTCACCAATCTCCTTTCTCCAACACCAATCTCCTTTCTCCAACACCAATCTCTCACCGGGAATTCTGCCGCGTGCCTCTTCCGGGTGATTCTATTGGCGTGGTCCATCGAGCCACGGGGGTAAGTATCGGGTGTATCGGGTTGGTGTGCGTGCGTGAGTACCGTGTTCCTCGTGTTCTTCGTGTTCCTCGCGCTCTCCCACCTCTTCCCCTTGGATCTTGGGTCAAATCACGAGATGGGGCCAAACCCTAGATCTCAGATCTCATCATATGGTATCAGCAGCTTTTGGTTACCGCGATTTTGACCCTCCACCCACCCGATTTCGTTTCTAGAAATTTTTCCAAAAAATAGCCCCAAATTGCCTTTGGACCGATCTGTGATTTGGTTGCGTTTTGAGTGGTTTTGGTCCGTGGATTCGGTGTTGTTGTGCTTGATCTACTATTTCCCCAACTTTTAGCCTCCAATTCCATCGTTTTCCGTCGATTTGATCTTTTGGTTTTGGTTTGGGGAAGAACAAGAGAGAGAAACGCGAAATCCGGTTGAGAAATCCGGTCAACCGGCCCCCGGACCGGACCAGCCGGCGCAGCACCCGGTCGACTGGTCGCCAACCGGACCGTCCGGTCCAGAGACCGGTCAAACCGGACCCCCGACCGGGCGTCCCTCTGCGCCCTCCTCCAAGCTCGACTTCGGCTACCACCACCACCACCACCACCATCGCAGGTATAACTTGCAGTTTTCACTTGTAGCCCTCTTCCTTTTGCGATCTATCCTATCGAGCATTGCTTATCTAGTGTTGCGAGACATTGGACGTGACCCCGATTGTGAGGTGTGTGTAGTGTGGAGTAAAACTTCTAAGCAAACACTCGTGTGGCAAGATAGCAAAAGCGAGCTAACGCTAACATAGTACGAGAAAAAGCCGCAAAAACACAAAAAGAGTGCAAGTCGCACCATACATACAAAAGAGTACAAGTGCCACCATATATACAAAAGAGTGCAAGTGCCACTGTATAAAAAATAGTCACAAGCTTTTAAGCACAAGAGAGAAGAGAAGAGAGGTCGCGTGCGAATCTAGTTGTCTCTCCGTTTGCAACCAAAGCTTTGCCTCTCCTTGTGTTAGTGTGACACCGAGCACCCTTACATACACTTTTCCGCTCACTTTTGGTTGCACTAACCCCGCTTATCCCGTGTATGTGTTCCACAACTTTTCCGTGTTTATAGTGACCACCACTTTGACATTTGGATTTCTCAACCGAGAGGTTGGCTAACAACTCAACCTCAAGCTATGGAAGACCAACGGTGCAACATCTTCCAAACCTGTGCCGGTATTGGTGGCAAGTCAATAAAGGTCATCATCGATGGAGGAAGTTGCCACAACCTCGCAAGCACCGAGTTGTGTGAGAAGCTCAATCTTACACTTCGCAAGCACCCTCACCCTTACCATATCCAATGGTTGAGCGACAAGGGCAATGTCAAGATTCAACATACCGTCACCGTCAACTTCAAGATCGGCCCCTATGAAGATACTATTGAGTGTGACGTAGTGCCCATGACGGTGTGCCACATGTTGCTTGGCCGCCCTTGGCAATTTGACAAGAAGGCTATACATGACGGACAAACCAATGCATACACCTTCAAGGTCAAGGATAAGAAGTTCGAGCTACACCCCATGACTCCTAGCCAAATCATCGCAGACAATGCGAAGTCTCTAGCGAGGGCACAACATCACATCCACCATAGTGAGTTGAGAGGTGAGGGAGCGACCCACCAAATGGAGAGTGAGCGCCACAAGCCATACATGAGTGAGCGAAAGAGCGTACTCCTAGCCACCAAAAGCGAGTGGAGAGAAGTGCAAGCAAACCCATCCACCACCTTGCACTACGTGCTTATTTGCAAGGGACCGTCATCAGAGACTAACGAATTAACCAACATTCCTTCGTCTTTGTTGTCTCTTTTGAAGGAGTTTCAAGATGTCTTCCCCGACGAGCTTCCTCATGGACTTCCACCGCTTCGGGGCATAGAGCACCACATCGACCTCATCCCCAGCGCCCCGCTCCCAAACCGTGCCGCCGCACCAACCCCGAAGATACAAAGGAGATTCAACGCCAAATACAAGATCTCCTCGCTAAAGGGTACATTCGCGAAAGCCTTAGTCCTTGTGCGGTTCCCGTGATTCTTGTGCCTAAACCGGATGAGACACAACGAATGTGTATGGATTGCCGCCCCATCAATGCCATTACCGTTCGTTATCACCATCCCATTCCGCGTTTAGATGATATGCTTGATGAGCTTAGTGGTGCCACGATTTTCTCTAAAGTCGATTTGCGTAGTGGCTACCACCAAATCCGCATGGCAATTGGTGATGAATGGAAAACGGCATTCAAGACCAAACTTGGTCTATATGAATGGCTTGTTATGCCATTTGGTCTTTCTAATGCTCCATCAACTTTTATGCGCCTCATGAATCACATCTTGCGTCCTCTCATTGGCAAGAGTGTGGTTGTCTATTTCGATGATATTCTCATTTATAGCAAAAATCTCGAGGACCATGTGCAACATGTGAGAGAAGTCTTGTGCATCTTGCGCCATGAGAAGCTTTATGCAAACCTCCCCAAGTGCACCTTTGCTCAAAACAAATTGGTTTTCCTTGGATTTGTGGTTTCCGCTAATGGGATTGAAGTTGATTCTTCCAAGGTAGAGGCCATCCATAATTGGCCTACTCCTACAAATGTTGGTCACGTCCGAAGTTTTCATGGACTTGCCGGTTTCTACCGCTGCTTTGTGAAAGATTTTAGCTCTATTGCTTGCCCTTTGAATGAGCTTACCAAGAAGAATGTTCCGTTTGTGTGGGGCAAGGCCCAACAAAATGCTTTTGATGAGTTGAAGAAACGTCTTACCGAAGCTCCCCTTCTCGTCCTTCCAAACTTTGCAAAAACTTTTGAGATTGAGTGTGATGCTAGTGGAATTGGCATCGGTGGCGTTCTTATGCAAGATGGAAAACCCGTGGCATATTATAGTGAGAAGTTGGATGGCACACGCCTCAACTATCCTATTTATCACAAGGAGCTCTATGCTTTGGTTCGTGTTCTTGAAATTTGGCAACACTATCTTTGGCCAAAAGAGTTTATCATTCATTCCGACCATGAGTCTTTGAAGTACTTGAAAAGCCAACACAATTTGAACAAACGGCATGCAAAATGGGTTGAGTTCATTGAGTCCTTCCCGTATGTAATCAAATACAAGAAGGGCAAGGACAACGTAGTGGCGGATGCTCTTTCCCGCAAAACACCCTTTTGCTTACTCGCTTGGATTTTCATGTCTTGGGACTCGAAGAGATCAAAGAACTCTATCCCTCTGATTCTTTCTTTGCACCAATATTTGCGAAGTGCTCCGTTGAAAGAGGAGTTGATGATTTCTACTTGCATGATGGCTACTTGTTTAAAGACAACAAAATTTGCATTCCCGATTCTTCTCTTCGAAAGTTACTTTTGCAAGAGTCACATGGAGGTGGCCTCATGGGACACTTTGGACGAGAGAAGACATATGCAATGCTTTCCACCCACTACTATTTGCCAAGAATGTACCGCGACGTGGAACGCCTTTGCTGCCGGTGCACCACATGCCTTCAAGCTAAGTCCACCGCCAACCCTTATGGTCTTTACACTCCATTACCTATTCCTCATGCACCTTGGTCGGATATTAGCATGGATTTTGTTCTAGGGTTGCCTCGCACCAAACATGGTCATGATTCAATCTTTGTGGTAGTGGATAGGTTCTCTAAGATGGCACATTTCATACCTTGCCATAAGACCGATGATGCTTCACACATTGCTTCATTGTTTTTCAGGGAAATTGTCCGCCTACACGGAATACCGGCAAGCATTGTGTCCGATCGAGACGTCAAGTTCATGAGCTATCTATGGAAGTCACTCATGGCAAAGTTTGGAGTGAAGCTCTTATTCTCATCATCCTCCCACCCTCAAACGGACGGACAAACGGAAGTGGTCAATAGAAGTCTCTCAACTCTTCTACGCATACTCGTGAAGCAAAACTTAAAGTCATGGGAAGAGTGTCTCCCACACGCGGAGTTCGCCTACAATCGAGCCAAGCACTCTACTACATCAAGGAGTCCCTTCATGATCGTCTACGGCTTCGAACCTCCCACGGCACTCGACATACTACCACTCCCCCTTCATGAGAGGACAAACATGGATTTCGACAAGCGCACCGCCGCCATGAAGAAACTACATGAAGAAACAAGAGCAACCATTCACGACCATGTGCTTCGTCAAGCTACACGCATCAACGCCAAGAAGAAGGAACGCATCTTTGAGGAAGGCGACCTCGTTTGGATCCACCTCCGGAAGGAAAGATTCCCTCATGAACGCAACTCAAAGCTCAAGCCAAGACGAGATGGCCCCTTCAAGGTCCTCAAACGCATCAACAACAACGCCTACGTCATCGACATCCTGACCTCCAAGTACTTGGTGAGCAACACGTTCAACGTTTCGGACCTATCGCCATATCATGGAGATGAAGAGGAACAAGAGTCGAGGACGACTCTTTCCCAAGGGGAGGGGGGAGATGATGCGGGGTGGCCTTCGGACACCTCCACACCAAGACCACCAAGTCCCCCAAGTGGACCAATGACTCGACCTCGAGTTAAAGCGCTACATGATAAGGTGAACTCGCTCCTCACCATCCTTGATCTCGGTACCCCTTTGGATGGAATGCTACCTCATGCCGACGTACTTTGTGTCATTAGGTACAAGGAGCATCAAGACCCGGAGAGAAGGACACACCATGGTCAAGGGAAGGCGAGGAGCAGCTGGACTTGAAGATGAGCACGAAGCTGGACTCGACGTCAATCGAAGCGCTCGAAGGAAGAGAGGAAGGCTGGCCGGTCCGGGACCCGGTCAACCGGACCCACAACCGGACCGTCCGGTCCCGAGGCCCGGTCAGCCGGTCGCCAAACCGGAGTTCCCTCGAGCTCGTACCGGAAGCCAACCGGACGAAGATCTGCGACATTTCCGGTTGGCGACCGGTCGACCGGCCCACGACCGGACCGCCCGGTCACAGGCCCGGTCTGACCGGCCCCAGGACCGGATCTGATGGAAATGCCCCACCAAACTGCCTAAGTTATCCACTTATGTACCTTTTTGCCTTGCTGGCCATGTAGGCCTATATAAGCAACCTGGACCCCTCCCTTACCCCTTAGACATGATTTTGAGCTTAAACCAACTTTGAGCTTAGTCTCCCTAGGTTTAGCATCCATCTTGGACAAGCATCCCTTTGTAATCAAGGCACTCCTTGTTGTTGATTTGGATATTGTTGATTGAGATTCTAGTGCAAGTCACTCTCTCTCCCTCACCAATCTCCTTTCTCCAACACCAATCTCTCACCGGGAATTCTGCCGCGTGCCTCTTCCGGGTGATTCTATTGGCGTGGTCCATCGAGCCACGGGGGTAAGTATCGGGTGTATCGGGTTGGTGTGCGTGCGTGAGTACCGTGTTCCTCGTGTTCTTCGTGTTCCTCGCGCTCTCCCACCTCTTCCCCTTGGATCTTGGGTCAAATCGCGAGATCGGGCCAAACCCTAGATCTCAGATCTCATCAAAACATCTTAAATTTCAATGTGGCTTTAGTGAGGAAGTTTTAATTAAGAACTATAATTGGAATAGCTATATTCATTTTGGGTTCGAAGAAGTAGAACAATTTGTTTTGTTTATGGGAGCTTCTGAGATCGAATCCTTAATTGCTAAAAATTATGAAACTTGTGTTGTTTGTAAGGACCTTAAAGATTATGTCTCTTCTATCCTTAATTTTTGCATATAAAGCTACAGTGATAATCCTTATATCATTGATTATAAAGAGAGACTCATTAATGCACAAGAATGCACTCACAATTTGCAGGAACCAGTGGAAGAAGAAATTGATGAACCTGAAAGCTCATTGGATGAAAAAGAGGAGGAAATTGATGAACCTGAAAGCTCATTGGATGAAAAAGAAGAGGAGAGTGATGAATAAAAGGAGGAAGAATGGATTAGCTACCCATGCCAACCTTCTAATGAGAGTAACTCTTTATCTCTTACACTATTTGATTGTCCTCCATGCTTACCGAAGGAGGATGAATGTTATGTTCCTGTGGATTCTCTTGAAATATTCCCTATGAGTAAAACTTGTGAGAATAATTATGCTCCTGTTATCTATGATAATCCATGCTACTTTGATAAATCTTATGATAATGCTTTGTTTGTGCCTGATGTCGAAATGCATGGTACTAAAGAGTTTTGCTTGGCAAATGTTTATGATAAATCTCTAGATGATGGTCCTAAGTTACTTGATAATATTAATTGTACTACTAATGAAAATGGGATTGGAGAGATCTTGACTTTATCTATGAGTCCCATATCTTTTACGATTGATCAATCATCTTGTTATATTATTGATAAAAGTGGGTTTGAAAGTTTTAATCCCATTATTTTTGAGCTTGATAAAAATTATGTGTTTGTAGATCATGGAAAGCATGCTTTATGTGATAGTTATATTGTTGAGTTTGTTCATGATGCAACTGGAAATTATTATGAGAGAGGAAAATATGGTTGTAGAAATTTGCATGGTACTAAAACACCTCTCTATATGCTGAAAATTTTGAAGTTACTATTGTTTTATCTTCTTATGCTTGTCACTTTGTTCTTCATGAATTTATTTGTGTACAAGATTTCTATGCATAGGAAGTGGGTTAGACTTAAATGTGTTTTGAACTTGCTTTTTGATGCTCTCCTTTGCTTCAACTCTTATTTCTTGCGAGTGCATCATTAAAATTGCTGAGCCCATCTTAATGGCTATAAAGAAAGCACTTCTTGGGAGATAACCCATGTGTTTATTTTGCTACTGTTTTGGAAGTTGTTACTACTGTAGCAACCTCTCCTTATCTTTATGTTATTGCAATGTTGTGCCAAGTGAAGTCTCTAATAGAAGGTTGATACTAGATTTGGATTACTGCACAGAAACAGATTTCTTGCTGTCACGAATTTGGGTAGGATTCTCTGTAGGTAACTCAGAAAAATCTGCCAGTTTACGAGAGTGGTCCTAAGATATGTACGCAACTTTCATTAGTTTTGAGTTTTCTGATTTGAGCAACGGAAGTACCTCTTAAAAATCCGTCTTTACTGGCTACTCTGTTTTGGCAGATTATGTCTCTGTTTTTTGCATTGTCTCTTGTGGACTTTAAGTGAGGCTTTCTAGACGTGGAGAGCTGTAGCTAATGTTTTATTGAGTTCTTGCAATGTGTCACTACAGGACTGTAACACCCCATTTTTAAGAACCTGCATTTTTCCTCCTGGTTAAAA